>NC_063342.1:26492690-26563987 GCF_021869965.1 Rhincodon typus
GCTTGGCCTGCTGTGTTCATCCAGCCCTGCACCTTGTTGTCTCGGATTCTCCAGCATCTGCAGTTCCTACTATCTCTTGTTTGAGCTTCAGCCTGTTTAGCCACAAGAAGACCCACAGCAGAAACTCATAACTGAGAACTGGCACCATCCTCAAATGGGGATGGCTGCTGATAAGTTCAAAGAATATTGAGAGGAAGCATACTCTGAACAGTAATATTATCTTAGGTGGAGGAATACCTAGAAGTGCAAATACATAACTAGGAAGTGACCATATGAAAGGCAGGTAGGAGTCAAGGCTTTATACATAAGGAACTGAATGTAAAAGCAAGGAAAAGATATAGAATTTGTACAAGGCTCGAGTTGAGTCCTTGTTGAAGGTAATGAACACAATTCTTATGGGAAGAATTTTACAGCCATAGAAATCACAATGGCTAAACAAGCTGCAGACATGAATAGAAAAGGTAATATGAATGGGAAAGACTAAGAAAGTGGTTTTAAAATACAAAAGGTTTCAGAAGGTTGTTTCCAGTATTGGTAAACTTTGATAAGAGGCATAGATTAATGATTATTAAAAGTAGATGTGATTGTTTTTGTTTCAATAGAAAGGACAATTAGAACATGGAATGTTTAATCATAAAAGATTACTGAGGCACTGGTTACGACGCAACTCACAAGGGAATTGAGTACCTATTTGAAAAGGAAGAATACAAGAGAGTGTAGAAAGGGCAAAAAAAATTTCAGTAAATAACATTAGTTGCTGCCTCTGCACAGCCACCTTTATGACATTTTAGTCCAAGAACCTTAAGGACCTTTTCCTTTATGCAATAATGGATTGGCTAACGCTACATATTGATTCTGATTGTTTCTGTCTTTCATTTTTCATTTACAGCATTACTCCTGCTACATTCTTTCACTGGAATTACTAATCCACAAAGGAGATGAACTGTTTGCTCAGGGAAATACACCATCATAAAGATGTGCTGTAACAAATGTTAATTTTGAATTCCATCTGCTGGCTTCACACATTGAACTTCTGAAAAAGGCAATTCCATCTGAAAGAAACAGCATTTCAGAAACAAGGGGCCACTGACTCACTTAAAAGCAGCTGTCAATTAGCATCACAATGTAGCCACATTCCATTTCATCGAGACACAGAGGCTATGAAAACCTCAACAGAAACAACAAACCCCTGAGAAATGTGAAAGATTCTACTTTGTGTGCTATGAAGAAGTGATTCAGACAAATTCCTGGAAATTCAACTGTTGGAAACAGGACATTTAAATAAAATCATCAACTTGGCCATAAATCACAATGGTTAAATAAGCATGAATTAACCTGAATATTTGATTTGATTAATTTGAATATACAAACAACATGGAGAAAAGTAATGTAATACAATCTTTTGTCAAGGTGCTTAGTTTGGGATTTGGGCAGAGATCACACTAGCTGCCAGCGTGAACAGCTGTTCTCTCTCTCCTTAAAACTTTCTAAGTCTTGAGCCCTATCTGCTGAGTTTGAATATCTTTGTGTTACTGCAAGCAGACAGAGAACATCTAAAAGAACACTTCAGTTTCCACAGAAGTGTTTCCAGAAGACAACATAGCTACAACCTTAAAACTGCGAAATGAAAACTAAAACCTTTAGATAGTCATAGACAGTTATAACCAGTGAACTTTTACTTGTCTTGTTTTATTACTGAAATTTAATTAGCTAAAGTTCTACTCTGTAATTTGTATTTTCATGTTTGGTTCAAGCATGTCAGCTTGCAAGCAAGTTGCAGAAGTCAGAATGTACTTAGACCTTGTTAATACTTTTATGTGAGTTTTAGCACAACAAAACTAAACCCGTTCTGAGGAAGGGCCATCGGACCCAAAACGTTAACTCTGTTTTTTCCATCACAGATGCTACCAGACCTGCTGAGCTTTTCCAGCAACTTTGTTTTTGTTCCTGATTTACAGCGTCCGCAATTCTTTTGGTTTTTAAAACCAACCCCTTGTTTGTTTAACTCAAGAAATTCCGTCTGGCTAGTTCTTTACCATCTGCACATAAATAGATGAGTTTTCAATGATTTGGAAAACATATGCTTTTTAAATTCAAAAGCTGTTACAATCAATGGAAGAAGAAACATACCATGCCATCACTCTGCATGTTGAGATAACAACTTAGAGGGGAGTAGTGAGAGTTTATAGAACACCAAGCCAAGTCTTCAAACTGGGGACACAGAATACTCAGAATCGGTGTCATTAAAGGACAAAATTAGAAAGTAAATAAACAATGAGTAGAATATGACAAAAGGATTAATTTCCTCACATGAAAAGCTGTTAATTTGCAGAATGTAGTTTATTCATGACACGACATTGTTGTTTTCGGCAATAAATAAATTTGACTTGTTCAATTTATCTAACTTAAGGAATGTAAATAACATAGCCAAGGAAAAACTTAGATGCTACTTTGCATTTTAGCATGCAAGTGCAATCCACATCCAAATGCACTAAGATGTGGACAACATTCAGGCTTGATAAATGGCATGTTACATTTTCATCACAGAAGTCCCAATCAATGAGCATCTCCAACAAAAGAGAATCTAACCATACCCCTTCACATTCAATGACATTACCATCACCAAGTCCTCCACTATCAACATTCTGCGGGTTACCATTCAACGCAAACTGAACTGGACAGCCATATAAATACTGTACCTACAACAGCAAGCTGGGAATTCTGTGGAAATAAAAACTCACCTCCTAACTCCACTTACCTTAATGAGTGAAACTCCAACAACACTAAACACTATTCAGAACAAAGGACTCTGCTTAACTGGCTCCCCATCTGCCGCTTTTAACATTCATCCCCTCCACACCAATGCAGTGTGGCAACAGTGCACAATCAGATATATACCATAGTACATCCTTTGCTAGCATTTTCCAAACCCGTGAGCTTTACTATTTACAAAGATATGGACAGAAGATGCATGGGGACACCACCACCTGCAAATTTCACCATCTGACTTGGGACTATATTGTTGCTCCTCGAGTGTTGCTAGGTCAAAATCCTGGAGCTCCGTTTTTAACAGCATTGTGAGCAGACCCTACCCCTCATGGGGTGCCATGGTTCAAGAAGGTGGCTCACCAGCACCTTCTCGAGAACAATTAAGGACAGATAATAAATGCTAGTCGAGGCAGTGATGCCCAATCTCCATGAAGCAATAAGCAAGATAATTTGAAATCACCCTCTTTGAATAAAGACTACAGTAAATTAAAAGATCTATCAGAAACGTTCCAAAAAATGAACACATTGGCTATTTTCAAACTTGTTTAATTTAAAACAGCAAAGTCACAATGGAATACCAACTTTAATGATAGAACAATAATTATCTCTAGTTAATCTTCTTTATTATCCAGATCAACAATCCTCACTCAAAAAAAATCAAGATGTCTCAAGCTAATCAGTGATTTATTTCATTCACTGCTATTTGTGGAATATTGCTCGCACATATTAGTTACTGTGTTTTCCTACGTATCAGTACTTCAACTCAATGTCAAAAATAAATTGTGTAAAGCACTTTGAGACACATTTGAGATAAAATACAATAAAGCAAGTATCATACTTACCTCTATAAATGTGCTTAACCTGCTTAAGTTGCAAGTCCCACTAGCCTTTATTTCCTGATTGAATTTCATGTTCCAAGAAGGCTGTTTTTATTTGAAACCACCATCATTTATTAGTGGCTCTCATGTAGTCTGCAACATGCTGCATAGAAATCTAGTTTATCTCCTTAGACCCTACTCTGTCCAGGACCAACAGATCACATTACAAACACAATAAGATAAAGATTTTAGTGTGAGCTTTCCAGTTTAGAATCCCACCATTCTTAGAATTTATTCATTGAATAAACTGTTGTTTGACTGAAATCCCACGAGCGGTGAATGACGCATCCACAGAACTGGGTTGGTAATAGTCAGTGAATATCCTCGAAATTGTGCAAACATGGAAACATGCAATCCTCATACAACACCTGATATGTTTGATGTAGAGTACGACACAAGGAAGCCTCGACCAGAGACGTGAATCCCACTCATGAACTGAACGGTGGCTTCATTGCTCTCTGACTCTATAACCTTGTCCCCCTGAATTCCAAGTCCACAATATTTACCTGGAAAATCAGCAAAACATTAATAAGCTTTTAAAACATATTATTTGGATTATATGTCACAGAATATACATGAAAGAACAGTTTTGTCAGTTATTGTTACAGTGATTAGAAACTTAATGCGGACATTCTTTTGTGTTCGCTTGTGCAGATAAAATCTAGAGCTCAGGCTAAAAATTTCAAGAGGGTTCATTCAAAAACACAAGTACTAATTATAAAGATTATCAACCATCCCATCTTAACATTTTCCCTCCAGTCTCAGAGGAATTTACTTCTTCCGTAACCATTTTAAAAGTGTAATCCCTGGCAAGAAGTTGGCTGACTGTTTAATCTCAGAAGAGAGCCCAATACAAAGAGTGTTTAAAAGCTACACACAAGCACTTTTCAAGGAGAGATCACTGGGCAGCAACCAAGATCAGAAATTCAGATCGACATTTAACTTCCCATAGTTTAATACAATTGAAATACTTCAACTGCTGCCCCCGCTGAGACACATTGCTTGAAAATGTACAAGAATTGTACCTGGACAAAGTGGTCTGAATGCTTCGGTGCTGCATCAAGCTGTGCTTTCACCAAATAAGGCATCAATTGAGTACTGGTGACCAACAGTGCACCACACAGTCAAACGACTGATTCCAGAGTTTATTTGACACGTCACAGTGAATTGCATTACTCATGCTTTCTTCATTTAAAAGATGAAATCTGAACTGAACAGGTCCCATCGAATATCCTTAGCTGAAATGCTATGGAACTTTTCAAACACTCAACTCATTTGTCATGCTAACGTCATCCATCAACTTAAACCAATGCTGCAAAATGAAGCAATGACAGCTCTGCTTCGGTCAGATCATGCTTTGTCTGCCATTTTTAATTCAAACCTCCTCAATCACATTACTTTTCAAGTAAAAATGCCTCACATTTTGTTTGTTGGAAACACTAAATTCAATTTACCATGTGATTTAATGCTTTCATACAAAATATTATTTAGGATTCAAATCCCTGTTTAAACAGCAAAACCTAGTCTTTTACTACCAAAGAAGAATGTAGTCAGTGCACTGCCCAGTTCCCAGGAGAACATGCAGCCAGATGTCAATATAAAAAAAGAGGCAGCAAAATATTCTTAGCAAATACTGCTAAACACCAGCCGAGATTTAAAATTTGCTTTCATTACTCTTCCAAAATGGAAAGCAAGCTCTGCTGTCTGCTCATGTAGTTAAATGCAGAAATAAAGAAGAGACTGTAAGTGTTCAATGCTTCTTCAAAGCATATGCTGTTGAGGTGCTTGCAAGTTAGAGATCGCTGGCCATCACGTTCATACTGCAATCCTGTTATCAAACCCATTTCCATATTTCGAAACAAAAAACCTTATTAAATCAGGTGGAGAGATAGTAGGAACTGCAGATGCTGGAGAATCTGAGATAACAAGGTGTAAAGCTGAATGAACACAGCAGGCCAAGCAGCATCAGAGGAGTAAGAAAGCTGACATTTCAGGCCTAGACCCTTCTTCAGAAATGGGGGAGGGGAAGGTGGTTCTGAAATAAATAGGGGAGGCGATAGAAGATGGATAGAGGTGAAGATAGGTGGAGAGAAGACAGACAGGTCAAAGAGGCAGGGATGGAGTCAGTAAAGGTGAGTGTAGGTGGGGAGTTAGGGAGGGGATAGGTCAGTCCAGGGAGGACAGACAGGTCAAGGAGGCGGGATGAGGCTAGTAGGTAGGAGAGAGGGGTGGGGCTTGAGGTGGGAGGAGGGGATAGGTAGGAGGCCAGACCGGTTAGGGAGGCGGGGACGAGCTGGGCTGGTTTTGGGATGCGGTAGGGGGAAGGGGAGATTTTGAAGCTTGTGAAGTCCACATTGATACCATTGGGCTGCAGGGTTTCCAAGTGGAATATGAGGTGCTGTTCCTGCAACCTTCGGGTGGCATCGTTGTGGCACTGCAGGAGGCCCAGGATGGACATGTCGTCTGAGGAATGGGAGGGGGAGTTGAAATGGTTGGTGACTGGGAGGTGCAGTTGTTTAGTGCGAACCGAACGTAGGTGTTCCGCAAAGCGGTCCCCAAGCCTCCGATTGGTTTCCCCGATTTAGAGGAGGCCACAACGGGAACAGCGGATACAGTATACCACATTAGCAGATGTGCAGGTGAACATCCGCTTGATGTGGAAAGTCTTCTTGGGGCCTGAGATGGGGGTGAGGTGTCGGGGCAGGTGTAGCACTTCCTGCGGTTGCAAGGAAAAGTGCCGGGTGTGGTGGGGCTGGAGGGGAGTGTGGAGCAGACAGGGGAGTCACGGAGAGAATGGTCCCTCTGGAAAGCAGATAAGGGTGGGGAGGGAAAATGTCTTTGGTGGTGGGGTCGGATTGCAGATGGCGGAGGATGATGTGTTGGATCCGGAGGTTGGTGGGGTGGTATGTGAGGACAAGGGGGATTCTGTTTTGGTTATTATTGCAGGGAGGGGGTGAGAGGGATGAGTTGCGAAAAATGCGGGAGATGCGGTCGAGGGCGTTCTCGACCAATGAGTGGGGGAAGTTGCGGTCCTTGAAAAACGAGGACATCTGAGATGTTCGGGAGTGCAATGCCTCATCCTGGGAGCAGATGCGACGGAGGCGAAGGAATTGGGAATACTGGATGTCATTCTTGCAGCACGGTGGGTGGGAGGAGGTGTATTCTAGGTAGCTGTGGGAGTCGGTGGGCTTGAAATGGATATCGGTTTCCAGGTGGTTGCCAGAGATGGAGACAGAGAGGTCCAGGAAAGAGAGAGAGGTATCAGAGATGGTCCAGGTGAACTTAAGGTTGGGGTGGAAGGTGTTGGTGAAGTGGATGAAGTGTTCGAGCTCCATCAATGTAATGGAGGAAGAGGTGGGGTTTAGGGCCAGTGTAGCTGCAGAAGAGGGACTGTTCCACGTAACCTACAAAGAGGCAGGCATAGCTTGGGCCCATGCAGGTACCCATGGCCACCCCCTTTGTCTGTAGGAAGTGGGAGGAATTGAAAGAGAAGTTGTTGAGGGTGAGGACGAGTTCGGCTAAGCGGATGAGGGTGTCAGTGGAGGGGGACTGATCGGGCCTGCGGGACAGGAAGAAGGACAGGACTCCCTTGTCTGCTCCACACTCCCCTCCAGCCCCACCACACCCAGCACTTTTTCCTGCAACCGCAGGAAGTGCTACACCTGCCCCTACACCTTCCCCCTCACCCCCATCCCAGGCCCCAAGAAGACTTTCCACATCAAGCAGATGTTCACCTGCACATCTGCTAATGTGGTATACTGTATCCGCTGTTCCCGTTGTGGCCTCCTCTACATCGGGGAAACCAAGCGGAGGCTTGGGGACCGCTTTGCGGAACACCTACGTTCGGTTCGCACTAAACAACTGCATCTCCCAGTTGCGAACCATTTCAACTCCCCCTCCTATTCCTCAGATGACATGTCCATCCTGGGCCTCCTGCAGTGCCACAACGATGCCACCCGAAGGTTGCAGGAACAGCACCTCATATTCCACTTGGGAACCCTGCAGCCCAATGGTATCAATGTGGACTTCACAAGCTTCAAAATCTCCCCTCCCACTACCGCATCCCAAAACCAGCCCAGCTTGTCCCTACCTCCCTAACCAGTCCTTCCTCCCACCTATCCCCTCCTCCCACCCCCATCTCCTACCTACTAGCCTCATCCCGCCCCCTTGACCTGTCTGTCCTCCCTGGACTGACCTATCCCCTCTCTAACTCCCCACCTACACTCACCTTTACTGGCTCCATCCCCACCTCTTTGACCTGTCTGTCTCCTCTCCACCTATCTTCTCCTCTATCCATCTTCTATCCACCTCCCCCTCTCTCCCTATTTATTTCAGAACCCCCTTCCCCGCCCCCATTTCTGAAGAAGGGTCGAGGCCGGAAACGTCAGATTTCCTGCACCGCTGATGCTGCTTGGCCTGCTGTGTTCATCCAGCTCTACACTTTGTTATCTTAAATGAGGTGGAGCTGTGTTTTTAACAGTGTGCTAAGTTATGACATTGCTCAAAACCTGTCTGGAACACTATTTTTATGCATGTCTCATGTCAACATTTTCCGTTTGACGAAAGGTCCAGTTTTTTTTTAAGAAAGTGTTTTAATATAAACTTTATGATATTTCATCTCAAATGTATATGCACCGATTGTTTACATTGCTCTCTGTAAAACGTGACAAAAATTGATGGATAATTAAGTCATATTATTTCTTGGTTTGTCATCTAGGCGAATTCAATGTGATGGGGTGGTTAACCCTGTTTGATTACATTCTTGTTGCTGAAACCCTGCAGATTCAAGTTTAAAATCCTGGAACTCCCTTCCTCACAGCACTGCGGGAGCACCTACATCCCTCGAACTGCAGCAGTACAAGGACACAACTCGCTAGCACCTTCTCAATGACAATCAGGAATGGGCAACAAATGCTGACCTTGCCAACAACGTCCACATCACACACATGCATAAAATAAAACCCCTTCATCCAAAAAGGCACAAAAACAAATGCAAAAAAGTTACAACTACTTCTGAAGCATTGGAACAAATTACTTGTTTGATCCACTTTTCCAGCTCAGATTTCTGATAGCACCCCAACATGCTATTCAATTTTTAAGTGATCTTGGTTGCCTCTACCCCAACCGTGAAGATACCCGATAACTTCCAATAGCTGAACTTGAAGCTCTGCTTTGTCATTCAGAAGTTTGATGAGGCAAGCTTTCTGCAGACAATGCAGATGTGATAAATTTCATTCAGAATTGACAGAAATGCAACATGGAATTTCAACATTTTAAAAGGAACTGTGGGAAATACAAGACGTAACAGTATCAGGCAACCATTTTATAAAGGAGAGTACGTACGGGAAATATCAGAATGTAGTCTTCTATGCTAATTTCCCCCTCTCACCTCCATCACAACCACTTAAAGTAACCGGCCGATACTGAACACTGATTAATAAGTAGTTTGTTATGCTGCACAGTTTGTGCCAGAGAGAACTCTACGGAGAGCTTACTATGTATTGTAATTCAAATGTATATACAAAGCATACTGTACTTGGGAAAATATTACAAGGTAACTTCCATAATCTCTCTGATAATAGCCGACCATTGTTAGTGATCTTGCAATGCTTGCCTGACATTCCACTCAGATCAGCTTCATTTGACTCTACATTCCCTCTATCACCACTTTAACTCAAATCACTCAAAAATTCCCATTTTAGCTTTCTATCTATTTCTCCACCATATTCATTGCTTTAGTCTTCCCTAACATGTGCAGGGACAGGAAGGAGGAAAAAACACTACCACAGTATTTAGGTCAAAATAGAATCATAGAATCCCTACTGTGTGCAAGCAGGCCATTTGGTCCATCGAATCCACACTGACCCTCCAAACAGCACCCACCCAGACGCAAACCCCTACCCTATCCCTGTAACCCTGCATTTTCTACGGCCTGTAGGAGGAAACCCACGCAGGCATGGGGAGAACGTGCAAACACCACACAGACTGTTGTCCAAGACTGGAACTGGACTCAGGTTCCTGGTGCTGTGAGGCAGCAGTGTTAACCACTGAGCCAACAAGCCACCCCAAAAGGTCTTCCACCCTTAAGAAAAGTCCATCAGTGCCTTCTTCCTAACTAGAAATCAGGAGCAGTATAGATGAAAGAATGAACATGACATTTTTGCACAAATCGGGTTTCAACATCTGCAGAAGAATAACTACGAAACCTTTCCATAGACATATTTAGTGCATTCGAACTTCTTTATCAGCTAACATGACGACAATTCAATTTTTAATAAATTATTAGCTCCTCCGTTAAAGTAACATGTAGGAAATTAATGCAATTTCACTTTATGAGAATTATGATTTTACAGTAGCTTCTATTCTTCCAAAACTTTTGTTGTTTTGACGAGTTGGTGCCAATTGGAGAGAAACTGTCCAGACTCTCTCAAGTAAATAAGCAATATATACTCGATATATTCCAGATATTGAATATCATTCATAGAATACCCAACAATTATTGTACAATGATTGTTTACTTACCAAATTCACTTCGGCCTGGACCAATTCCATTATACAGTCTTAGGTAACTCAGGTGACAAGAGGTAGAGTCTTCAATGTCAAAGTCTCCAAATTTAAAAATAATCTTCTGGCTGGGCTGGACCCGTATCTCCCACTCACAAACAGTGTTATTGGGGTATGTTTGAGGATAATTTATTGATGCAAAAGTTCCACTCTCTGGGCCAAGAACTGTGTGCCCACAACCATCACCTGAAAAGAATGATAAAAATTAAAGTTGCAATAAGCAAATTATAACTTGGCAAAAATTTCTATACAAAGCTGCACTGGCTTCGAAGCAGTATTTTAGAAATTGGCGTATATCAGAAACAGTGCCATGAATACACCCCAGCATCACTGAGAACTCATATTAGTTTTGTACAATAAACAAAATCCAGTGACTGTTCTGTAGCCTTGAAATGCGCAGAACATATTTATCAATATTTGCAAAAGTACCATTTAAGTGTGGAGGCTCATGTCTCACTTGAGAACATTTGATACTACAGCGCAGTCCTGAGGGAGTGCTACACTGTTGGAGTTACTGAATTTTGAAGGAGTGTTAGAGTCACAGACTGATACAGCACGGAAACAGGCCCTTGGGCCCAACCTGTCGATGCCGAACAAGTTTCCTAATCTGAACTAGTCCCATTCACCTCTTAAACCTTTCCTGTCCATGTACCTGTCCAAATGTCTTTTAAATGTTGTAACTGTACTCACCTTCTACTATTTCCTCTGGTAGTTCATTCCATATACACATCACCCTGTGTGAAAAAGTTGCCCCCTCATGTCCCTTTTAAATCCCATCCTCTCACCTTAAACTTATGCCCCCTACCCTGGGGAAAAGACCTTGGCTATTCACTTTATCAATACCCCTCATGATTTTATAAACCTCTATAAAGGTCATCCCTCAACCTCCTACATTCCAGCAAAAAAAGTCCCAGCCTATCCAGCCTCTCCTTACAAGTCAAACCCTCATCCTTGCAAGTCTTTGCTGCACCCTTTCCCGCTCCATAACATCCTTCCTGTTGCAGAGCAACCAGAATTGTGTGCAATAATCCAAATGTGACCTTACCAATGTCTTGTACATGACGCTCCAACTATTGTAATCAATTTTGTAATCGATGAAGGCATATGCCTTTGTCACCACCTTGTCTACAGTGAAGTCACTTTCAAGGAACTATGTACCTGCACTCCTAGGTCTCTGTTAGACAACATTCCCCAGGGGCCTACCATTAACTGTGTAAGCCCTGCCCTGGTTTGTCTCACCAAAATGCAATACCGTGCATTTATCTAAACTAAACTACATCTACCATTCCTCAGCCCATTGGCCCAAATGATCATGATCCTGTTGTACTCTTAGATAACCTTCTTCACTGTCCATTATACCACCAATTTTGGTGTCACCCACAAACTTACTAACCATGCCTCCTATATTCTCATTCAAATGGTTTATACAAATGATAAATAACAGTGGACCCAGCACCGGTCCTTGCAGCACACTGCTGGTCACAGACCTCCGGTCTGATCAACAACTCTCCATCACTACCCTCTATCTCCTACAAACTGAGGCTGCCTCTGGTCTCTCAGGTGACCTGTTCTAAATGAAGGCTATGTTGAACTCAACATTAACTTGGTTCCCCTCTCCATAGATGCTGTCAGACTGCAGAAGTTCTTCCAAAACATTGTGTTTTCTTTCAGATTTCAAACATCTGCAGTATTTTGCGATACTTTAGATGCGTGCTTGGGGAGGGGGAAGAAATGGTCATGGGTTTGAGTGTCAAAGAAACTTTGCTAAATGTTACTTTTCAAACTTGAAATATGACTGGACTGTGTCTAAGCCACATGATGGAAAGGTACTCGGATGAAATATGGGCAGCAAGGGCAATTTGAAATTATGAATCAAGAATATCGCAGATTAAATTCATTGCAGAACTCGTACTAGTATCAGGTCAAAATAATTTTCCTACTAATACAGTCGGTTCTGATATAACATGTGTTTCTTCAACGCGAATTGGCTTTAACGTGACTGAAGAATTTAGACTGCTATTTGTAGAACGCAAACTTTCCTTACCTGTAATAGCTATAATGCAATTCCAGCCCTATTAGTTTAAATGGCGCGGCTATTGTGTGATTTTCTTATGACGCGAGATCGCATGAGAACAGAACTATCGCACTTTATCAGAACGGACTGTAAACTAAATAAGCCCAATGACAATACTGACTTTATTTCATACATGAGTACATTTTATAGTGGCCACTAGTTAGCTGGTTTGGATGAACATAAACGATAAAGAACTGGTATAATCCATCACTAAGGAAAAAGCTCATCAGCGCATGGGTTTCACAATGTGACAGTGTGCTAGGATACCAATTTGGGCCCAACCTCTCAGTGAAGTTATAATTTACTCAGAGATAGTAAGTGCCAATGCTGGAGTCAGGAATAACACAGTGTGGAGCTGGAGGACAGCGGGCAAGGCAGCATCAGAGGAGCAGGAAAGTTGACTTTTCAGGTCGTGACGCTTCTTCAGGGAGGATGAGCCAACGGACCACTCCACCATGGCACGGGAGGCCATTCATGAGGTGGGGGGGGGGGGGGGGGGCAGCAAAAAACCAAGTGGCAGTTATAGCGCATTCTATGACTACGGGAAATAAATAGCATTCTTTGTAAGCAGGATCGAGAGTCCCACATGGTATGTAGCCTGGCCATTGCCAGGGTGAGGGACATCTCCGACTGGCTTGAAAGGATATTGGAGAGGGAGGGGGAGGATCTAGTTGTTGTGGTCCACGTCGGGACAAACAACATAGGCAAGACTAGGAAGGAGGACCTGTTTAGGGATTATCAAGAACTAGGAACTCGATTAAAGAACTGCCAGTAGTGGAGAGCAGAGAAGGAAAAAGAAGAAAAAAAACTATTGTTGAAAGAAACCTTACATAAAGGAAATAATAAAAGAATGCTCCTACAATGCATCAGCAAAAAGCATATAGCATCCCACAGCACAGTCTTTAAGGGTTATAATCTCTGGATTACTGTCCAAGCATGTGCTAATTGGCATAGGGACACAAAAATAAGGGAAGTAAACACGTAGCTGAAGGAGTGGTGCAGGGAAGAGGGGTTCCATTTCATTGGGCACTGACATCAGTATTGGAACAGGAGGCATCTGTACCATTGGGATGGTCTCCACCTAAATCAAGCTGGGACCCATGTTCTAGTGAAAAGGGTAAACAGGCTGGTCAACAGGACTTTAAACTAGAAAGTGGGGGAAAGGGAAGGGTAAAACTCCAAGAAGCATAATCACCAATGGAAAACAACGCAGCGGGTTAACATCTGTGGGCGTGGATTAAACTACATGGAAAGAAAGGAAAACTGAAATGAAAGGTGAACTCAGTAGAGGTTATTAAAGTCTCCAGAACACAAAATAAAGACAGTGTTTGGAAAGGGTTAGTAATCAAACTTCAAGCACCCTGGATAAACAAAAAACAATAAGAAGAGGGACAGTCAATACAGGGCTGAAGTTGTTGTATCTGAATTTGTGGAATGTCTACGAGATGGCTTTTTGGAGCAGCTTGTGGTGGAGCCCACTAGGAAACAGGCAATAGTGGATTTAGTGTTGTGCAATGAGGCAGATTTGATACGGAAGCTTAAGGTGAAGGAACCCTTAGGAGGCAGTGACCATAATATGATAGAATTTACTCTGCAATTTGAGAGGGAGAAGCTGGAATGAGATGTAACGGTATTACAGTTGAATAAAAGCAACAACAGGAGCTTGAGGGAGGAGCTGACCAGAACTGACTGGGAGAGGAGCCTAGCAGGAAAGACAGTGGAACAGCAATGGCAGGAGTTTCTGGAAGTAATTCAGGAGACACAGCAAAAATTCATCCCTAGGAAAAAGAAGCACGGTAAAGGGAGGACGAGGCAACCATGGCTCACAACACAAGTCAGGGACTGCATAAAAGCAAGAGAAAGCATATAATGTGGCAAAGGGCAGTGGGAAGTCAAGAGATTGGAAAGCCTATACAGACCAACAGAGGACAACAAAAAAAAAGAATAGGGAGGGAGAAGATTAAATATGAGGGTAAGCTAGCCTGTAATATAAAAGAAGATTGCAAGAGTTTCTTCAGATACATCAAGGGTAAAAGAGAGGCAAAAGTGGACATTGGACTGCTGGAAAATGATGCTGGAGAAGTAGTAATGGGGAACAAAGAAACGGCTGAGGAACTGAATAAGTACTTTGTGTCAGTCTTCGTAGTGGAAGACACAAGTAACATTTCAAAAGTTCAAGAGAGTTGGGGACAGAGGTGAGTATGGTAGCCATACCAAGGTGCCAGAAAAACTGATTGGTCTGAAGGTGGATAAATGACCTGGACCAGATGGACTATTCCCCAGAGTTCTGAAGGAGATAGCTGAAGGGATAGTGGAGGCATTAATGGTAATCTTTCAGGAATTACTGAAGTCAGGGAGGGTCCCAGAAGACTGGAAAATGGTTAATGTTACCCCTCTGCTTAAAAAGAGAGCAAGGTAAAAGACAAGAAAAGACAGGCTGATTATTCTGACCTCGGTCGTTGGTAAGATCTGGATTCCATTCCATGAAGGATGAGATTTCTGAATACTTAGAAGTGCATGGTAAAATAGGGCAAGTCAGGATGATTTCATCAAGGGGAGGTCATGCCTGACAAATCTGTCAGAATTCTTTTGAGGTGGCGGCACGGTAGCTCAGTGGTTAGCACTGCTGCCTCACAACGCCAGGCACCTGGGTTCAATTCCACCTTCGGGTGACTGCCTGTGTGGAGTTGGCACATTCTCCCCGTGTCTGCATGGGTTTCCTCCCACAGTCCAAAGATGCGCAGGTTAGGTGGATTGGCCATGGTAAATTGCCTGTAGTGTTCAGGGATGTGTAGATTAGGTAGGTTATGGGGGATGGGTCTCGGTGAGATATTGAGAGGGTCGGTATGGACTTGTTAGGCCGAAGGGCCTGTTTCCACACTGTAGGGATTCTATGATCTATGACATAACGAGCAGCTTAGACAAAGGAGAGCCAATGGATGTTGTTATCTACTTGGACTTTCAGAAGGCCTTTGACAAGGTGCTGCACAGGAGACTGCAGATTAAGGTAAGGGCCCATGGTGTTAGAGGCAAGGTGCTAGCATGGATAGAAGATTGGCAATGTGGCAGAAAGCAGAGAGTGGGGATAAAACGGACCTTCTCAGGATGGCAGCCAGTGACAAGTGGTGTTCCATAAGGGTCAGTGTTGGGACCACAACTTTTCACTTTATACATTAATGATCTAGATGAAGGAACTGAGGGCATTCTGGTTAAGTTTGCAGATGATACAAAGACTGTTGGAAGGACTGGTAGTATTGAGGCTGCAGAAGGATTCAGACAGGTTACGGGAGTGGGCAAAGAAGTGGCAGATGGAATACAATGTGGGAAAGTGTGGGGTCATGCATTTTTGTAAGAAGAATAGAGGCATGGACGATTTTCTAAATGGGGAGAAAATTCAGAAGTCTGAAGTGCAAAGGGACATGGGAGTCCTAGTCCAGAATTCTCTTAAGGTAAACTTGCAGTTGAGTCAGTGGTTAGGAAGGCAAATACAATGTTGGCATTTATTTCGCGAGGACTAGAATATAAAACCAGGGATATACTTCTGAGGCTTTAAAAAGCTCTGGTCAGACCACTTTTAGAGAACTGTGAGTAATTTTGGGCCCCACACCTCAGGAAGGAGGCGATGGCCTAGTAGTATTATCGCTGAACTGTTAATCCAGAGACCCAGATAACGTCCTGGGGACCTGCGTTCACATACCGCTACGGCAGGTAGTGGAATTTGAAGTCAATAAAATATCTGAAATTAAGAGTCTAATGATGACCATGAATCCATTGTCGATTGTCAGGAAAAACCCATCTGGCTCACTAATGTCCTTTAGGGAAGGAAACTGCCATCTTTACCTGGTCTGGCATACATGTGACTCTTAGCCCCGACTTTGGGCAATAAATGCTGCCTAGCCAGCTACGCCCACGAATGAATAAAGAAAAGAAAAGGTCGTACTAGCCCTGCAGTGGGTCTGGAGAAGGTTCACGAGAACGATAGGCTTAACATATGAGGACTCTGGGTCTATAATCGATGCAGTTGAGAAGGATAAGTGGGGATCTAACTGAAACTTACAAAATACTGAACAGCCTGGACAGACTGGACTTTGGGAAGATGTTTCCATTAACAGTTCAGACTAGGACCAAAGGGCACAGCCTAAGAGTAAAGGGAAGATCCTTTAGGGTGGAGATGACGAGAAACTTCTTCAGCCAGAAAGTGGTGAATCTATAGACCTCATTGCCACAGAAACTTATCAGATATGATTGAATGGAAGAGCAGACTCAATGGGCTGAATGGCCTAATTTCTGCTCCTGTGTGCAATGGTCTTAATTATTTTTTGAATTCAAATTCCACAACATATAATGGTGGGAATCAAACCCATGTCCTGGGCCTCTGGATCACTAGTCCAGTGACATCATTACAGAGTCACCATCTCTCCCAGTATCAACTTAAACCAACTTAAAAAAAAAATCGCTGTTACAATTTGTCTCAAAGATTCTCTTGTTAACCAGTTTAAACTCTCCCATATCGATTTAATTGATTGATTGATTGTTACCACGTGTACCAAGATACAGTGAAAAGTGTTGTTTAGAGAGCTGTCGAGGCAGATTGTACCATACAAAGTGCATCAGGTTAGCAGAACAGAGTGCAGAATACAGTGTTACAATCACAGAGAAGGTGCAGAGAGATAGATCAAAATTAACATTTGAGCGGTTCATTCAAAAGTCTGATAACTGTGGGGAATAAGCTGTTCTTGAATCTCTTTGGACAGGTATTCAAACTTCTGTATCTTCTGCCTGGTGGAAGAGAGTATAACCGGGGTGGGAGGGGTCTTTGATCATGTTGGTTGCTTTCCCGAGGCAACAGTAAGTATAGATGGAACCAATGGATGGAAGGCCAGTTTGTGTGATGGACTGGGCTGTATTCATGACTTTCTGCAGTTTCGTACAGTCTTGGGAAGAACATTTGCCATAACATGATGTGATGTATCCAGATAGGATGCTTTCTATGGTGCATCTATAAAAATTGGTAAGAGTCCTTGTGGGCCTGAGGAAGTAGAGACGTTGTTGTGCTTTCTTGTCCATGTAGGTGGACCGGAACAGATTGTTTGGCGATCACCACTCCCAGGAACGTGACGCTCACGACCATCTCCACCTCAGCACTATTGATGCAGACAGGGGCGTGACCTCCACTGCACTTCAAGAAGTCAATGAAAGCCCCTTCATTTTGCTCACATTGAGGGAGAGATTCCTGTCCTTACACCATTCCGCTAAGCACTCAATCTCTTTCCTGTACTCTGTCTCATCGTTGTTCGAGATCTGACCTACAAAAGTGGTATGGTCAGCCAACCTGTAAGTGGATTTGGGGCAGAATATAGCCACACAGTCATGAATGTGTACAGAGTAGATAGCCTTGCAGGGCATTGGTGTTGAGGATTATGCTGGAGGAGAAATTATCACCTATTCTTACTGATTGCGGTCAGGAAGTCAAGGGTCCAGTTACAGAGCGGGGAGCCGAGACCTGGTCCCGGAGTTTAGAGACGGGTTTGTTTGGAATTATGGTGGTAAAGGTGGAGCTGTAGTCAATAAGTAGGAGTCTGACAAAGGTGTCCTTATTATCCAGATGTTCCAGGGATAAGTGTAGGGCCAGGGAGACGGCATCTGCTGTGGACCTGTTGTGCTGGTAGGTGAATTGCAAAGGACCAAGGCAATTTGGTGGTTGGAGTTGATGTGAGCCATGACTAACCTCTCGAAGCACTTCATAATTATGGAGGTCAGAGCCACTAGGAGGCACGCTGCAGGATTTTTCTTTGGTACCGAGATGATGTTGGTCTTCTCGAAGCAGGTGGGGACTTCGGATCGAAGTGAGGAGAGTGTAAAGATGTCTGCAAATAATCCCACCTGCTGGTCAGCACAGGATCTGTGTGCACAGCTGCAGTCTCCATCTGGGCCAGTCGCTTTCCATGGGTTCACTCTCAAGAAGGTCGATCTAACGTCTGCAGCTGTAATGATGCGTGCAGAGTGCACCCGAGGCTGTTGAGACAGGTGACATCGTTTCGCTGACCTTCTATTCCAAGCAAGCGTAGAATGCATTGAGCTCGTCAGGGAGGGATGTACTGTTGCCTACAATTCTGTTCAACTTCGCTTTGTAGTCCATAATGTCGTGTAAGCCTTGCCACAAATAACAGGTGTCTGCATGGTTGGTCTGGGTCTCAAAGTTTCTTGGCGTCTCAGTTGGCCTTGTGAAGGTCGTACTTGGACTTCCCATATAAGTCCTCTGACCTGGATTTCAGTAGGGAATGAATCTCCCGGTTCATTCATGGTTTCCAATTGGGGAATGCTTGGATTAACTTCTTCAGCACGCAGTCATCTACACACTTACTAATGAAGTCTGTAACTGTAGTGGCATACACATTTAGGTTGGCAGCTGAGTTCTTCACTATGCACCGACTCTCAGCCGTCCTGTAGAAACTCTTCTGTTGCCTCAGGCCAACACTGCACTACTCTCTGTATTGGGTCCTCATGCTTCAATTTCTACCTGTAAGCTAGGAAGAGGAGGACAGCAATGTGATCGGATTTTCCAAAATGCAGATGGGGGATGGAGCACTGGGCATCTTTAATGATTGTGTAGCAATGGTCAAAGATGTCTGAATTTCTGATGGGCCAAGAGATGTGTTGATGGTATTTTGGTAGTATAATTGATCCAAATTGGTTTAAATTGATACTAACTGGAGTTTTCATGAATATTTCAGTAACAATAAGTACTGCTGAAACATTATAAGTGAGACAAATATATTCAGTTTTCACTTTCATAACAGAACTCCCTCTTACATCTTTCCACATTTCCTCTAAAGATATGATTCACACAATTCCTTTAGTGTTTAAAAAATCCATCAAATAAAACTACAAGTTCTAACAAATAATATTTGTACTTTACTGGCCGTTAGTCACTCATGTCTTTTCTAAATTACAGCCAGCATTTTTCTGTGGCTTGCTGCTCTCTTGTAAATATCCATCTTTTGTTGTCAGTTTTTCTGTTCTAATCTTGACAACATTGATTTTTCATTAGAACAGAGCATTATTTAAATAAAGAAAAACTTCAGAAAGCTGCAACACTAAACTGACCTGAGGGTACTTGTGCAGGAAATACAAAAAGCTAGCATAAACTAAAATAAAAAACTGCAGATCCTGACAATCTGGAACAAAAACAGAAAATGCTGGAGAAACATGGCAGGTCTGGCAACAAGTGTGGAGAGAAATCAGAATTTTAAGTATAATGACCCTCCTTCAGAAATTTAGCAGACAAGTGCAGCAAGTAGTAAGGAAGACTGATGGAACATTGGCCCTTACTTCAAGGGGGTTGGAATATAATAGTAGGGAAGTCTTACAGCAACAATACAAGGTGCTGGTGAGACCACATCTGGAGTAATGAGAGCAGTTTTGGTCTTCTTATTTAAGGAAAGAAATCATTTCTTTGAAGGCAGTTCAGAGAAGGTTCACTAGGATAATCCCTGATATGGAGACATTGTCTTATGAACAAAGACTAAACAGGTTGGGGTTCTATTCACTGAAGTTTGGAAGAATGAGAGGTGATCTCATTGAAACATATGGGATTCTTAAAGGTCTTGACAGGATTAAGGCCGAGAGGATGATTCCCCTTAGGGGTGAATCTGGGACCAAAGGTCACACAGCTTCTGAATAAAGGGGGATCAATTTTGAACTGTGATAAGAAGGAATTTCTTCTCTCAGAGGGTCACGTGTCTTTGGAACTCCTCACCACAGAAAATTGTA
Source organism: Rhincodon typus (assembly GCF_021869965.1). Taxonomy (NCBI): domain Eukaryota; kingdom Metazoa; phylum Chordata; class Chondrichthyes; order Orectolobiformes; family Rhincodontidae; genus Rhincodon; species Rhincodon typus. Next base: position 26,512,749 of record NC_063342.1, read on the forward strand.
CGGGAGGAGTCTTTATGTATATTTAAGGCTAGATAGGTAGATTCTTAGGTAGTAAGAGAATCAAGGGTTACACAGAAAGGGCAGGAAAATGGATGTGAGAACGTCTGATGAACCATGATTCAATTGAAAGGCGAAGAATGCTCGAGGAGCTGAATGGCCCACACCTGTTACTATTTCTTATGCTATAATGTAAACCAAGAAGGAAGGGGCATGTTACTCTATACCTTTTGGGTCAATGTCAACACCCATAAAATGTATTTTTTTTCTCTTCATTGCTTGATAAATTATACCAGACACATAGTTAATACTTGTTTTAAAAACGCCATCTGAGGTCAATCACCCTTTGCCCATCCTTACAATTTTAGACAATTATCCAATTACATTTTGAAAACCTGGTTTCACACACTTCAGGTGCACTTCAGATCCTAACTACATGTTGTGTTTATAAAAAAAATCTTTTCCTCAAGTCATCTTTGGTTCTTTTGCCAATCAACACAAATTGTTATTATATAAATATCAAACCTACTAATTTTGGGAACACTTTCTCCCTTTCTACTGTGTTCAGATTTCAGGTTTTTAAACACCTCTATGAATGGATTTAATAAATACAGTCTGAACTCACAACAGTGAAGGAAGGAGTGGTAATATAAGATGAGAATTAACAACCTGTCTTATTTTAAAACTGCCAAAAACTTATTGCTGGAATTATTTAATGGGGATACATAGTGTAAAAAATGCACGTTTCATCACAAACATACCGAACATGGGCGCTAAAAGGAACCTATTTTCTGTCTCTGACTAACGAGTTACAAAGACTGTTAACTGCAGTGAGCAAAACAAGACAAATGCTGAGATGGAATAAAAGGGCAATTTCGAGACACAATAGGAAAATAATTTACAAACTGCAAGGTTATCAGTGCAGTCTTACTGTGAATACTGTGCACAGCTCTGGGAGTCTGGTATAAAAGCAGCCATTGAAAGAGCACAGAAGGGAGTACCCAGACCGATTGAGATGATGGAAGGATTAGATTATGATGAGCAATTATGCTTCGAGGTGATATAATCGCTGCTTTTAGGATTCCACAGGGACTAGACAACATACACCATGCAAAGCTGTTTCACATTGAGCAGAACTGTAGAACTAAAGGACATGGCCTGTGCCTGAAGCAAGGTAAATTCAAAACTAATCTGCAGAAATAATATTTCAGTGAGCAAATGATCAATCTGTGAACAGACTCCCTGGGGATGCCAGTGGCAGTAATTAGTACGGATTCATTCAAATGAAAATTAGACAGATATAGTCTCCTTACCTAAGGAAGGATATACTTTTCTTAGACAGAGGGCAATCAATGATTTCTGGATGAATGAGTGAATTGAGTGAATGAGTGAATTGGCATAGGAGGAGAACTTGAACAGGGTAAACTTTGTGTATTTTTCTGAATGCTAGAGAGTGATCTTATTGAAACGTACATAATTCTTCAAGGATTTGAGGTTGGTGGCAGGCTAATTCCCGTGTTGGGGATCGAGAACAAGGAAGGGGTCAGTCTTAGAATTATCAGTCGGTCATTTAAGATCAAGATGAGGATAAATATCTTCATTCAAAGGGTTGTGAATGTATGGAATTATATACCTGAGAGCGCACTGGCAACTCCGTTATTGAGTACATTTAAGACATACTAATAGATTTTGGGATAAAAGGGAATCCAGAATTGTGGGCGTAGCACGGGGAGGAAAGCCAAGGTACAAGATCAGCCATTAACATATTGAATAATGAATCAAGCCTGATGGGCCAAATGGACTGCACCTGCTCCTACATCTTATGGTCTTAATGTTTTTCCAAGAAATAACTCTTTGGGATACATTGAATAAATGGAGACATGACATGCTAACTGTAGGATGCTCGGGAGGAACAGCTGACTCCTACAGTTCCCGGAACACTTTACCATTCTGGTTTTCTTCACACCATGTCTGGGCCTGTTGTAAACAGATGGCTTAAGATCAATTCCGATGACCGTTAATTACTTCAGCAAAATTTTATCATGCAACAGCCAAGATGGTGGAAAGCAAACAAGATGAAGCTTGTCGTCGTTCTCATCTAACAATTCCTACTTGCAGGGGGAAAAAGAAAGTGATCCAAACACCTTGATCCTGCTTTTGAAAACCTCAGAATATACAAATCCAACAGTAATTAACGCTGTCTACATTCTTAGATGAATTGCCTTATTATTCTTTGTAAGGTCACTGGGTAAACAATTTAATGGGCTCACTTTTTTTTTTATTTTGAATGATGAGCCCAAAATAATTATTTGACGTTAAATGCATTACTTACAGCTTGAAATCACAGCACCGATTAGACCAGCTGTAAACAGAAAATAAAGTGCCAGATGTTTCTGGAGAGAGGAGGGTCTTCTCAAACAGATGCTTTTCTGCCAATAGCTCTGAGGATAATCAAATCATAAGCCTGATTGTGTGAGTTGAGGACTGGTTAACACTTTTTTAGAACATAATAGTCACAGTGTATCCAATATATATTTAATAAAGGCACAAAGAGATCTTTAGTCAGTTTTTGTGGTTATGTGCAAGTGTTTAATGGCACTATCATACTCAACCAGATATTTTATCCTGATAAATTCTAATATGTTGTTGTTGCTGCGGCTGGGTGTGCTCCAGCTGGAATGATGCTTAAGGCAGATACTTCTTCCTCCCCATGTTCTTAACCTAAAACATAAGAGTCAAAGGACTAAACATGTGTTTACCCAGAAGCAAACATCTGATCACCATTTTAGAACAATACTGGCTTGAGGATGAACTGTACGCACTCCTCGTAGTATGTTTAAGGAAACCTTTTCTCCCCTTTTGATAAGAATTGAGAAGGTAAAAATAAAAATGTGCAGGTTGCAAAACAGGCAGCCAATTCACTTTCTCTGGTTTCTGACCAGTGACAAATCAACAAGTTGATTAATATTTTGTCATTAATCTCAAAATGTCCTAAGAGCAGTTATCAAATGACATTGGACACCAAGCTACGTAAAGAGACATTAGACCACGTGAACAAAAGCTAGATCAAAGGCCTACATTTTAAGCTGTGACTTAAAGGAGGGAGAGAAAATGATTGAGTGATTTGGGTAGTGATGGGGAATGGAATTCCAGAGTTCAGGCCTCGCAGATGAAGTTTCAGCTGTCAACGGTGGCATGACAAAATCAGGACTGTGCAAAAATTTGGAGGATTACCAAAGATTTCATTTATAATGCTGGCTGAGGTTATTCCTGAGGCAGGACAGGGCCATGAACACAAGGATGAAACTTCTAAAATGCAATCATGACAAACCGAGGATCAATAAATGTCAGGGAGCACAGGGGGAAATGGGGAGACAGGATTTGGTGCAAGTAAACCAAAAAGGGCAGAGGTTTTAAATGGGAACAAAAGCACAGAGGGTTAAACAGAAGGCTGGTCAGGGAATGGGTAGATCTGGAGATCAAAAATTCACATAGATGAGTGTTTCTGCTGCAGATGAACTAACTATTGCATCCCGTCTACGTTGGTCACCGCTGCAGCTAGCGGACCGGTCAAAGAGAAGCCTAGCAAATAAACTTTTACATTTTTCAACTGTTGTTCTAGACTCTGCAAAAACAAGCTGGCCTATTATTGGGTGCTTTCAGCTCCCCCTCCATTGACCTGTATTTTTCCTGAGAAACTACTACTGTTCAGAGATATAAAAAGCCACAAAGCTATTCGAAATTGCAGTCTGCCTCAGGACACTCAGTGTCTGTCCACAGCCCTCTAAGCCCAATGCTGTCAATAATAAATTCTTAAAAAGTCCCAATAGGAGCTTTTCCAATCTGTGGCCAGTTGAGTGACCCAAGAATAAAATATGTCTCTCCATCAATCAGAAGCAAATTTGCCAAACAAGAACACATTTGGCAAAAAAAAATCATTTATTGATAATTCACGAAGTTTTAGAAGATTCATTGAAACTCTGTTCTAAAGCCATATGGATGTTATAATGGAACACTTACAGAGTCTGCTAGGATAAGGGCCCAATTAACTTCATTAAAGAAACATCATTCTATAGCTTCACCTTGCCACAAGGATGCAACAGACAGCCAGATCATATGTCATTGCACTACTTTCTGTGTTGATATACACCGAGTTTTTTTGCCAGCATTTGTTGCCCATTCTTAATTGCCCAGAGGGCAGTTAAGTGTCAACAATATTGCTGTGGATCTGGAGTCACAGGTAGGCCAGACCAGGAAAAGATGGCAGATTTCCTCCCCTAAAATCACATTAGTAAAACAGATAGGCTTTCATAAACGATCAACAATGGTCACTATTAGCCTAGTTTTTTCTTTCCTGATTTTCATCCAAATTTCACCATCTACCTTGGTGGGATTTGAAGTCATGTCCTCCAACAATTAGTCTTGGGTTCTGGATTACTAGTCCAATGACATTGCCACTACACCACTGCATCCTCTCATATCTCTGCGTCAACATACAGTAAGACCCAGGCAACATTCAAGAACAGGCTGAGAAGTGGCAAGTAACATTTGCGCCACATGGCAGACACTGAGGACCTCCAGCAAGAGAGAATCTAAACTTGACACAATGTACAATGCCACTATTCTCAACAAACCCCTATGGGCAACATCCTGAGGATTACCTTTAACCAGAAAGTGAAGTGGGATAGCTATTTAAATACTCTGGCTACAAATGCAGGTCAAAAGCTCAGAATTCTGCAGATGGTAACTCAGCTCCTGCCCCTTCCTTGCCTGTCCACCATCTACAAGGCATTACAAGTTAGGAGTACAATACAGTACATCAACACTCAAGGAGTTTGACATTATCCAGAACAAAACACCTTGCTTGGCTGGCACCTCATCCAAAACTTTCAACACTCACTCCCTTCATCACTGAGGCACACTGGCAGCAATGTGTACCATCTACAAGATTCATGCAATAATAGTGACATTCCTTTGATAGTATCGTGTAAACTGGGGACCACTACCACCTAGGACAAGGGCATTAGATGCACGTGAACATCAACACTTTCAAGTTCCCCTCCAAGTCACACACCATGCTAACATGGAACTGCATCCCCATTCCGTCATTGCCAATTGGTCCAAATACAGGACCTAACTTTCTTAACAGTACTGGATGTTCCTACAGCTGCAAAGATTTATTTTTTATTCATTTATGGGATGTGGGCATCGCTGGCTGGCCAGCATTTCATGCCCATCCCTAGTTGCCCTTCAGAAGGTGGTGGTGTGAGCTGCCTTCTTGAACTGCTGCATTCCTCCTGCTGCTGGTTGACCCACAATGCCATAGGGGAGAGAATTCCAGGTTTTTAACCCAGTGACAGTGAAGGAACAGCGACATATTTCTAAGTCAGGATGATGACTGGCTTGGAGTGAAACTTGAAGGTAGTGCTGTTACCATGTATCTGCTGTCCTTGTCCTTCTAGATGGAAGTGGTCGTGGGTTTGGAAGGTACTGTCTGGGGATCTTCCATAAATTTCTTGCAGTGCATCTTGTAAACAGTATAAGCTTCTGCTACTGAGTGTTGGTGGTGGAGGGAGTAAATGCTGGTAGATGTAGTGCCAATACAGTGGGCTGCTTTGTCCTGGATGGTGTCAAGCTTCTTGAGTGTTTTTGGGGCTGCACTCATCCAGGCAACTGGGGAGTGTTTTCTATCACACTCCTGACTTGTGCCTTGTAGATGGTGGACAGGCTGTGAGGAGTCAGGAGGGGAGTTCCTCTCCACAGTATTCCACAATGGTCACTCTTATCGATACTGTCATGGACAGATGCAACTGCAGCTGGCAGATTGGTTAGAATGAGGTCAAGTATGTTTTTCCCCTCACTACCTGCCGCAGACCCAGTCTAGCAGCTATGTCCTTTAGGACCCGACCAGCTCGATCAGTAGTACTGCTGCTGAGCCACTCTTGGTGGTGGACATTGAAATCCCCTACCCAGAGTACATTTTTGTGCCCTTGCCATCCTCCAAGTGTTCTTCAACGTTGAGGAGTACTGATTCATCAGCTGCGGGAGGACAGTATGTGATAATCAGCAGGACGTTTCCTTGCCCATGTTTAACCTGAAGCCACGAGACTTCATGGGGTCCGGTGTCAATGCTGAGGACTCCCAGAGCAACTCCCTCCTGACTGTATACCACTGTGCTGCCCCCTCTGCTGGGTCTGTCCTGCTGGTGAGACAGGACATATGCAGGGTTGGTGATGGTGAAGAAGGGTTAAACCTTGACTTCTCCTTTCCTCCAAATGCTGCCTGGCCTGCTGTGTTCTTCCAGCCTCTTGTCTGTCTACCTTGGATTCCAGCATCTGCAGTTTTTTTGTCTGTAATGGGGATGGTGGTATCTGGGACATTGTCTGTAAGGTATGATTCTGAGAGTATGTTAGGCTGCTGCTCAACTAGTCTGCGAGGCAGCTCTCCCAATTTTGGCACTAACCCCCAGATGTTAGTGAGGAACTTTGCATAGTCGACAGGGCTGTTTCTGCCGTTGTCTTTTCCGGTACCTAGGTCAATGCCGGGTGATCCGTCTGGTTTCATTTCTTTGAGACTTTGTCGCGATTGATACAACTGAGTGGCTTTCTAGGCCATTTCAGAAGGCAACTGAGTGTCAACCACATTGCTGTGGGTCTGGAGTCACATGTAAGACAGGCCAGGTGAGGGTAGACATTAGTGTAGGTTTATCTGACAATCGACAATGATTTCACGGTGATAAGTAGATTCATAATTCCAGATTTTATTTTTATTGAATTCAGTGAAAACAAATTGCAAAGATTCAAGAAGGCAGCTCAACAGTAACTTCTCCAGGAAGTGCAGGTTATTATTATTTCAATCTTGCTTTCCTCTAAACAAGCAACTCGGTGAAACTTTATCACCTTTTGAAGCTTGAGTCGCTTGAGAAAGCTTCCATATCCAGAGAGACTGAAGTCTCAAAGTGACCAGATTTAAACTCCTGATACATAGTATATTAGTTACTACCATCCTTGTGTTATTGCTTTGATTTTTCACTTGAACATGTTCTATCCAGTTTATGAGGCAAGATTCAAAGAGTTGTGCTTTTGCATCTAAAATTTCCTACAACTGATTCTAGTGATGATCTCAATCAGGGACTACCTCCCAGAACAAAAATTCTCTTTGCCTAGATACAGTGACACAGTTGGAGAAGGGTGGAGCCAACCTCAGGTCATTTCTAATGAAATTTAATATTTCTGCTTTTAAAATATTATACTCCCAAAACAAATGCTAATTTGAAGTCTCTTACTCTATTGAACTGATATTTATATCATTTCACTTAAGTGAATATTACACACATTCTCACCCAACAACTTCCATATCCACTGAAAGCTCACAAGTAGCTGAGTAAAAGAAGTGTTTCAGCCCAAGGATCTAATGGAGTTGCATGCTCACATCCACACCAAGATTCAACTGAAAACATACAATAATGGAACAGAATAATCTTGATGCACTACTGCAGCAAATGAGAGAGAGATTGGGGCCTTTCCACAAAATGAACCCAGCAACCTGTGCGCCGTGCTCCATACACAGATTTGATTGTTTCCAAGACTGGTCTTACTGTGCTGTAAGCAAATTAAGTATTTGGGTTTGACCTTGCCCCCTCCATCTTCAGGTCAGAAGTGGGGACGCCTGCTTATGATTTCACATTCAGAATTATTTGCTACTCAGCTGCTGAAACTATTTGTGTCAGGTTGGAACAGTTTCAAATAATTCTCAGAGACTGCTGCCTGTAAAACACAATTTTATTTTAACATATTTACAGTTATAAGAACACTCCCTTACACTAGGCACTTCCCACACTCCTTTCTCTAAGATTCTCACATCACGAGTGTACATTAGTTCCTTTAAGTCACTGCAGGTTATGAGACTTTATGAGACTCAGTCTAACATACTCCATTAAAGTGCAACGGGTATACTGAACTCAATGAAAGCTTTAACAACTACGTACCACGAGCCCACGCATGCCACGCCCAACAAACTCCATGCTCAAAAATCACACGACACCAGGTTATAGTCCAACAGGTTTATTTGAAAACACTAGCTTTCATAGCTCTGCTCCTTCCTCAGGTGTCATGTACACTACACCTACTACACCTGAGGAAGGAGCAGAGCTCCAAGAGCTAGTGTTTTCAAATAAACCTGTTGGACTATAACCTGGTGTCGTGTGATTTTTGACCTTGTCCGCCCCAGTCCAACACCAGCACCTACAGGTCACAACAAACTCCACAAGGACCTAAAAGCAAGATGTTGCAGATCTGTTCTGAAGAAGGGTCACTGGACATGAAATGTTAACTCTGCTTTCTCTCCACAGACGCTGTCAGATCTGCTGAGTTTTTTTCCAGCAATTTCCGATTTTGTTGCAGATGCTGGAAATTAGAAATAAAATCAGAAATTGCTGTAAATTTTCTGCTTTCATAATTTGCCAAGCATAATATTTCCAGAGTAAGTGAAACTTGCAAATGCCCAGACCAAATTACATAGCAGGAATACTTCATTAACTGCAAGGTGTTTTGTGATGTCAAGTTATGCAAGGTACTATATAAATGCACAGATGTACCTTCTCTACAAAGATGCTGCCTAAACTGCTGAGTTTCTTTCAGCGTTCTGTTTTATCACTGATTTCCAACATATGCAGGATTGTGCTTTGACTGTATAAATGTAAAACATGTTTTTAAAATCTTAACCCAAAACTGACTGAACTAGTTCCATGACATCAACCAAAACAGCAAAAACAATTGTACATTTTCTGAACTGCAACTATCATAACCTGCAGTATGCACAACCTGTACATTAAGATGGACACACGTCCATTTCAGTACACTGTGAAATCATTTTAGAGCTAAACAATTCTGCAAAACATTAATGTCACTTCTCCGTTATTAGATACAACTGTTAACCACTTTGCTGAATGGTAAATGCGATTAAAAATAATGGATCGAGTTAAGCTGAGAACCAAATAAAAATCCCCTAAGCTAGAGAAGTATATTGATTTACAAGATGTATCATATATAAGTTGGTTCTAAAGAGAAAAAGTAATTTTTTTCCCCATTTTAGGTTGTATTTAAATTTGCTTTCAAAATCAGTAGCATTTTCATAAAAAAGATTTGCAAGAGCAAATGCGTTGAGCTGTTTTATAAAGTTCTGAGCACTTAAATACGTAAGACATAAAACATCAAAAAGGCTGATGTATCTGTGCATGATTACACTTCAATGTTTCTGCATTGAATTTAAGTATTAAGGTAAGGAGCACTTTTATAATTAGAAAAAAAGAGCTGAATGGTTGTGATTTTCAGAAAGTTGTTACTTAACTATTTGGTGAACACGCCTGAAACCACCCTATTCCAGGATCATCTTCAAATGCCAAGATAACCTTTGGTTTCTTTTCTCCATTGTAAGCCACAATACTCTCATCTTGACGAATAAGTGCAAAGACATGGATGTCTTTGTCTCAATTGCGATGCCAATCTGATCAGATGCCTCAGCCACTTCACTTTCTCTCCCAAACCACCTGACCAAACTTTTTCTGATGAGGTTCCCCTCCTTCCCTAACTTTGAACTTTTGTTTTTTTCTTAAACCTCTTTCTCTCATCTCCCGTCAAGTCTTCTTTGAGTTCACCATGTCAATAAGACATAGTTCCTGCTTCCTTGACATTATTCCCACTAAACTGGCCACCCAACTTCCTTCTCACTCCCATGCCAGCTGATATTATTACTCTCCTTCTAAAAAATTCATTTACCCTTGCCCTTGTAAACTCTCCAAACTCCCTCCCTGTCCTCTGCAAAATCCTTGAACGTGTTGAAGCTTCCAAATTGCACATCTGTTTTTCCCAAAACTCAGGTTTCTGCCTTGACACAGCACTAGAACAGTTCTCCAATTCATAAAGTGACACCCATGTGACTATGACAGCAGCGAATTACACGGCCTCGTCTTCCTCGACCTGACTGCCACACTATCCTCTCCCAGTCCTGTGCAATTCTGTGTAACAGTTCCCCACTGGTTTTCAGGGGAATGCGACAGCACTCATCTGGTTCTATCTATCCAACTACAGCAATAGCTTATCTTTCAGCACCCACACTGTAATCTCTGGGGGTCTACCAAATATCAATCCTTGGGTCCCCATCAATTTCTCATCTTCATGCTGCCTTTGTTGGTATCATCTGGAAATACAAGGTCAGCTTTCAATTGTAAGTGGACTACAGCACCAGCATCTCTCTCGACTCCTGCACAGCCTCTACATTATCAAGCACCTTTCCAATATCCAGCACTTGATGAGCAGAGGTTTCATCCAATTAAATATTGAAAAGATCTATATGCTATTGTCTTCAGTCTTGGCTCCAAACTCAGTTCTCCAGTTATTTGCTCAATCTGTCTCCAGGATAATAGCCTGAAACTCAAGCAACCTTAGTGTCAGTGATCCCAAATTGAGCCTAACCATATGTTCACACCATCACTAAGAACTGCCTACTTCTATCCCCATCACATTGCCCAACTTGGTCTCTATCTCAGCGCATCAGCTGCTGAAACCTCTATTCATGCCATTGTTAACTCTTGTCTGTTGCAATGCACTTTTGTCAGACCTGTGCATTCAACCCCATGTAAATGTAAGGCCATCCAAAACCCTGCCGCTCTTTTCTTAAATCACAAATAATGTTCATGTTCTTTGATCTATAGTGGCTTCTGTTGAAATTAAGGCATTGCTTAACGTTCTCATTTTTGTCCCTGAAATTCCTCTGTTGTCTCATTCCTCCCTGCTTCTGCAACAATTACGACCTGACAACCAATCACAGAAGTCATACAGCAGAGAAGGCCCATCACAACTGTACTGGCTCTTCAAGAGTCTCATTACCTCGTATCAATCTCCAGGTTCACCCCATCCCATACTCTTACAAATTATTTGTGCTGGGTTAGTTATTCAGTGTCATCTTGAAGGCCTCATGTCAACCTGCCTGCAACACATTTCCGGGCAGTGCATTCCACACCCTAACTATCCAATGTGTGATCTTGGAGTACTTGTCCACAGATCCCTGAAGGCAGCAGGACAGGTTAATAAGATACTTAAGAAACCATATGGGACTCACTGACAAAAACTGTTGAAAGTTAATGGCCAACTTAGATGCCAAGTACAGACTGAAACTTGTAATCTGTCACTGAAGAATATCATTATCTTATATGCTGGGTTAACATATTTGCCACCATCCTATATGCCAAGTACAGCGTGAGCAATCTGAAGCAATACTGGAAACAAAGCACTTGTTCAATTCACCAACATCAGCTAGAGTCAGTGCTGGAAATGTCCCAAGTTAAGTGAAATGTGACAATGTGACAATGTGTTGTTCAGCTTTGATCAGTTGACAAATAGAGCAACCTGTCAGCCTGCAAGTATTTCATGTGTTCCTCAATACCCCTCTACTGTATCTGGTTACTCAAAGCCTGTTAATCGCTCTTCCCTATCCGATTGACTCGATCGAAGATTTATTTCATCCCATTGATGATTCTCTTCTTCTGGAGAAAGTTTGAGTAAAATTTATTTATAACTGCAAAGTAAGAGTGAGAACGCTTAAAGAAACAAGTAATAAGTTTGTTTTTGTTACAATCTTTGTCATACTAAACACAACGTAAACTCCTAACTTTTGACATATTCAATAATCTCAAAGAGCCAAATGGCTTAGCATCTGATCCAATGTTACAAATTAAAAAGAGGCTACATGATGTAGCTTCCTCTAATTTAATATATATTACACAGCAAAATAATGTCAAAATAAATTCAACTTGAAATTTATTACAGAAATTACAGGTCTATTTTATATTGTGTCAGTATTAATGAGTCCTCCTTGCATGTGTATACATATAAATCTATAATACTTGTCACTGTGGTCTCATGATCCAACTTTCTGATCTGTTCATTGTAAACCAACGTTTCAGTCAACTAGTAGGTAAAATAATTCAACTTCCTTTTTACTCCCTGTACAATTGTCGGCTTGTCAACCACCAGCTCAGGAGATAAAGAATGAGTCAGGTTCTAATTTACCTCAAAGTTTACAGAACCCTACGCACCATTATATAACAGACCGATGTACCACCAGCTACTCGCACCTCACCACAACCACACACGCACCAACCCAAATCACTCCTGCTCGTTTTTGATTGCAATGATTTGGCTTGCAAAATTTTCATATTATTGACTTTGCTTGTTCACAATCTGGGACAAGGTCATTGGTATTTGTCGTAAATGTGGCCTGTCACATTAAAGCAAATGCTCAAGAGGCCCTGGTCGCTGCTTATAGATTTCAGGCTCCAGGTCAGAGAACCCCAGTCTGAAATGTCTGCTTTTTCTGTTTTTTGCACAATCATTTTCCATCTGTAACAGCATACAATATCTGGAATGTGATGGTCACACAATTTTTATTTATACACTAATCTTCCATGCAGAAAACACACAGGTATTAATGAAGTGAAAGAGAATGCATTGTACAAGGAAAAAAACCCAAAGAACTGCAGATGCTGGAGATCAGAAACAAAAGCAGAAGTTGCTGGAAAAACTTAGCAGGTCTGGCAACATCCGTGGAGAGAAAGCAGAGTTAACATTTCAGGTCCAGTGCCCCTTCCTCAAAACTGTTTCTTCGTTTGAAAAGTATTATAATGGTGAACCTGCACTCGAAGGTCTCTTTGTTGAGGAACTCTCCCCAAGACCTCACCATTAAGTGCATAAGTCCTGCCCTGATTTGCTCTACCAAAATGCAGCATGTAAGAATTAATTTTCTGTCGGGGAGATTGGTTAAACTGTGCTGAGGAGATCAGTGGTGAATGTATGTAATTATGGTCCAAACACTGCTGTTAAAATAATGACAAGGCCATGTGTACTCACAACTAGTTAACCGCAAACATCACTGTAACTTCAGGCAACAGCAAATGAGCAATTAAACATGGAAATTGAAAAATTGCAGCCCATGATGTGGTGCTCCATACTTGCTTCACTAAGAGTATCATGTAGTCTAGCTGCCCAATCAAATGCTTGAACAATGTGAAGTTGCTACCCTTGCACAGTAAATTATTCACAGCCAGATCATTTATGTCATTTAAGTCTAAGCAACCTTTTGACTACCTGATAAGTCTTAATTATTTTCAACCCATCTCCCTGACAGAAAATTAATTCTTGCATGCTGCATTTTGGTAGGGCAAAACAGAGCAGGACTTATACACTTAATGGTTAGGTCCTGGGGAGTGTTACTAAACAGAGAACTTGGAGTGCAGGTTCATAGTTCCTTCAAAGTGGAGTCCCAGGTACACAGAGTAGTGAAGAAGGCATTTGGTACACTTGCCTTTATTGGTCAGTACACTGACTATAGGAGTTGGGAGGTCACGTTGTGGCTGTACAGGACATTGGTTAGACCACTTTTGGTATACTGCATGCTATTCTGGTCTCCCTGCTATAGGAAGGATGTTGTGAAACTTGAAAAGGTTCAGAAAAGATTTACAAGGATGTTGCCAGGGTCGGAGGGTTTGAGCTGTAGGGAGAGGCTGGATAGGCTGGGGCTATTTTCCCTGGAGCATTGGAGGCTGAGGGGTGACCTTATAGAGATTTATAAAATCATGAGGGGCATGGATAGGGTGAATAGCTAAGGTGTTTTCTGGGGGGGGGGGGGTGCAAAACTAGAGGGCATAGATTTAAAGTGAGAGGGTAAAGATTTAAAAGGGACCTTACCGGTAACTTTTTCACACAGAGGCTGTGCGTGTATGGAATGAGATGTCACAGGAGGTGCTCAAGGCTGGTACAATTACAATATTTAAAAAGCATTTGGATGGGTATATGAATAGGAAGGGTTTAGAGAGATATGGGCCAAATGCCTGCAAATGGGACTAGATTTATTTAGGATACCTGGTCGGCATAGACAAGTTGGACGAAGGATCTGTTTCAGTGCTGTACATCTCCATGATTCTGTCAAATAGAAACTAGGAGGAGGAGCAAGTCATTCGAGCCTGCTCTGCCTTTCAACATGATCATGGCTGATTCTCTATCTCAACGCCACTGTCCTGCCTTCTCCCTCATACATCTTGCCACCTTTAGCCTCAAGAAATCTATTTCTTTCTTATTATATATATTCAGTGTCTTGACCTTCACAGCCTCCTGAGGTACAAAATTCTATGGGTTCACCACCCATCCAGCAAATAAATTTCTCCACATCTCAGTCCAAATGACCTATTGTATCTCCTGAAACTATGGCCCCCTGCTCTGGAACACTCACCCAGGGGTAAAAACATCCCTGCAAACAGTCTGTCGAGCCCTGTCAGAACTTTTATTTCAATGAGACCCCCACTCATTCTTCTAAACTCCTGTAAATATCGGCTCAATTGACTCAATCTCTCCCCACATGGAAAACATGTCATTGCAGGAATCAGCCTGGTGCACCTTTGCTATACTCCTTCAATGGTAAGAACCCCCACCTTTCATTAGGTAAGGGGTCCAAAAATGCAAAATGGTGTGTAATCACATTAATTTAGGTTGAAATTGCTGGAGTTCATAGTAATAAATTTTTCACTTTTGATTGAGAGAGAGAGAGAGAGAGAATCTTCTTCTATCCCCGCATTTTTGCAACCATAATTTACACTTTCGCATTCAGGCGCTGCTCTGTTCATTTCACAATCCCACAATCTGATTTACTAAGGAGATATAAAGTTGTTTGCCCACTTCATTTTGATCCTAAATGCCCTGTAGATGTTGCCATACTGTTTCCATCATGTACTTCCAACAGCTGGCAAGATAAATTATCACAGAAATTAAAAATTGTCTTTGGGATGTCTAACTAATGACAGACACTGATAGATGACTAGTTCCAAGAACTTTGTGGTAAACGTATTTCACGTATAGATTGCTAAAAGTATCGAATACATTGGAATGCTATGAGTCATTTCCTCAATTTTCAGTATAGTCAGAAATTGTTGATGAGTCTTCAAGGATTGTGTACACAGCAGCTGGGTACATGTATTTCTGAACACCTCAAATTTGATCTGCATTGTGTTGGGGGCAGCAGAACAGTATGGATCTGATCTTGACAATATAGATCAGGCTGATTTTAACATTTACTAAGTTTATAATCCTGGATCTGCATTTTAACAGTAGTGGCTCTGCACAAACATTCTGCAATAGTTTCGCATTTTTATTTGAAAAGTCGTTTATTTTGTGAGGAAATTATTTGCAGAAAGTGGGTGACAGTTTGATACTTCACTGGCATGGGAACAGTGAGTAAGCTTTCAGCAAAGCATTCTGAATCAGTGGTTCCAGTTGCCTCTCGGTCACAAAGTCCAGTACAAAAACAAAGTGCCACTTGAGACTTTCAGCTAAATGGGACAGTTTAGTTGAATTTCAAGGGTTCTTGAGTTTCTGTTGTAAAGCATGTGCTCATGAAAGCTCAGGTTGTTACATTGTAATCTGGCACTGGAATACTGTCATACTGTAAATGGTACAGGCTAACCTTAACACTAATTGCATAGAGTCACAAACAGGGGAGGCAACATGAGAGAACTTACATTTACTGTGGATTGTAGCATGATCAGTTTAACAAGGATATAGCAGTTGCATTGGCTCTGGCTTACTGCACTGGCTAAAATGGTGGCAGCAGTTGCGGGGGTGGGGAGGAGGAGTTGGTGGAGGTGGAAGATGATCCATGGTTCCATAGTATGAAGAGAGAGAGATAGTTGAGGACATAGATGGTATTTTGAAGTGCAGCCCCTTATCAGTGTCACAACTGAGAGGGTGGAAGAGAAGCACATGAACCTGGAATGATTAACAATATCAAAAAAGCACCTGCGGTTAAAGTAGAATAATGGTGACACTATAAAAAAAAAATCTGCATTCAGATAAGACATATTAAACCACAGGGACATTCTAAGGTGCTCTGAAGCCATCAATGTAGTCACTGCTGTACTGTGGGAAGTGCAGCTGTCAACTTGTACATAGCAAATAGTAATAATGATCAGATAATCCGTACTGATGGTGCTGACTCAGAGGCAAACATTGGCCAGAACACCTTCAGAGAATACCCCATGGCTGTTCTTTGCACAATACCATGGATTTTTTTAAAATGAGTGCCCAAAGCGGCAGACGGGGTTTTTGATTTAACGTTCCAATCGCAACACAACACCTCCAACAGTGCAGCATTCCCTCAGGGATGCACTCAACTGGTCAGCCTAGATTTTGTCTTCAACTCTCTGGAGTGAAATTTAAACCCAATGGCGTTCAGTCACAGAAGCGGCAACGCTATTACTAAACCACAGCTAATACCCACATGTGTGTATAGGATCAGAGACTAGAGGAAAGCTTGGACGTCTTGGATTAAACAGGAGAAATGGCAGCAGTGCAAAACTTAAATTAGTCATAGTCATGAAGGCAAATATCAAACCTTCACCCTTTTTGATATTTCAATTAACTCAAGACACTGTCTACAACACATGATGACTTTTCATCTTGAGAAATGGGTTACTTTTACTTTTTGAGAATTGCGATGATAACTAGTGTCTTGTTTGTGTCTGCTGATATAACATTGTCAATGATTAGCAACCCGTTGCCAAGGAGTCTAGTTCTAAAGAACAGAACTACTTACATGTACCTACAACCACTGCGTCTAAACTTAACCTGAACCCTTATTCATGGCAGAACTCAAACAAAAGAAGATTGGCAAAATCTGTACATGGGTTGCATATTCTTGACAGTGCAATAAATTTAAACACGTTAAAAGGATTTATTTGTATGCAACAAGGAAATGTATGTTTATACCTCCTCTCCGTGTTACCAAATCAATTTGAAAATTATCTCAGTTTAGAATGGGGTTGAACTGAGAAAGGATACACATCTCCTACAAACACAACTGCAAATTAAAGTTCAGAAAGTAACACGAATGAACCATTAAATAAAAAAAGACAACTGCAAACTTTGAAACACTGAACTTCAAAAAGAAACTGGCTTCAGCATTTATGTTATAATTAAGAACAAGACTTAACAACTATAAAAGGGGAATTAGTCTGTAGGCCATATATGAAAAAACCTGCCTCTTTAAAACATTCACCAGAAACCTGATGGGAACCCATCCCCCATTCCCAGCTTTCTGCTCAATCTCTGAACTACTCCAGAAAACCTTCACTTCGCTGTTTCATGGCCGGGGGGAGACAGAAAAGTGAAACAAAAAAGCTAAACATTTCGTAAAGAGCACAAACCAACTCAAGAAGAGCCATCAGAAGCTCGGACCTAGCCCCTCTCCCCACCGAGAGAGAAACTTATTGTGGAGAAAGGGGGGGAAAGAGAGAGAAAACCCCAGAGTTTGCCGCCGCCGCCAGCGTCTCTCTGACCCACCTTTCTGTCCGATCGCTCTGCTTAATGCTGTAAGCAAGGAGAAAAAGATGCCGAGCTTTCTGATGGCTTTTCCTCTCAGCGTCCCAGCCTCCATGCCGAGATGAGAAGGGAAGGCATAATGTGGCGGAGTTATTGAACGATCGCACTCCGGCTCCCAGTCTTTCTCTCTCTGTCTGTCTGTCTGTCTGTCTCTCTCTCTCTCTCCGCAGCGTTTACAGCCAATTCTCAACCACATTCACTGACTGGTCAACCACTTCCTCCGCTTCCGCTCATCCCACAATGCAGCCTGCCTGCTGGACACACTTCCCAGGATGGACATGCTTGCTGTCTCTTCCCTCCCTTGACTCTCTTCCAGCCCCTCTCAACTACATCCCCTTCCTTGACACAGTTATTGATTTTACCCCTATCTCTAACACTTTGGGAATGGGTCCAAGATGTTTCCTGCAGTTGGGTTGTACCTGAATTTTCCTTGGACAACAGAAACTTGCTACAATATTTCTGTTTATTGCTTTTATTTACATTCAAAAGTTATGGGACAAATGAGTTCAGTGATACCAAAAGAAAACTCAAGGACAAGATGCAAATATTCTTGACCTCAATGCTAGTCTGAGGGTGGGGAGTTCTCTACTGGGTTTTGAACGTGAATAGGAGGGCACGGGTGAACTGGCCTCAGTGTCCTCATACTACAGCAGAGAAATCAGCCTCAATCCGCGTTCTTCATTTCCATTTCCACGAATTGCTGCTGCTGGAAAATGCACATCTGGATAAGGATGTGTTTTATTTGCAAGCCGTTCTCATGGAAAAGCTTGCTAAGCATCGTAGCACAAAATGATTAACGATATTAAGACAGAAGAAAATTTAAACAGGCTGATTTGGGAGAAACACATAGTACGAGATCTTGAACAATCATGTTCTGAAATCTCTGTCATATTATTGTAAGTGAACACAGTAATATTTGGAAAGACATAAGGAAAATACTGCAGATGCTAGAAATCTGAAATAAAAGCATATAATGAGTCTAACAGCATCTGCAGAGAAGGAGATAGGGAATGATTCAGACCCATGACATTTTCATTGTCAAAATGAAATAATAACCCTTTTTTTCTCAGCAGATTCTGAAACCACTGCAGACAATTTCTGGCATTTTCCATTAACATTTCTAAAGATATGGTCTAATAGTTTCTCATTATTGTCTACCATTAAGCCATAGGTTTCTGCAGAGTAATACAGGAAAACTTTTGTTTTGTATAAGGCATAACAGAATTGATTACTTCCTGTAAAAACGCTAATACTTCTAAGTTAGTCCAATTAAATTTTAGTTCAGAAGTGTTTTATTTGCTTCCTTCACAACAGATGGATTAAGCAAGGCAGGGGTGGGTTGTACACTCATTGCATTACAACAGGGGACATCTGTTAAAATTTTGTTTAATCTATTTATGTTAAAATTGTACTCTCAAAAATAATAACAATGGCAGGAATTGGCATCTTCCCAGTGTAAATTCAATTGCATGTTCCTATAAGCTGCTAATGGTTTGTTCCCAATTTCTTTGTCCTAGCCATTGTACATATCTGCTAGTCACAATGACTTTTTTTTTAACCAGGCCAGTGGTACCTTTCGTTCTGCCAGATCTCCAATCATGGGCACTATTATGTTAGCAGGGTCTGCATTCAGGACACTCACCTGCACGTAAGATTGGAAAGAATGGACAACTCAGGGTGATAAAAGTGTGTGGGGTCTGGTTGAGGGGAGCACATACACTTGTATGGGATCTCCTCCAAAATCATCATAAAGCTACCTCCTGTGTATGTCTTTGTAAGGAGTTCACAGGAGAAAGTAAAGACAGTTTTGATCAGGGTCACAAGTTAGAACTTGTGACATAGGAAAACTCAATTCTGACTATTTGCCTCAACAGATTGGCCTGAAGTTGCAGTGTCAAACCAGCATGTTTGAGTCTCAACATAATTTATGACCGTTTTGATGGTCTTAACTCTGAGTTTCAGATTTTCCACCCCAATGTGTATTCTTCTAATCTAGGAGACGGGACAGAGTTGGGGAAAATGACAACCAAGAGAAAATGCACTTTGCTTATTTAGCACTACAATATTTAAATACAGTTTGTTGCTTCAAGGACACTGATAGTATGCTTGTCCTCCCAGTTGATGAAGACAATCCTTCTCAAATAATGTTGATGTTACTTCTCAAGGCCCTTCAGGTAGCATTAAGTTGTAGTCTAAATTTTGGAGCCATAAAGAAGTGCCAGAAGAATGTTTGTCTTTTATACAAGGATCATCCTAAAGTGTCCAAAAGAGACCATGATCATCCAAAACCAACTGTTCTGTGCCAGCCACATGCTTAGGATGGCAAGTTTTGATTGCCAAAGCAAATCTCTCAGCTCAGGGAAGGCACTGGAATGAGAGGAAGACTCAGGATGCATTCCAAAGACTCTATGAAGACTTCCCTCAAGAAATGCAAAACAGATGTCAACGCATGGGAGCTGTATTCAGAAGAAAACACTTAGAGGAAGCTCCTGTATGAATGGACACAGTTCTTTGAGAACACCTGTTGACAAGAGAAGAAAACAAACTAGAGAAAGGGACACCAATGATCTTGAGGCCAAAGGACCAATTCCACCTCCTGGAAATACCTGCCAAGTGTATGATTGGAGATGTGGCTCTAGGACCGGGCTCATCAGTCTCACAAGGATCCACAGAACCCGTGACCAGTGATACAGAATTTCCTAGGTGGACAATCATACTCATTGGGGAATGATTGCTGCTGCTAATTTAAATACAAAATCTTTCCTTCTTTTCCCTTGCTTCCACAGCTGATTTTAAGTCAGAGACAACCAAGGGAAAATTGACCTGAAACAAATAGCCAGCCTCGAGTCTGAACATTTTCAAGTAAATGTCACAATACAACTGCTGAAATGAAGTAACAGCTGGTTAAGAATGAGTTTCTGATATAAACATCTTCTCACACAGAAGAATGCAGCATTATCCATAGGTGTGTCATCACATTCCCTCTGAGAACCAACAACGCAATAATATAATTGCTCATCCCATTTTGATGGCATTTGGAAAGATCTGGAAATGACGAAGTAGAGAACATGCAACTTACAGTCTCACTGAGGGAAGGCACTGAGATGCAAACATTGCTGTAGGATAGGGAGACACATTTGGAATGGTGGGCTTAAATCATTGAAGTTTCATTGAAATATATATTGATGAGAGGAAACGTGAGACATTTGGAGTTGAGGACAAATGTGAAGATATGGTTGTGAGGGCAGATACGATTTGATAAGTTTATTGACACTAGCAAAACATGGAGAGGTCCACGAGTGTGCTTCTTTAGGATCATTATGGTGTTTGTAATTAAAAATTCACAAATCATCTTCCAAACTAACTTCGTATTAACTGGGATAACAAGGTGTAGAGCTGGATGAACACAGCAGGCCAAGCAGCATCAGAGGAGCAGGAAGCCTGACGTTTCGGGCCTAGACCCTTCTTCAGTATTAACTGGGGTCTCTTTCATTTCCTCCTTTTCCTCTTTGTCTTTTGCAGGAGAAATATTGATTACCTTGTAATTTCCAATATTTATTGTAGCATTCATTATTAAGAAAGTTATGCAGGACACAGAGACCTAAAGGTGATTGTAGATTAGCACCCTAGTTGAGCTGTCCATGCATTGGACAAGCTGTTTCAGTTCCACCATGATAACTTTTACAAGAATTTGGTTGGAGGCATTAACCTCAACGCAGGTTCTTCTGCCCTCAGCTTTCCATCTGTCTCAACATGATTTCCACTGGTTTTGGTGGAAACAAAAATCAGCAGAGAAGCAAATCCAGCCTAGATTTGTGGTTATCTATTTGACATTGTTGCACAAAGTTGGGAGATTGGGGGTTGGAACTGGACGTGGAGAGGTCAGGGATGTGGCTTTGGGCAATGGGGACATAAGGGGTTAAGACTGGTAGAAGATGAGGTCAGGGGCCAGGATGTACAACTGGGATCAGGGAAGACCAGCGGCAAAGCGTTGGGTGTTATGGAGGTCAGAGATTGGAAATGAGAGTGGGAAAGATCGGGAGTCTGCAGCATTAAAGTGAGTGGCCAAGAAGTCCATGCTTAAATTTGATTTATACTGTAAGGACCTCTTTGGTAGTAGAACCTAATTACATCTCTCCATCTTTTCTTGAAGTGTGCATTCAGGTTGTGGGGTTACATTGTACCAGAGCTTGGACATGAGAATGTTGGAAATCCACAGCTGACAATGCTTAATGCAAATTAGCACCCAATGTCTCTTTAGCATTCAAATTAACCCTGGACAGTTATAACTTAAGCACAAAACACTTACACAATATAAGTCTGGAATGTTTCAGTATTTCTTTTCTATTCATCCATAAGATGTCAGTGTTGCTACCTAGGACAGCTTTTATTGCCCACCTTAATTGCCCTGGAGAAGCTGAGCTGCCTTCTTGAACTGTTGCCTTTGGGTGTATATTGTTCCAAATCAAAATGGTGTGCAACTTGGAGGGGAGCTTACAGGTGATAGTGTTCCTATGCAATTGCTGCCTATGTCCTTCTAGCTGGAAGAGGTTGCATGTTTGGAAGGTGCTATTGAAGGATCTTTGGTGAGCTTCTGGAGCACATCTTGTAGGTAGTACACACTGCTGCCACAGTATGTTGATGATGAAGGGAGTGATATTGAAGATGGAGGACAGGATGCCAATCGGCCAGGCTACTTTGTCTTAGATGGTATCAAGCTTCTTCAGTGTTATGGGAGTTGCACTTGTCCGGGCAAATGAGGAGTATTCCACCACAATCCTGACTTGTGTTTTGTAGATTTTGGGGACAGGCAGTGGGGAGAGAGAATTCCTAGCCTCTGATCTGCTATTGTAACTACATTTATCTATATAGTTGGTCTAGTTTAGTTTCTAGCTAATGGTAACCTCAAGGATGCCTACAGTGGGAGAATTCAGTGATGATAATGCCATTGAATGTTAAGGGACAATGTTTAGATTCTGTCTTGTTGGAGTTGGTCATTTCCTTACAATTCTGTGGGGAAAGTGCCATGCCTTGTTGCTTCAGTATATGAGGACTCATGAGTGGTGCTGGACATTGTGCAATCATCAGTTAATATCCCGTTCTGATCTTATGATGGATGGAAGGAAATTGATGAAGCAGCTAAAGATGGTTGGGCCTTAGACACTACCCTGAGGAACTCCTGCAATGATGTCCTGTGGCTGAACTGATTTATCTCCAACAATCACAACCATCTGCTTTTGTGCCAGGTTTGACTCCAAGCAACAGAGACGTTCCCCTTACTGTCAATGAACCTTTCTGCCACTTTCCTGATGATATAGACTGATAGGGTAGTAATTGGCCCAGATGAATTTGTTTTGCTTTTTGTATACAATATATTCTTGGACAACTTGCCGCATTGCTGGGTAGATGCCAGTGTTGTAACTGTACTGGGACGGCTTTGATAAGGGTGTGGCAAGTTCTGGAGCACAATTTCTTGGTATTGCCTAGAGTGAATCAAACTGGTTTGTGCTGCTGGTTACCTCAGGAGGAGGCTGAGATGGAGTATCTGCTCATCACTTCTGGCTGAAGATGGATGCAAGTGCATCAGCCTTGTCTTTTACATTGATCATTGAGGATGGAGATATTAGCGGAGCCTTTATCTCCTGCCCATTGTTTAGTTGCTCACCACCATTCATGGTGACGTGACAGGTCTGCAGAGCTTACATCCAATCCATTGGTTGTCGGGTCACTTCATCCTGTCTATTGCGTGCTACCACTGCATACGTGTCGTCCTATGCTGTAGCTTCACCAGGTGGACACCTCATTTTTAGGTATTACTGGTGCTGCACTTGGCAGGCCCTCCTGCACACTTTATTGAACCAGGCTTGATCCTATGGCTTGATGTAATGGTAAAGTGGTCCAGAGTCCATGTTGAGGATTCCAAGGCAGCTCTCCCTTGACTATATACCACTGTGCTGCCAGCTCAGATATGATTTGGTGAGTATGTCTATGTCAAACTGTTACATTGTTCTGTAGCTCTCCCAATCTTGGCACAAGCCTCATATAGAGTCATAGAGCTGTATAGCATCGAAACAGACCTTTCAGTCCAACTTGTCCACGCCGACCAGATATCCTAAATTAATCTAATCCCACTTGCCAGCATTTAGCCCATATCCCTCTAAACCTTTCCTATTCATATACCCATCCAGATGCCTTTTAAATGTCATAATTGTACCAGCCTTCACCCCTTCCTCTGGCAGCTCATTCCGTACATGCACCACCCTCTGCATGAAAAGGTTGCCCCTTAGGTCCTTTTTAAATCTTTCCCCTTTCACCTTAAACCTATGCCCTCTAGTATTGGACTACTCTACTCTGGATAATTCCTTGGCTATTCACCCCATCCATGCCCCTCATGATTTGTAAACTTCTTTAAGGTCACCCCTGAGCCTCTGACACTCCAGGGAAAATAGCCCCAGCCTATTCATCCTCTCCCTTTAGCTCAAACCTTCCAATCCTGCCAACATCCCTGTAAATCTTTTCTGAACCCTTTCAAGTTTCACAATATCCTTCCGGTAGCAAGGAGACCAGAATTGCAGACAGTATTCTAAAATTGGCCCAATCAATGTCATGTACTGCTGCAATATGACCTCCCAACTCCTATGATCAATGCACTAACCAATAAAGTCAAGCATACCAAACACCTTCTTCATTATCCTGTCTACCTGTGACTTCACTTTCAAGGAACTATGAACATATATTGGTACGCAGGACTTTACATGGTCATGTATGCTGTTGTCATGTCTGATGCCTAGGTCAATGTCAGGTGGTTCTTCCTGTTTCATTCCTTTGTTTAGACTTCATAGCAGTTTTACCACTGAATGGCTTGCTGGGCTATTTCAGAGTCAACCGCAGCGTTGTGGGTGTGAAGTCACATGTAGGCCAGACCAAGTAAACTTGGAGATTTCCTTCCCTAAAGGGCAATAGCGAACAATGACAATCAACAATGATTACACGGCTACCAGTAGGTTATATTTAAATCCAGATTTTTTTGAACATGTTTGGAGTTGCATTCATATTCCTAGAACATTTACCTGGTGCTCTTGATGACTAATCCAATGACATTACCACAATGCCACCTCCATGTATCCCTGCTAACTGTAGTAGCAATTTATACCATCTACAAATCACACTTCAGCAACTTGCCAAAGTTCCTTTAAGAGTACCTCTCAAAGCTATACCTTTACCTCAACATACCTAGAAGGGCAAGGACAATAAGTGAATGGAATACCATCATACTCAAGTTCCCAACAATATGGAAATATATTGCTGTTTCTTTCATCATCACTGAGCAAAAGTCCTGGAGTATCTTTGCTAACAGCATTGTAGGGACACAGCAACACTGAGCAGCTTTTCAAGGAAAAGGCCCAATTTTTAACTTTGTTTAAATGATCTCCTGCTTGGGTGTCAGCATTGCTGGCTAAGGCAGAATCAGTTACAAATCCCTAATTACCATTGAGAAGGTGCTAATAAGTCATCTTCTTGAATACAATGGACAGGTTTGCCGCGTCATTCACTAAGAGCCAACCATGTTGCTGGGGTTCTACAGTTACTTATGGATGGGACCAGATAAAAACTGTAGATTTCCTTCTCTAAAGGACATTGGTGAACTGGAGGGATCTTCCCAACTATCTGGTAGTTTCATGACTATCAACACTGGTCTTAACCTTTTATTAAGGGATGAACAATAAATGCCAACTTCGTTAATGATGACACAATCTAAGGAATGACATAAAAATGAACTAACCATAAAAGATGTAATTGAACAGGCACTACAGTTGAAATAGAACAGCCAGAATTTCCACTTCTATTCAATGACCACTGTTGAAAGTGTGTGTGTGTGTGTGTGTGTGCACGCGTGTGCGCGTGCATGTGTGCATGTGTGCATGTTTGTGTTTTTTGGCGCACATGCACATTATCTGAGGACAGGATTGGGCTTAGCTGTGATGTTTTCTGTGGTTAAATATCAATGAAATCATCCTCAAGGCTGACACCTGAACAAACCATTTGTTATGTGAAAGACCGGGGGCAACTCATACTAAGAATAAGTAATACATTTCAAGCTAGAAAATAAAAATGCTTAATACTTTCAGTTGTCCCTGGATTAGGGAAACAACTTAGTCAACAATTGGAGAACTTTAAATAGACTAGCAAATATACATTGCAATAAAGCCTCCGTAGGAGGATTTGAGTATTATAACATTGTTCGCAGGAGTACATTCCTTGTGTCTGCTACAGTACAAACATCTTAACATTCCAGCCCCTCTGAACTTAATCACTTTCATATTGGCAGAGGGTAGCTTGACCTTTTCAACTTCCATTGATTCCATTAAAGCATTTCTTTTGTGGGGAATTTCTATTTGGTCTGCAGCATATTGTCTTTATTTTGTTAACATTGGCAGAAAATGTTTGGCACAGGTTACAAAGATGAAGCAAATGAAGTTTTGTTTTTCATTAAGTTGCTGTGTAGAACCAGCAAAATAACCCATAATAGCTGAGTACTCAGCAGTTACAAGCAAAGGCTATCATACAATTGACCAAGCAATTACTTGCTGTACTACCACAAATGATTCACTGTCGAGTCACGAGCAATCTAATCAGGGAGGTAATGAAACAGTAGACTGTAAAAAGCCACTACTTATGGCAAGGCAATTAAGTGTGTTTTTTTAAAAAACTTATTGTTTTCAATCTTAAAACCGGATTCAAATAATGTTTTTCACAAAGTCAGATGATATGAACAGATACTTCACAATTTAATGGAAAACTGTTACCAGATAAAACAATCCATTTCCATGCTATTAAATGGAAAATATTTCATTGAATCACAGCAACATTGTCTGGCTCCATACACCACAACACATATCAAAGCAGAAACAGAAACTGCTTGAGAAACTCAGCAGGTCTGGCAGCATCTGTAGAAAGAAAGCAGAGTTAATATTTTGAGTCCAACGACTCTTCATCAGTCTCTGGACTCAAAATGTTAACTCTGCTTTCTCCCCACAGATGCTGCCAGACTTGCTGAATTTCTCCAGCAATTTCTGTTTTTGTTTCAGATCTCTGGCATCTGCAGTTCATTGTCTTATTACATATCAAAGCAGAGAGGGACTGCCATTGAACAGTGCAACTAAAATGGCATTAAAAATAGATGGGTTCTGTAGTCAGGCAGCATCACAAAAAGAATGGAAAGAAGACATAGACATGGACTGCCGTAGTGTTAAGGGCTTGGGTGGATAAGAATTTGTTAAGTGTGTACAAGAAAATTTTCTTCCTCATTATGTGGATGTACCTATAGAGAAGGAGCAAAACTTACCTTTCTCTTTGGAAATAAGGCAGGGCAAGTGACTGAGGTGTCAGTGTAGGAGCACGCTGGGGCCACTGATCATAATTCTGTTAGTTTTAAAATAGTTATGGAATAGGATAGGGCTCGTCCAAAAATGACAGTTCTAAATTGGAGTAAGGCCAATTTTGATGGTGTTAGACAGGAACTTTCAAAAATTGGAGACAGAAAGGACTGCGGATGCTGGAAGCTAGAGTCAAAAAATGTGGAGCTGGAAAAGCACAGCAGGTCAGACAGCATCTGAGGAGCAAGAAAGTCAACGTTTCAGGTCAGCACCCTTCTTCAGGACTGGGTAGGGTGGGAAGCCCAGAAATAAATAGAAGGGGATGGGGCTGGGGGGAATAGAGATAGGTGGATACAGGTAGGGGGTTATTGTGGTTCATCAGTGGGAAGGATGGAGCAGATAGGTGAGTGTGAAAATGGACAGGTGGGAGGAGGAGAGATTTTGAAGCTAGTGAAGTCCATATTCATGCCATTGGGCTGTAAGCTCCCAAAGTGAAATATCAGGTGTTCTTCCTCCAGTTTGCGCTTGGCTTCACTCTGACAGGGGAGGAGGCCAAGGATGGACGTATTACCAGGGGAATGGGAGAGAGAGTTAAAGTGGAGGCTGTTGCAGTGATACGGCTGTTGTGGAAGATGCTGATGTAGAGTGCCAAAACGTTCATTGTGACCAGGAATGTTCATGGTTCAACTGGTCAGTGAGTGCTGAGTTTCTGGAGGAAATCTGTACAAGGAAACCCCAAAACAGAAGGTGGGGGTTCCTTGTGCAATGGGTTTCAAGATGCCCTCGACATAGCAAGAAAGATTCTCACACAGGATCCCATTGCCTGATATGATGGGACAACTGAGGTGTGTTGGCTTTGTGTCTCTTTGGAAGGCACTAGAGGTCTCCTACGCAAGACCAGCAGAATCGGGAACATTCCTCGTCACAGTGGATGTTTCAGGAGTACCCAATACCAACAACTGCCAATTTACAAAACATCAACTTTATCCTCGACCATAACGTCTTCATTTTTGACAACCAGTTCTTCATTCAGACACACGGAACACCCATGGGGACCAAATTTGCTCCCCAGTATGCCAACATTTTCATGGACAAGTTCAAGCAAGACTTCTTTGCTGCTTGGGACCTCTGACTAATGCTATACACCAGATACATTGATGACATTTTCTTCCTTTGGACTCATGGCGAGGAATCACTGAAACAACTACATAGTGATATCAACAAGTTTCACCCCACCATCAGACTTACCTTGGATACTCTTCAGAATCAGTCTCATTCTTGGACACATGCATCTCCATCAAGGACGGACACCTCAGTACCTCACTCTACCATAAGCTTACGGATAACCTCGCGATACTGCACTTTTCTAGCTTCCAGCCAAAACATATTAAACCAGCAATCACCTACAGACAAGCCCTGTGTATACACAGGATCTGCTTAGATGAGGAGGAAAGCAATGGCCACCTAAAGGTTTTGAAAGACGCCCTCATAAGAACGGGATTTAACGCTCAACTCATCGATCGCCAGTTCCAACATTCCACTGTGAAAAACTGCAATGACCTCCACAGAAGACAGACACAGGATACGACCGATAGAGTACCCTTTGTCATCCAATACTTCCCCGGAGCGGACAAACTATGCCATGTTCTTTGCAGCCTTCAACATGTCATCAAAGATGATGAATATCTCGCCAGATCTTCCATAGACCTCCATTTCTTGTCTTCAACCAATCACCAAACCTTAAACCTTAGGGTGGCACGGTGGCTCAGTGGTTAGCACTGCTGCCTCACAGCACCAGGGACACGGGTTCGATTCCACCCTCAGGCGACTGTCTGTGTAGAGTTTGCATGTTCTCCCTGTATCTGCGTGGGTCTCCTTCGGGTGTTCTGGTTTCCTCCCAAGTCCAAAGATGCGCAGGCTAGGTGGATTGGCTATGCTAAATTGCCCTGTAGTCTTCAGGGATGTGTAGATTAGGTGGGTTAAAGGGGGATGGGTCTGGGTGGGATGCTCCAAGGGTCAGTGTGGACTTGTTGGGCCGAAGGGCCTGTTTCCACACTGTTGCGATTCTATTCTATTCTCAAACAGACCCTTGATAACAGCAAACTACCCAGCTTTCGGGATGATATCAACAACAACACCACACAACCCCTATCATGGCAACCTCTGCAAGACGTGTCAGATCATCAACATGGACACTACCATCACACGTGAGAATACCACCCACCACGTACACAGCAGATACTCATGTGATTCGGCCAATCTTGTCTATCTCATACGCTGCAGGCAAGGATGCCCCAAGGCATGGTGTATTGGCGAGACAATGCAAACACTATGACACTGGACGAATGGACACCATGCAACAATAGCCAGACAGGAATGTTCCCTCCCAGTCAGGGAACACTTCAGCGGTCAAGGGCATTCAGCCTCCGATCTTCAGCTAAGCATCCTCCAAGGTGGACTTTGGGATACACAACAACACAGGATCGCTGAACAGAAACTGATAGCCAAGTTCCATACCCATGACGACGGCCTCAACCATGATCTTGGGTCCATGTTGCGCTACATGTGACCCACCACACTGTTCTGTGTCTGTAAAACCTTCATTAATGTCCTGTTTTGACACCATCACATTGATAAATTGTTATGGTCTCTACTTTAATTAGTTTGTACAGTTTTGAATTACTTATTACTTTGGTTAGACAATCAACATGTGACTCTTATACCTATCATGTTATTCTAGTCATTTAGTTTGTCTCCAGCACCACCTTATTTTTATTTTTGTAACTATCTCTCTGCCTCGTTTAATCAGATTATAGGTCATCCCTTCACTGGTTATTCAGTTGTGACACTCTACTCAGCGTCTAATACTCTTAGTCACCTGCAGAGACTTATTATCTGACACTCCACTCACACCAATTGTATGATCTTTTGATCTCTCAGCCCTTGATCTGTATGCATCTAAACTCTGTGTCTGTGTGCCCTTCTCACTCACTGCACCTGATAAAGGGGCTGTGCTACCAAAGCTTGTGATTTCAAATAAACCTGTTGGACTATAACCTGGTGTCGTGCACCTTCTGAATTTGTTTTTAAAGTTGGACTTAAGTAGTAAACAAGGAACTTTTATTACTTGTGATTATTGAATTTTATTTCAGCTGTTTCTTGTTCAACACATTAAAATTCTCTCTGCTCAGTTAATTGGATTACCTCAATGTCTATTCCCTAAACCCATGTGATGTCTCTTACATTGTTTCAATTTGAATGATGGCACATGAAGAATTAAATTACATGATGTCATGTGACATCATTTGCCTATAATTTGCAACAGAAAAAAAGTTAGAATTCTGATAGCCTAATACCATAAGCATACTCTGTTCAGAGCAAAATAATGAGAAACAGACAGCTCCTTAATATTTTCTTCTGTGTTTACAAAAGTAGATGAAAGTAAATGCAGGACTATGAGAGTATCTGAGGAGGTACTATGGCTACAAGAGCAAGTCAGAAACCGGAAATTCTGACCCAATAACACACTTTTTGGGTCTGTCCATCAGCTACAATGTACCTCTCAGGAATATAGTGGAATACTCTCCACATACCTCAATTAGCACAGCTCCAAAAACACTTGAGAAGCAGCTCGCTTGTTGAAACCACATCTATCACCTTGTACACTCACTCCCTCCACTACTGACACACAATGGCAGTAGTTTGAACAGTTTATAAGATGCACTGCAGAAACACACTGAGGTATCTTCTGTTGTGTGTGTCACCATATATATGTTCTCATTATATGGGTATTTTAGGGACTTCTGTGGCCTAGTCTGTGTGAGAGAGGGTAGCCACTTCTGGTCAAATGAGAAGGGTCTTCTCGGGTAAACTCTCGGGTCAATTATTGCACCTCGGCAACTACTCTAGGTAGGCTCTAGATGACTACTAAGACTATTGGAAGGACCTAACCTTGTCATCTATGAGATCCTACTTTTCGCTCCCACCGATTCCCCATGACATCATCAGAGTGGGTGATGCTTATTGCACTTAACCAAGTACCGCCCCTTTCAGACTCATTTAAAGCATCATATCAAACACTTTTCTGATAATTACTGTTATACATTTATTTATATAATCACATTTTGTAATAATGCCTTTTCTTCCAAAGTACTTGACTTTACAAATTTGTGAAATCAGAAGTTTCACTATTCTCCCGGAAGGTGTTCCCAGCATTTAATGTGTGGCTTATGGAATCTCCAAAAACTTCTGTGTTAGGCAAGAATCACTGACTTCTTTATCTGCTTTACATGACTGGGGTTGCAATTTTCCAAGCTCTCCGCTCCGAGATTATCTGAGTTTCTCACTTGGCCCTGTTAGTTCCATTTTTCTCTAACTGAGCCTCATGGTATTTGCACATTTTGATGATGATGACCGATTTAGCTACAACTTATTTTTAAATTCTTGCTCTTTCAGTCTGGATTACTGCGCCTTTAAAAGTTTCCTCTTCATACCGGGGAATTTATGGCTTGACCCACAAAATCTTTGTTCACTCATTAGCTGAACTGGGATTCAGGACTGCTCCCACAAGCCATGGTCATACAATGCAATCAGCTGGAGGTCTGCTAGCATTGTCCCATTATTTAAAAAATGGGACGAAGGGATAGACCAGGAAATTACAAACCAGACAGTCTAACCTCAGTGGTGGTGAACTTATTAAAAAGGCTTCTGAGAGACAGAACATCCGCACTTGGAGAGAGAAGAATTAAACAGAGATATTCAGCATAGATTTGTTAAAGGAAGATTGTATTTGACAAATTTGTTTGATGTGTTTTTGAGGAGATAACCATGAGTGTTAATGAGCATAATGCAGTTGATGTGGTCTGCATGGACTTTACCAAGGTTTTTGTTAAGGTGTCTTACGCAGAAGGGTCAAGAAAATAAGAGCCAAGGCAAAGTGGCACATTGGATCCATAATTGCCCGAGATGCTGGAAGTAGAGGGAGATAGTAGACGGATGTTTCTGTGATTTGGAAGTCCAGTAGGAATCTGCAGGGTTCAGTGCTCATGTCCTTGCTGCTTGTTATGTATACTAATGATTTGGACCTAAATGTAAGGGGTATGATCAAGAAGTTTGCGGGTGACATGAAAATTTGCAGGCTGGTAAATAGTGAAGAAGATAGCTGTGAACTGCAGGAGAATGTCAATGGACTGGACAGCTATACAGAGAAGTGGCAAATGGGATTCAACCTGTAAAATTGTGAGCTTGTGCCACTGGGGAGGATGAACGCTGCAAGGAGTTACACTATGAAATGGTAGGTCCCTGAAAGTAAAGAAGATTAAGGTACTTGATGTATGTCCACAGATTGTGAAAGACCACAAGCACATAGAGAACGTGGTTAAAAAGATATTTGCCTTAATTGGCTGAGATACAGAATATAAGAGCAAGGATGTTATAGTGGAATTTTATAAAATGCTGATTAGGCCACAACTGGAGTGCTGCATACTTTCTGCTCACCACATTATAGGCAGGATGTGATTGCATTAGAGAAGGTGCAGAGAACATTTATCAGGTTGGAGGGTCTGAGCTTTGAGGAAAATTTGGATTGACTGGCGTTGTTTTCCTTGTAGCAGTGAAGATTGGGAGGGGATCTGACAGAGGTATAGACAATGAGAACAGTTATGGATAGGGTGGATAGGAAGGCACTTTATTGACTAGAAGAAGGGTCAACAATTAGGGGGAAGAGATTTAATGTAAGAGGCAGAATGCCTAGAGGAAAGTTGAGGAGAATTGATTTTTCACCCAAAGGATGGTGAATGTCTGGAACTTGTCGCCTGAAAGGGTAATTGAATCTGAAATGCTTGTAACAATTAAGCAGCATTTAGATATTCCCTTGCATTACCGTAGCCTCCAGTGCCAAGGAATTACTGAAGTCAGATTATAGTTCATTGGCACAAGACAACTTGGGCTGAATGTCCTCCTCCTGTGCTGTAAACATCAATGTCTGAATCTGCTTTGGTTCTGCTGATCTCTTTCTGTTCCAACAGGGCACTTAATGAGGTCTGAAATGTTTTCTGTGCCATTCTTCAAAGTAGTGAGATGTTGAAAATTGCCATGGATTTTTTTGGAGATAACACTGTGTGGAGCTGGAGGAACGCAGCAGGCCAGGCAGCATTAGAGGAGCAGGAAAGTTGACTTTTTGGGTCAGGACCCTTCTTCAGAAATGGAGAGGGGGAAGGGAGCTCAGAGAGAGAGGAGGGGTGGGGCTGGGGAAGGTAGGTGGGATGGTGATAGGTGAGCACAGGTAGGGAGTTGTGGGGATTGGTCAGTGAGGTGGGAGGGGCGGATAGGTGGGAGAGAAGATGGATGGATTTTTTTGGAGGTTTGCCATCATCAACAATTAGCAGTGGCTGTTTCCCTAGAAGTCTTCTGGGTTACCAGCATGTTTGCCTCATTGGCACTGGTACTGCTAAATTAAATCTTCAAATTCCACACCGATCATTATGATGTGTGTGCCAGCAAACCCATGATCAATTCCATCTAGAAGGACAAAGGCAGCAGATACGTGGGAACATCATCGCCTGCAAGCTCCCCTCCAAGCCACCCATCGTCCTGACTTGGAAATACACAATGGTGCCTTCACTGTCACTGGGTCAAAATCCTGGAATCACCTCCCTAATGGCATTCTGCATGTGGATTGCAGCGGTTCAAGGTGGCAGCTCATCACCACCTTTGCAAGGGCATTTTGGGACGGGCAATAAATGTTGGACCAGACAACAACACTCACACCCCATGAATGAATAAAAAAGAATTCTGTTGAAGTCACTACAAATGCTATATCTAAAAGGAAAAAAAAAAGAACTAATGTCTCAAAACCAAGGACTGAAGCCTACAGCCCCTTTAGCTTGTACTGCCATTCAATGAGATCATGGCTGCTCTATGGCCTTTGTCCCACATCCCTTAATACTTTTGCTTAACAAAACTGTATTTATCTCTGATTTTAAATTAACATCCTTGCTAATGTAGATTTCCAAAGCAGTTAGATGTAGCAGGAAATACAAGCAATTCATTTCATAATACAAAAAGTGTAATTCACTCAACCTATTCCTACCCAATTTATCTCTGGGATTGTTTCATAATTCAACCAACATCACCCTGTTCAGTCCATGGGAACAAATTGTCTTTGTAGCACAATTTTAATTACTATTGGTCAGTCTGATTTATTAGATGTGACAAGAGTTCAGTCCTTTTGGCATGTCACACAGTCTGTTTGGCAACAGTGGATCATTAACAGGAGTCAGAACTTTTGCGTGACATTTGCTAAAACAGTCCAAGCATGGTTTACTGATCGGGAACACAGCCTAATTATGGGTCCTCTCACCATACATGTGCCCTAAGACTAACAGGAGGAAGGACCATATTCTTAGACAACATGGTAACTTGTCCACAAGTAGAATTTTGTCACAGGAAAGCAGTGTATTAACAATTGCCTTGAAACACACTCTAGCCTTAATATTATTCAAAGGAATATATGCAGAGGGAAATAATGGATCACTTCCATTCAGTTATAATCATCTTCCTTTTTCACAAACATCATTTGTAGCAGATACCCATGGAAAGCAAGCTACCATTATTGAATTAATTAATGCGAATGTGATGTTGGGTTTAAATGTACAGGGTCACAAACAAATCTAATATCTGTATAATGCTTCCATCTAGTGGCCATTGTATTGAAAACATTTTTACTTTGATTTTAATTGAATGCTTGGTGGGTTTCCCTCCTAAGGTTGCACATTTTGTCAGCACTCATGGTCTCATGAAAGTTTTTCAAAAATGCAAAATTAAAATTAGTCAATCTGCACACTTCTAGTTTCAAGATCTACACAGATTTTGAAAAGATTTTATGGACAGGTGTAGGTACATGTGTTTTCATAGGGACAGGCACGGTGGCTCAGTGGTTAGCACTGCTGCCTCACAGGATCAGGGACCCAGGTTTGATTCCAGCCTCGGGTGTCTGTCTGTGTGGAGTTTGCACATTCTCCCCGTGTCTGTGTCTGTGTCTGTGTGGGTGTGCTCTGGTTTCCTCCCACAGTCCAAAGATGTGCAGGTTAGCTGGATTGGCCATGCTAAATTGCCCATAGTGTTCAGGGATGTGTAGCTTGGATGGGTCTGGGTGGGATGCTCCAATGGTCGGTGTGGACTTGTTGGGCCGAAGGGCCTATTTCCATGCTGTAGGGATTCTATGAGTAGGAACATTGGAGCATTGAAACAAGCCATTCAGCCCCTTGAGCCTGTACTGCCATTCAATAAGATCATGGCTGCTCTATGGCCTTTGTCCCACATCCCCTAATACTGTTGCTTAACAAAACTGTATTTATCTCAGATTTAAAATTAACATCCTTGCCAATGTAGATTTCCAACACAGTTAGATAAAGCAGGAAATACAAGCAATTCATTTCATAATACAAAAAGTGTAATTCACTCAACCCATTCCTACCAAATTTATCTCTGGGATTGTTTCATAATTCAACCAACATCACCCTGTTCAGTCCATGGGAATAAATTGTCTTTGTAGCACTGGGAATCTAAAGATCACTTTCACTAAATGTATCAAATTTAATAGAAAGTAAAATTGAGTTGGGTGTGAAAGGTGTTACCAATCCAACTTTGATGCCTTCAGGTAGATGGAGATAAAAATAACTCCCAGAGCCCTGTTGACATTTATTGCAAGATGTATTAGATGAAAGTTAAACTGACATGTTATATTGCTCCAGGATTATGTTGTTTAACAAAATCTCTGTATGACATACTTAAATGATAGTGTTAACGGGTGAGGTACCTATCATTTTGTACTAAATGAATGAATAATTTGTATTTATACAGTGCCTTCCATGACCTCAGGAAGTTCCAAAGTACTTCATAGCTGGTTAAAGTAGTTTTGAAAAGTAGCCATGCATAATATTTTCATTTGCATCCCTCTACAGAAACGTGGGAACATGTAATCATGTAAGAAGAAGTTAGAGAGTCAAAGGAAGGAGAATTCAAATGTGTAGCCACAAAAGGTATTCAATAGACAGTTTAAAAGAAATAGGACTATTAGGAACCGTAGTGCTATAAGCAGTAAGCCATGTATAGCATTATGCAGAAGTCAGTAGAATGCTAAACTATTTGGCCCTAACAGTAGAATTATGAATAAATAAATGGTAAATAAATTGGAGAAAGTCATCATTAAGTGGATCATTTAGTATCTCATTCCACTCACAAAAACACTGGAGGGATATCCCAGAACTAGATGCAGTGCAAAGAAGCTCCATAGACTGATTCCGTTTGGTCAAAGTCCAAGTTTTAAGAATGAACTGGAAAAACGTATGAGATGTGTAGATCAAGAAAATGATGTTAAATGATGAAAAGAGAAGAAAAATGTAGGTTTTAACTTGTAAAAGGGCAAGTTTACGATAGAAGGTGCTTCTTCAAACAAAGATATGATAGAAGATCATTGAAAAGCCAATTTGATGTTTCACTGATAGGACTTCAGAGCTACTATGGATGAATGGGACAAATTGAATCATTCTAGTGATTTGTGAGTACTAGCAATAGCATCTTATCCGAGAACAGTAACAGTATTTGCCAGGGGTACGAAAATTAACATTTCCCCAATGCTTGCATATGACAATAGTTGTAATCTCCATAAACATATGATACATTATCAAATATCTTCCCTGAATTTGTTTTGAAAACATATGAGGTACTATTATTTTCTTAGTACATCTGTGGATGGATGGATATATGGATGGATGGTAAAGAATTTTCAAAGTTTGTTCTTTTTATTTATGTTCAAGCTCAAATTAGTGTAATCTTTGGCCATGCAATTATGCTCATACAAATGTCTCTCCTGAACAATTCAAAGTTGGTCTGCCATCTCGTGGTAGGAAAGGACAATTGCAGGAAATTAAACTCCTGGTATGAAGGAGGACTTCCCATTACAAGAAAGGCTTGCATTTATATTGTACTTCGCATGACCACTAGATGTTTTGAAGCCCTTTACATCTTTTGCATCTTTTGAAGTGTGGCCACTGTTTTAATGGAGATAAAGTGGCAACCAATTTATATTCAGCAAAGTTCCACAAACAATAATGTGGTGATGACTGGACAATCTGCTTTTGGTGATGCCAATTAAGGAAAAAAAATAGTGTGCAGGACACTGGGGATAATGTCACCTGCACCTCTTCAAAGAAGTGCCATGGGTACGTGTCCATTCATAAACCAGAGAAATCCATTGGATCTGGCAGATGTAGTCTTGGTTTAATGTATTATCAAGAAGAAGGCAGTCCAGAAATACAGTGCTCCCTCAATACCACACCAGAATGTAAGCCTTACCTTTATATTCTCCAGACCTGGACTGGAATTTGAATCCCTGACCTTTTGATTCAGGGGCACATGATCTACCAACTGAGCCATGGCTAATGCATTACTGGAAAATTGTTCAATCTATGGGGCACCAATGCACCAATGTATAATTATTGTCATGGAATTTTTAAAAAAAAGCCTCTACATATGCAGGTTTTGCTTGCATGTCCCTGATGGTCTTTATGGCTGACAGTGAGGGTTACTTTGATTTTACAGGCAATATCTGGTTTTATTAAAGTCAATAAGAAATAAAAGAACCAGGTCTCATGTATGAATAATACAAACATGACGTGTGACCATTCTCAAGAGCAGGAAGCCTGAGACTCTTTAAGAAGCTGTTCAGTCATAAACAACAAATCGTGTTTCAATAGAATCATGTTTCCATCAGCATGTTATGCTTCATGTGGCCCTAGTTAAGATAAGGTTCTAGATATTTATGTCTTCGGGTCACATTCAATGATACATAGATGTTAACATGCACATGTCTGAATACTAACTGTGAGAAATAATACAACTGCCCCCTTTATCTTAAATGTTAAGTATTATCCCAAACAGATACACATGTCAATTCATTTAGTGGGTGCTTCACAGGGTCGATGAGATATGGTTGATTCCCCTTTCTTTAGACATTCTTTTCTGCCTGTGTTGTGGAGTTGTTGCATTTGGATGGTCACTTTGTTCTGTTCTGGGGTTGGCTTGGCATTTGGGAGCAGATTTCCTGCACGTATTCCCATTTTTATTGTGCACAACATGCTTTGTAGATGAAAAGAACTGCTGGATAGCTTTTTGGTAGGTGCAAGAAACTGCATCAGTTGCAGATCTTGTGGGTTTGGTGCACTTTGCTAATTGTAACAACAGAGAGGCAATTACTAACTTGATGAGCTTATCAGAGATCATCTTCAGAGAAATCACACACACTCTTTGCTACAATATCTTGCAACAAACTCATCAATTGGCTTTTGGCAATAATGTCTATATTGCATCAGTAAGAGTCTATTAATCCAGAAGTTAATTCTTGAGCTGGTCTTCAAGTGCCATCCAGAACAGTTCTGGATTTTTCTGATCTTCAACAGAAAGATCAGAAGTGTTCATTTGGCAAAACCCATCTGTTGGTGGTAAGATTTTCAGAGATCTCTTCTTGGGATCATCTAACACTTGATCTGTAAAGTAAAATTGTATATGTCGTCTGAAAAGCTATAAGTCAGTGAAGGTTTTATTTCTAAGTTTTTTTTTCTCTCAGATAGTTGTGAGTATTTGGAATTTACTTCCTCAAAAGGCAGTGGATGTGGAAATTTCTAAGCTAGACGTAGATAGATTATTGATTACCAACGAGATGAAAGATTATCAGGGGTATGCAGGATTGTACAGTTGAGGTTAAAATCAGATCAGCCACGACCTTATTGAATAGTGGAGCACACTGAAAGGACCAAGTGGCTAACTCTTGTTCCTTGTTTGTATGTACATATCATTGGCTGCACAGTCCATATTTAAGTGACAACATTGCATTACTTGTGGACAGGCTTTGTTTTATTTATTAGTAGAGGGCAGGGTTTTTTTTCACATGTTTTGCTTTTCAATTCTTTTATTTTTCCCTTTTTTACTTCTGTTTTACTTTTTTTTCATTATTGCTGCCATATTAATAAGCTTTAAACATCATAAAGCTTTTGCTTCAAATAAAGGTAGAAGCCTGTGGTATCACATTGCTGTCATAAGATGGAAATCAAGCCAAATAAGGCATTATGACAGCACAGGGACCTCCCTCCGTCTTGGCATAGAAATGGGAGACAAAATGGCAGAAACAACCAATCTTTGAAAACAGGTAAGTTTCCTTAGTTTAGAAAAACACCTTTCAGTATTGTAAACACATTCATAATACTTCAGTAACTAAGCTGTAAGAAGACTTTGATTGTGTCTTTTAACATTTAAATCAGAAAACAGTAGATGGGAGATTTTTTGGTAAAAACAAGATTTATAAGCTTGTCAGAATTGATATTTCAAGTAGGAAATAGGTAGTCCTTTCAGGTTGCTGAATTTACAAATCTCTACTCACAAGAATTGGTTTGAAGACTAGCAACGAGTTGATGTTGAATGAGGTTTCCAAATATCTACCATTGAGAACTTGGACTCTTCTGTAAGTTGCTGCTCACCGAGGTGTGGGCTTTGCCTCTAGCAGTGTACTTGAATCCAAGGTGTCAATGTTTATATTAGTTTATATTAATATGCATGGGTAGAATGGAATTGAAAAATAAATTTATTAAGGTCTTGATGTACAATTGCAGGCATTTCAGTATCTGGGCTCTTTGTTTACAAACAGTAGCATGCGTCTCACCAACATGTCATGCTTCAAGCAGTCAAGATGAAATCTGAGACATTTATACTTTCAGGTCACATGCTATGTACAATAATGATATCATGGGTATATCTTTTAAAGGTATTCTGCTTATTATCTGTAAGACAGAATGCAATATCAACTATTTTTCTTCTGGTGGAATTTTTGCCGAGCAATCCAAAACTAATCTCATTGTCCTATTTTCTGCTCATAGCCTTATAGTTTCCTCTGATGCAAACATTCTTCCCTTAAAATATGCAGGCGTGAAATCACCTCCAGCTGACCTTATGTGAGATGTATCTGGGATGGTAATCATAAGGGAATAAACTGTTAAAGGCCTCTAACTCATTACAGAAAAAAATTGCATCTGAATTCTACTCCAAAAATATCAGCACTACTCACTAAGGTCTGGCACAAACACATCCACCTCCTCTAATTTAGGTCAATACATTACGGCAAATATCTCTGCCTCGTTACCCTCTATTTGCATCACATCCCTTCCCCACTATATCAGAGATAATAAAGCAGCTGCAAGGTACCCTCGAAATGCATAACATATTGAAGAGGTCATTTTGCATATTGTGACTTAAGGCTTGTGATCCTCTGCCTGCAATTACATGCAACATATTTGTGGTGAGGAGGTCACAGAAAGTCTGCAGAGAGATATAGGCAGGTTAATTGATTGGGGAAAAGCTTGGCAATGTGGAAAAAATTAGGCTATGCAGTTTGGCAGAAAGATAGAAAAGCTGGAAATTATTTAAATGGAGAGAGACTGCAGTACAAAGGTGTTTGAGGGTCTTCGTGCGTGAATCACATAAAGCTAGCATCCATTTCAGTGGGTGAAGGGGGAGGTGAATGGAATGTTGGCCATTATTTCTAAGGAAATGGAGTGTAAAAATAGAGAAATCGTGCTAAAACCATACAAGACACAAGTCAGACCTTAGCTGGAATATTGTGAACAATCTTGGTCCCCTTGGAGAAGGGTCAGTGGGTTGATATGAGGAGAGATTGAGTAGGTTGGTCTTGTACTCATTGGAGTCCAGAAGAATGAGAGGAGACATTATTCACACATAAAGCCTCTACATGTCTCTGAACTTCTGGGAAATAGACCAGTTCAAAGCAATTTTGAGTTCATACTGAATTTCTCCATATTTCTCTCATTTGGCTTGAGACTCCAACTGGCAAAGCAATAAACACACTTTTCTACCTTTGGAAGCATAATAGCACTGCTCCTAGGCCAAAGAAACTGACATTGGTTTCCAGTTTGGAAGGAAAATGGAAATCTGGGTAGCTAAGCTCAGGAGATGAAACAAGCTCCTATAAAAAGAATCTTCATATTCTGGGATCCAGCTCCATATAATTTTTCATGAAGTCTCTCACCTTGAATGTACTCTTCCACTAACTGTTCCTGATTTACTCAGCAAGCCATGGAGAAGGACAGACAACTGGCAGAGCCTTGCACAAGCCTCCTATTGTAACTGGCTAGACTATGAAGACCACACATATCCCTCCGCAACTTAGGCTGACACCCTTGTACCCCTTGGATTTTGCATCATCAGGAGCAATACCTACCTGGCTAACAAAGTGCCCAAAGTTCTATAGTTTTGTACAGAAAAGTTGGTACTGCTTTGGTTTGACGTTCAAGTTAACTTGCGACAAATAGGCCACAAGAACTGTCTAGTCTTTCATGATCTCCTGGAATGTCAAACTGAAGACAAGTATATTGTCCTGGTACACAAGGACAGACTGGAAATTAAGGTCATCAAAAACTTTATTCATTCGCACACATGAAAATGGCAGCAGCATTACAAAGTCCAAACATCATTCCTGTGTATTTGTAACGTCCCATGGTGCCCACTTAGAATGTTATTTTTTCCAATGTCTTGTTCAGCGATGGGTAGCTTGTTATAACTGTGGGCCAAGCCAAGACTGCAAAAATACTTTGCACCTTTGAGAATTTGCAATGCTTTTCAATCCTAGGTAGAGGGTAAGCATCCTTATGAGTCTTTGCATTGAGTGCTTGGTAATTGACACTGATCCTCAGTTTCCTTCCTCAGAAGGACTATGGAAGAGGCATACTGACTGATAACTCTCAGATGATGTCTCATTCCAAAGTTCTCTGCAGGTAATTCATAGAATTCATTCATTCATACAATCCCTACAGTATAGAAACAGGCCCTTCTGCCCAACAAGTCCACACCAACCCTCAGAGCATCCCACCCAGACCCATCCACTTATAACCCACTTAATCTACACATCCCTGAACACTATGGGCAATTTAGCATGGCCAATCCACCCAGCCTGCACATCTTTGGACTGTGGGAGGAAACTGGAACACCCAGAGGAAACCTATGCAGACAAGGGGAAAATGTGCAAACTCCACACAGACAGTGGCCCACAGGTGGAATCGAACCTGGGTCCCCAGCGCTGCGAGGCAGCAGTGCTAATTACAGAGCTACTGTGCTGCCCCAGTTTTGGAATTCCTCTTTATTGGACAGTCATCTTTAGTCACAATCCTGTGACTCACCAGGTCACAATACCAGTTAGTTGAGCATACGTATTAAAGCTTGAACATATTGAGGGATCTCCTGGTGTCCTTGGAAGCAGGAGCAGTGCATTACAAGATCGGAAAATGGGGCTCAGCTTGTGTCAGCTTGCACAAGTCCTCAGAAATTTTTGAGTAACAGGGAATCAAGCTGATCTTTTACCTACACAATCACTTTCCTTGAACATTCATGCCAGTTGTAACCTACTTGTCAATATCAGTGTCACATGCTATCTGTGGCAGAGCTCCCATCATCATCATCTTTACTGAATGTTATCCTGGACTTGCTGAGAATAAAAACAAGCTGCCTCCTTTGGTTCTCCTTCAAATTGCAATATCCATCTCCGGAATGAGATTAGCGATGTTTCCTCCAGTCAGTCCGCTGTCCACAATACAGGTAGATTTAATGGCTTTCTTGGTTGGAGGTAAATATTTGTGTTGCTGACATTGGCAATTTACAAGGGTGCCCTGCCCTTTCTTCCACAGGAATGAGGGTGGCTCCCAGAATTACATCAAGTGGAAGCTCTTATGCTCAACTACCTTAATAGTATCATAAGATCATAAGAAATAGAAACAGGAGTAGGCCATTTGGCTGCTCAGCCCTACAATAGAATCATGGCTGCTCTGACATTCCTCAGGTCCTCTTTCCTGCCCTTTCCTCATATCCCTTGATTCCCCTACTGATCAAGAATCTACCTATCTCAGCCTTAAATATATGCAAGGACTCTGCTCTCGTGGCTCTCTGTGTCAAGGAATTCCAAAGACTCACAACCGTCTGAAAGAGGATCTCACTCTTTAATTGGTGCTCCTTAATTCTGAGTATATGCCCCCTGGTCCTTGACTCTCCCATGAGGGGAAACATTCTCTTAGCATTTACCCTGTCAAGCCCCTTAAAGAATGCTTTACATTTCAATGCAATCATCTTTCATTCTTCTAAATTCCAATAAATATAGATTCAACCTGTTTAGTCTTTGCTCATAAGACAACCCCTCCATACCAGGGATTATTCTAGTGAATCTTCTCTCAATTGTCTCCAATGAAATGATATGTTTCCTTAAATAAAGGGACAGAACTGTTCTCAGTACTCAAGATGTTGTCCCACCAGCACTTAGACTTCCCTACTCTTATACTCCAATCCCTTGAAATAAGGGCCTACATTCCATTAGCATTCCTGCTTACCTGTGCACATGTGTGCTAGTTTTCTGTGTTTCATGCCCATCATCCTTTTGCGTTGCAGCTTTCTGCAGTTTTTTTCTCCATTTAACTAATACTGTTCTTTTGATCTCCCTTCCAAAATGAACAACTTCACATTCTCCCATATTATTCTCCATTTCCCAACTTCTTGCCACTTACTTATCTCTCAATATCTCTCTTCAAACAGTTTGTTTCCCTTTCACAATTTGCCTTTCCACCTATTTTCATATCATCCACAAACTTGGCTACATTTGCTCCCTTCCCATTAAGGTATATGGTAAACAGTTATGATCCCAGTACTGATCCCAGTGGAACCCCACTGATTACAGGACACCAATCTGAAAAAGAATCCCTTATCCCCAGTTGCTGTTTCCCACGCTTGGCCAATTTTCTAT
Organism: Rhincodon typus; assembly: GCF_021869965.1. Taxonomy (NCBI): domain Eukaryota; kingdom Metazoa; phylum Chordata; class Chondrichthyes; order Orectolobiformes; family Rhincodontidae; genus Rhincodon; species Rhincodon typus. The sequence continues at coordinate 26,556,395 of NC_063342.1, forward strand.
CCATGCCAATACACCACTTCTAGCACCATAGGCCCTTATGACTTAACCTTTTGTGAAATACCTTGTTGAATGCCTTCTGGAAGTTCAAATATGACACATCTATTGGCTTTGTTCGATCCACTCTGGTTGAGACTTTCTTAAAATACTCAAATTAGTCAGATATGATTTCCCATTTAGGAAGCCATGCTGACTCTGCTTGATTAGATTATGATTTTCAAAACGTTCTGCTATTACTTCCTTAATAATTGATTCCAGTACTTTTCCAACAAATAGATGTTAGGCTAATCAGCCTATACTTACACACTCAGAGATAGTAAGAACTGCCAATGCTGGAGTCAGAGATAACACAGTGTGGAGCTAGAGGAACACAGCAGGCCAGGCAGCATCAGAGTAGCAGGAAAGCTGATGTTTCGGATTGGGACCCTTCTTCAGAAATGGTTGCTGCAGCCTGGCCTGCTGTGCTCCTCCAGCTCCACACTGTGTTATCTATAGTTACACACTATTGGCCTCCTTCCTTCAGGTAACAAAAAAATTAGAAACCTGAAGCTATGAAAGGTGTAATTGAGGACAAATAGGGAGAACTCAATGAAGCCATGATAAGGAATGTCCAACCCTTGCAAAGCAGAGATATGGATGAGAGAAGAGATGTTGATCAGCTCACTCCGGTCAGCAAGATGCTTGTAGAATAATGGTTGACACCTCCATTTCCATGCCAAATAAGCATGAGGCTTCCATCTTGCCAAATTCTGCACTCACTGGAGGGCAACATCTTGTCGTTTTACATAAGTCTGCGCAGTTGCAGAAATGCATTGGAAGAGAATTCTTTTTCCTCATGGACAATCAAAGAAAAGCTTTTGCACACAGCAAGGAATACAGAACAGTTACTCATTTGAAATGTTAGGTGGTATAGTGAAGAATGTGGCTTGCATCAGCATTTTACTTACCTGCTGCAAAACTCCTCTCTGTCCTACGGAGTAAGTTAAGTGATGGTACAGGATACCTTTCAAGCTGTACATTCCATGTTATCATTCTTAGTCTAGTTATCAACCTGGAATGACTCAATCATCCTTCTAGAAGTTCACAAATTGCACACAGGGTGTGATCAATTCCTCCTCAACCTCAACTCTGACTCCTATTTCTAACTAGATATATTTCAACCTCTTTTTATTAGAACATGTTACTCTATTTTCTTTGTAGTCATTCTTGGGAGAGGTTGTTTCCTCGGTAAGGACAAATAGAGACTGTTGGATTCTAGGCTATTGATAAGTTTACATGTTATTAAACATTTTTCTAACTATTTTCAGAGTAAGGCATAGAATGAGGATCAACACAGAACCAGGGTAGTATGATTATGCGAAAGGAAATAAGGAAAAACATTCATATAAATTTTTATGATGTAAGTAGCTAGAAATTTATATAATTGCATGCATTATTTCAAGTGCCAAGGATCAACTGAATTTTAAATTTACAACAGAATGTCTGCTTCATTGATGTTTAGACAGATGGTTGCCACATTGTGCACATTTTAGAGAGATTAATATCCTTCGCTATTTGTTTCATTGTTTGGTTTTTTTCACATAGAGTTCAGTCCCCGTGGAAATAACTCTAACAAAGAGACCAAGATCATTCCTACAACATGAAATAAATATCCTGATACACTCAACTTCCTAGAATGTTGGTAAATCAAAGGCTAGACTCATTGATGACCAGTCATAGTAACTGCTACTTCAATGATACAGAGTCTGTTAACAAGAAGACCTTTGCTCATCTACATTTCCAGGATTTCAGCAAAACCCCTGGCAACGAAATACAAACATTTTGGGTGCTATGGAAACTCTGAAACTAAAAAGAAACATGTGTAGGATAGAAAATAGACATCAAGTAATGATACCGCTTTTGAGTGTATAATGCAGAAATACATTTTGGAGGTACTAGCAGATGAAGACCAGATGCAGTCAAATGACATTTTCCCCAGTCTATGATTTTAATGTGGCATTAACATCTCAGACAGTGGAATGTCTGATGAGCGTGTTCTGTGTTGATCTGCTAAGACGGGTAATTTCTAGGTTTATGTTACTGAAAAGATGAATGCTACCTTTAGATATTTTCATATTGCAGTGATGCATTTCACTGTGGTTGGACTCCAGCTACTTTATTTTGGAATTAACATGAGTTCTTTTCTTCTTTTAGTTTCCTCTGAATCCAGACAGCCATTAGCAAGTCCAATGGAATGCCCATGCTGAGCACTTTATAGCTACAGTGGATAATCTGATGATAGCATGAATGTCAGGTTTGGAGACCACAGCAGAGATATACTGAATTGCAGAAATAAAGCAGAGAGAATAAGAATTTAAACTAATAGCAAGAACATAGGAACAAGAGTGGACGACACAGCTCCTTGAACCTGTTCAATTAGTTCATGGCGGACCTATATCTTGGCTACAGTTATCTGCCAAAATTCACACCTTTTTAGTACATTCTTGGGATGTGATCATCCCTGACAAGGTCAGCATTTATTGCCCATCCCTAATTGCCCTGAAGAAGGTGGTAGTGAGCTACCTGCTTAAACTACTGCATGCCATGATGTGTAGGTACATCATTTCCAGGATTTTGACCAAGCCACAGTGAAGGAATGTATATGTGTATGTCCAAAATGGCAGGAGAAATTCAGGGTTCTGAATTTAATTCTAATTGGGCTTTGGGCAATTTGACAGCAACGTGAGTTAGAAACACACCTGTCACCCCAGAACTGACGCTGTTTTAAGTCCTCCTTGGCTGCTTTCCATTGGAAATAGGTGTGAGCTGTAACAGAATTAGTGAAAAATTATTGGGTCAGAGGCTGTCCATCAACATCAAAAAGCCATACAGATGGTAGGATTGGCCTAGGAGCCTGTCTCTAGAGTTTGGAAGGTTTATGTTTTCATGTGGGTACCCAAGGGTTAAAATGGCCTCAAAGAGCACCACAACATGTGAAATGCCTCTTCTGGTCCCAGCTCCTCTTCCTCCTGTTTAAATCTGGCTAGTAAGCCACAAGATCTTCATCACTTCAATCATGTTTGGGAGTGGGGCTTGGGTTGGGTTACCATATTGGGGTAGTAGTGCTAAAATGCTCACATACTAAAGCTTTAATGGTCAGTGAAAAATTTATAGCTGGCTAGGAGCAATATTTCAACAATTGATAATTGTGTGGCCCTGATGGTATTAAGCAAAGGAAACTCTAAGGTACAGAGTTTATCCTGAATCAGAAGGGGAAGGATTTCTCCTACCTGGCTTATAGCTAATGAAGCTTCAAGCCCAGTTTTTCTGGTCGAAAATCCTGATAAACCTCTAGTGACAGAGGCATGCAGGAAAGCCATTCAAACACTGGGAGGCTTTTAACAACCACATAATCTTTGGTGGATTCAGAAGCTTATAAACACGTCTCAGCTTTTAAACTCCACAATTCTTGGGACCTTCATGTTAGGTTGAAAAGAATTCCATACTCGGGCTGGCCCCACAGGCATATCTAATATTGTTCTTTGAAATTAGTTTAATCTAATTTAGTTTTGACACTGCTACACTATTATCCTAATCCACCAGATTTATTTTTCACATTAATTTAGCATTCAAGTAATCTAATCTGACCATAGTTACATTTAGAATTTTCCTCATAATTTAAGAAGAATATTGTAGGATTTGGCAGTGCAATTTTGTAACAGTACCTGGAAATACATTAAAGATGCTTTTTGGAGTGTTTATTTTTATCTGATTGCTGAATTAATTGCTAACAGCTTATGTGCAGAGACTCTCCCAAGTACCACATGGACTTGATTGCATGTTATCAGATGATGGCCGAATGCATTGTGGTTGAAGACTTTGGCTGGCTGATTCAAGAGATGATGATCTAATCTGTTCTTTATTGTTCTAATTTGGATTTTATCTTCTTCAGGTTTAAGATTGCCATAGTACCAAATCAGAACATGAGTTAGAAAGTATTCAATTGCTTGCCCAAGGCACATACTTCGTGTGTCAGACAGAACAGGAAACCAGGAGAGGTTCCAATAAAATCAAACAGTTTACACCAACTTAGTGTGACCGGATTGCTCTAGACCTTAAAATCAATTTCAATGCCAGAATAAAGACTATTTCTTCCAAATTAGAAGTAGTTGGTGAACAGTTTTAACAGTAGTTCGAACAGTTTCACAGTGGTTATGCTTCCAAAGAAACAGTTGCGAAAACTTCTGGAACTGCCATTCTTCAAATATCTTTACTGAGTCCATTACTACGTCTTATCTTACAAGTACCAACATTGATCTGCTGACTTATAAGGGATTACTTAGTCAGTCGGAGATTTGTCATTGAAGAATTCCTATAGACATTGGTGGCTTCCATGGCGTCAATCAACAACTTTTCCTATGGGTGCACAGTCATCCTCAACTGCTTTCTTCTTGCTCCGACTGCGTTATTGGCTCTCCTGCTCGACTTTCTTTCCTTCTTCTTCACTAAGTGTTTGGAAATAATTTTTCCTCCCTTGCCAATAACATCATCGTATTCAGGTTCCAGGAGTAGAAAATCAACCTCCATTATACAAAGTTGTGAAGCACAGAATATATTTCAATTATTTGGGAAATTCTGATTCAAAGTTATTGCAGTGCTTGACTGAATTTATCCAGGTAACTAAAATGGGTTTTCAGGACGTCTTATATTGATTAGTTCCACCTAGCTTCAATAACAGCCTCACCAGAATTGGTCAAGAGTGAAGGAGCTCCCCTGGTCACCAAATACCTGTCTTGATAGATGGTTTTGAACCAGGAGAGTTGAGATGATGGATTGCTGCAACGTGGACAAATCAGAACACCTTCAGGGTACCTGCTGCACAGACTTGTATCCCAGCTTAGCAAGGAGCAAAGTTTTTGTTAGCAGCAGTTAAAGTGATCATGTCTCGAATTAACATGTCACTAGTTTGCTTTGGGTCACATCAATCAATTCACTCTGCACCATTGTATTAAGATTCATTGCTTAGATAAAGGTCAGAAGTCACACGACACCAGGATATAGTCCAACAGGTTTATTTGAAATCATTTCGGAGTGCTGTTCCTTCATCAGGTGAAGTTTTCACTGAACACTTCACCTGAGGAAGGAGCAGCGCTCCGAATGCTTGTGATTTCAAATAAACCTGTTGGACTATATCCTGGTGTCGTGTGACTTCTGACCTTGCCCATCCCAGTCCAACACTGGCACCTCCACATCACTGCTTAGGCAAGTATCTAAATTTATTAGCTTCAGAAAACAGTCCTCTAAGCAGTGAGAACATGTCATTAACATTTATGGATATTTTCTAATCAATTTGTTCAGCGATATTATTCCACACCTCTTGAGCAGGTGGGACCACAACCCAGGTCAGACTGATAGGATTCCCTCAATACGCTTATGGTACTCATAACATCAAAAGAACTCTGTGAAAGTGATTTGTTTGTCTTAAGAGCTCAGAAAACCATTTTTGAACAGTGAGTTCAAACATTATTTCCAAGAAAGCATGTAACTTAAGCTAATTGGCTGTGGAGTTAATTGATGAAATGTTACAAAGGCGAACTGTTATGATATACAGAAAGATAGACCAGGGCAGCAATTAAGTTTCAGTTGAGAAAAATATTTTTGTATCAGAAGAACAGTTTAGTTTTTGGCAGTGGCAGTTTTCAGACCTTGTCAGTTAAACAATAAATTAAAGAGTTAAGCTATGAATGCTTCATGGGGATTGAGTGAATGTAAAAGATTTTGCTATGAAAAGGGTTAAATTTTTCATTTTACTGTTTATGTAATGATATATATTGTGTTTTGTTTTCTTTTCTCTTGTGTAATAAACTTGTGTTCTTTTGTTGAAAGAACATTGGCCACCTCATGTGAATATGCCCAGTAACTGACCACCACAATAACCAAACTGAAGAAGAATAATTATGATCCATCAACACAAACAGAAATTACTGGAGAAACTCAGCAGGTCTGACAGCATTTGTGGAGAGTAAAGAGAGTTAATGTTTCAAATCCAGTGACCCTTCTTTAGAACTGTAGCATGGGCAGCGAGGACAGCTGGAAAATCAGACAACCTGCTGATGCCCTGGCAGGAGATGACGCTGTGGTTTCTGTGATGATGTATTTTGTCCAGATGCACAGGGAGGAGCAGTAACAGCAAGACCATAAGATATGGGAGCAAAATAGGCCGTTCAGCCCATCGAGTCTGCTCTGCTATTTAATCATGACCAGTAATTTTCTCAACCCCATTCTCCTCCCTTCTCTCATAAACTTTGATTCTCTTACTAACCAAGAACCTATTTATCTCTGTCTCGTGACTTGGCCTCCACAGCCTTCTGTGGCAATGAGTTCCAAAGATTCAGATCCTCTGGCTGAAGAAATTCCTCCTCATCTCCATTCTAAAGGATTGTCTATTCACTCTGAGGGTCTGCTTTTGGGTCTTTATCTCTCCTACTAGAGGAAACATCTTCTCCATGTCCACGCTATCCTGGCCCTGTATGTTTCAATCAGATACCCCTCCATCCTTCTAAACACCAAGGATAGGTACAGGAACCTCAACTGCTCCCCATTTGACAAGCCCTTCATCCCTGGGATCATTCTTGTAAACCTCCTCTGGATCGTCCAATGCCAGCACATCCTTCCTTAGATACAAGGCCCAAAAGAGCTCTCAAAATTCCAAATGCTGCCTCAGCAATACATCTTTGCACATGTTTTCTTGTCCTCTTGAAATGAATGCTAACATTGTATTTGCCTTTCTAACAGTCAGTTGAAGGTACATAATAATCTTAAGAGAATCCTAAGCTAGGACTCCCACACACCTTTGCGCTTCAGATTTCTGAAGCCTTTCCCCATTTAGAAAATAGTCTACACCTCGATTCTTCCGAGCAAAATATGTAACCTTACACTTTCCCACATTGTAGTGTGTCTGCCACTGCTTTACCCACTCACCTAGTGTGCCCACGTCCTTCTGCAGCCTTCCTCAACACTACCTGTGCCTCCACGTATCTCTGAGTCATCTGTAAACTTAGCAACAATTTCCTTTGTCCAGATTGTTAATGTATAACTTGAATAATTCTGGTGTAATACTGACCCCTTTGGAACTCCACAAGTCACCGCCTGCCATCTTGAAAAAGACTCCTTTATCCCTACTGTCTGCCTTCTGCCAGTCAGCCAATCCTCTATCCATGCCAATACCTTGCCCTTAACACCATGGACTCATCTTATTTCACAGCCTGCTATACAGCACCTTGTCATAGGTCTTCTGGAAATCTAAATAGATGATAGGTCTCCTTTATCTAACTTGGTCATTACCTCCTCAAAGAATTCTAACAGATTTGTCAGGCATGACCTCTCCTTGACGAAGCTATGCTGACTCAGCCCTATTTTACAATACACTTCCAAATACGCCACAATCTCATCCTTAATAATAGCAAGCAGGTGTATAGGAAGCACTGTCTCTCCTAGCAGCCAGTGCAGCACATACTACCTGTCATCATTCAAACACTGCAGCAGTGCAGTGACACGCTGCCCATATTTGCTCAGACACTGCAGCAGTGCTGCAATGCAGCAACACACTGTTTGTTT
>NC_063342.1:26563997-26628608 GCF_021869965.1 Rhincodon typus
TATACCATTCAGCAACGCACTGACACACTGCCTGTAATTGCACAGACACTGCAGCAGTGCAGCAATGCAGCAACATACTATTTGTTTTTGCTCAGATACTACACCATTCAGCAATGCACTGACACACTGCCTGTAATTGCTCAGACACTGCAGCAGTGTAGCAATGCAGTCACATAATGCCCGTAATTGTTTAGGCTCTGTGACTCTGTCTGCTTGCCACCATGGACAGGTTGGCAGCTTCCATGGAGAGATGTGCCCAGCATCGTCCTGAGCTGTTGTAAAGTCGATAACATCTGCATTGACAAGAATATCCTTGGCCTGTCCAGGCACAAGCATCCCTCTGGCTGCCTGACCAAACCTTCAGGGCCAATGGCATTCACAATGGAGCAGGCTCCCTCCACCCCATCTGCACAGGAGGGGTGCTCAGCATGTCTCAGTGGGGGGGAGAGGAAGAGAAAACTCGACCAATGGTACATGTGGGTGATGGCTGGGAAACTGATGTAAATATTTTGTACAGCAGACAATGTGATGTAAATAGTTTTTTTTATAGCATACAAAGGCATGTATATTTTATCCAAATGCCATGTTAAAAGTTTGGTTTTCACATATTGGTTCAATAGTCATTACATTTCATAAACCTTTGCATTTTAGTGTTCACGTGTTTGTCCCTGTATCTGTTTTACTTGTAGATGTTTCATAGTGCCCTGTGGCATCACTCCATGGCCATGAGGCATAAGGGCTGAGGTTGTACGATGATCACCAAACACATCCTCTGGCAGCTGAGTTAGCAATGTGTGTGCATGGAATTGGCTCACTGGGCACTTTGGACCATACTCCCAATCATTGCTGGATAAGGTTTGGTTGGCGGTGTGTTCCCCATTACTGAGTGTCAGGGAAGTGCAACTAGATAGTCAATGCTGTAAGATTGCCAGGGTGTAGGGACCCTGTTGCCTGTGTTACCAAGCTAACATGTGTTGCAAGATAAAGTTATTCCCATGTGAACGCCCATAAATTGATTATAGATGCAGCCCCACCCTCACACATTAGCTCACTTTCCCTGCCCATTGTGTCTTCTCAGCCCTTCTCCTCAACATTGCGTTCCATCCATGTGTGTCATGACTAGAATGGCAGTGAGTGGTTCTCTGCTACTTGCATTCTCACTCACACGCTGCTGAGACCTCAAAAATCACCCTCTTCTTTCAAGGTGTCTACTGCATCAACCCGACAGGCTTCACGCTTTCTCAGGCCATCACCCAAACCATGTCGATACAACTCTAACTGGCACCTGTCCCCCCTTCCATCAAGCCCCCTTCCCACAGTCCCCTTCAGGCAGGTAGAGGGATCCTGCAGTCAGGAGCAGAGGAGCCTCAGCTCTTGACCTTGTCCAACAGGTACAAGGTACTTGCTCCCTTTGTGGATGAGGAAAAGGGCTGCAGGGAGGATGAGCCAACTGCCCACTGCACCGTGGTACGGGAGGCCATTCAAGAGGGGGGAGCAAAAAGACAGGTGGTAGTTGTAGGGAGGAACATCAGAGGAGCAGGAAAGCTGACGTTTCGAGGATCCAGACCTGAAACCTGAAAGCTTTCCTGCTCCTCTGATGCTGCCTGGCCTGCTGTGTTCATCCAGCTCTGCACCTTGTTATCTCAGACTCCAGCATCGACAGTTCCTACTATCTCTGGTAGTTGTAGGGGATTCTATAATTCGGGGGATAGATAAAGTCTTTTGTAAGCAGGATCGAGAGTCCCGCATGATGTGTTGCCTGCCCAGTGACAAGGTAAGGGATATCTCTGACCGGCTTGAAAGGATATTGGAGAGGGAAGGGGACGATCTAGTTGTTGTGGTCCACGCCGGAACAACCAACATAGGCAAGACTAGGAAAGAGGACTTGTTCAGAGATAATCAGGAGCTAGGAACCAAATTAAAGAACAGGTCCTCAAGGGTTATAATCTCCGAATTACTGCCTGAGCCATGTGCTAATTGGCATAGGGACATGAGAATAAGGGAAGTAAATATGTGGCTAAAAGAGTGGTGCGGGAAGGTGGGGTTCCTTTTCATGGGGCACTAGCATCAGTATTGGAACAGGAGGGATCTGTACCATTGGGACGGTCTCCATCTGAACCGAGCTGGGACCCATGTTCTCGCAAAAAGGGTAAATAGGCTGGTCAACAGGACTTTAAACTAGAAAGTGGGGGGAAGGGAAGGGTGAATCCTGCCCCAGTGAGAAACAAGGCAGCAGGTTAACATCTGCGTGGTGGATTCAATTATGTGGAAAAATATGAAAGAAATGACAGGGAAGGAGAACTCAGGAGAGATTATTAAAGTCTCCAGCACAGACACAAATAGGACATAGTGTTTGGAAGGGGCTAGCAATCAAACTTCAAGCGCACTGGATAAACGAATGACAATGAGAAGAGGGAGGGTTAATACAGGACTGAAGGTGTTATATCTGAATCATGCAGTATAAGGAATAAGGTAAATGAGCTTATGGCACAGATCGAAATTGGCAGGTATGATGTGGTAGGCATCACGGAGATGTGGCTGCAAAGGGATCAGGATTGGGAACTGAATATCCAAGGATATACATCCTATCGAAAAGGTAGACAGATGGGCTGAGGGGGTGGGGTTGCCTTATTAGTAAGAAATGAAATTAAATCAATAGGAGGAAACGAAGTAGGGTCAGATGGTGTAGAATCTGTGTGGGTAGAATTCAGGAACCGCAAAGGTAAAAAAACCATAGTTGGAGTTGTGTACGGACCTCCAAACAGTAGTCAGGAGCTGGGGCACAAGATACACCAGGAGATAAAAAAGGTGTGTAAGAAAGACAAAGTCACAGGGATCATGGGAGATTTCAATATGCAGGTGGACTGGGAAAATCATGTTGGTAGAGGATTGCAGGGAAAGGAGTTTGTGGAATGTCTATAAGATGGCTTTTTGGAGCAGCTTGTGGTGGAGTCCACAAGGCAACAGGCAATACTGGATTTAGTTTTGTGCAGTGAGGCAGACTTGATAAGGGAGCTTAAAGTGAAGGAACCCTTAGGAGGGAGTGATCGTAATGTGAAAGAATTTACTCTGCAATTTGAGAAGGAGAAGATAGAATCAGAGGTAATGGTATTACAGCTGAATAAAGGCGACCACAGAAGTATGAGGGAGGAGCTGGGCGGAATTGACTGGAAGAGGAGCCTAGCAGGAAAGACAGTGGAACAGCAATGCCAGGAGTTTCTGGGAGTAATTCAGGAGACACAGCAAAAATTCACCCTGAAGAAAAAGAAGCATGGTACAGGGGGGATCAGGCAATCATGGCTGACTAAGGAAATCGGGGATAGCATAAAAGCAAAAGAGGAAGCGTATAATGTGGCGAAGGGCAGTGGGAAACCAGAGGATTGGGAAGCTTACAAAGACCAACAGAGAGCAACAAAAAAAGAAATAAGGAGGGAGAAGATTAAATATGAGGATAAGTTAGCCAGTAATATACATGAAAACTGTAGGAGTTGCTTTAGATATATAAAGGGCAAAATAGAGGCAAAAGTGGACATTGGACCACTGGAAAATGACGCTGGAGAAATAGTACTGGGGAACAAGGAAATCGCTGAGGAACTGAATAATTACTTTGCGTCAGTCTTCACAGTGGAAGACACCAGTAATCTCCCAAAAATTCAAGAGAGTCGGGGCAAGAGCTGAGTATCGTGGCCATCACCAAGAAAAAGGTGCTAGTAAAACTGATTGGCCTGAAGTTGGATAAGTCACTGGACTAGATGGCCTACACCCCAGAGTTCTAAAGGAAATAGCTGAAGAGATAGTGGAAGCATTAGTGGTGATCTTTCAGGAATTGAGAGAGTCAGGGAGGGTCTCAGAGGGCTGGAAAATCGCTAACATGACATCCCTGTTTAAAAAGGGAGTAAGGCAAAAGATGGGAAATTACAGGCCGATTAGCCTGACCTTGGTCGTGAGAAAGATTTTGGAGTCCATTGTGAAGGATGAGATTTCTTAATATTTTGAAGTGTATGGTAAAGTAGGGCAAAGTCAGCATGGTTTCATCAAGGGGAGGTCATGCCTGACAAATCTGCTAGAATTCTTTGAGGAAGTAATGAGCAGGGTAGACCAAGAAAAGCCAATGGATGTTATCTACCTGGACTTCAAGAAGACCTTTGACAAGGTGCCGCACAGAAGGTTGCTGAGTAAGATAAGGGCCCATGGTGTTAGAGGCAAGGTGCTAACATGGATAGAAGGTTGACAGTCTGGCAGAAAGCAGAGCGTGGGGATAAAAGGGTCTTTCTCAGGATGGCAGCTAGTGACAAGTGGTGTTCCGCAAGGGTCAGTGTTGGGACCACAGCTTTACACTTTATACATTAATGATCTAGTTGAAGGAACTGTGGGCATTCTGGCTAAGTTTGCAGACGATACAAAGATCGGTAGAGGGACAGATAGTATTGAGGAGGTGGGGAGGCTGCTGAAGGATTTGGACAGGTTTTGATAGTGGGTAAAGAAGTGGCAGATGGAGTACAATGTGGGAAAGTGTGAGGTCACGCACTTTGGTAAGAAGAATAAAAGCATGGACTATTTTCTAAATGGGGAGAAAATTCAGAAGTTTGAAGTGCAAAGAGACTTGGGAGTTCTAGTCCAGGATTCTCTCAAGATAAACTTGAGTCAGTAGTCAGGAAGGCAAATACAATGTTGGCATTTATTTTGAGAAGACTTGAATATAAAAGCAGGGATGTACGACTGAGGCTTTATAAGGCTCTGTTCAGGCCACATTTGGAGTATTGTGTGCAGTTCTGGGCCCCATATCGCAGGAGGGATGTACTGGCCCTGGAGCAGGTTCAGAGAAGGTTCATGAGAATGGTCCCAGGAATGGAAAGCTTAACATATGAGGAACATTTGAGGACTCTGGGACTATACTCATTGGAGTTTAGAAGGATGAGGGGGGATCTAATTGAAACTTACAGAATACTGAATGGCCTGGACAGAGTGGATGTTGGGAAGATGCTTCCATTGGTAGGAGAGACTAGGACCCGAGGGCACAGCCTAGTACATCCCTCCTGAGATATGGGGCCCAAAACTGCACACAATACTCCAAAAGTAAATCAGAGATAGTAGGAACTGCAGATGCTGGAGAATCCGAGACAACAAGGTGCAGAGCTGGACGAACACAGCAGGCCAAGCAGCATCAGCTCCTATGATACTCCAAAAGTAACATGTGCCAACAGATTAAAGAACAAATTCTTCCCTGCTCGTATCAGACTTTTGAACAGATCTCTCATCTATTAGAGTTGATCCTTCTCTTGTGAGATATTGTATTATTATTCTCTTTACTATCTCACTCGCAAGATCTCTATTTACTGTACCGTGTTTCCATTCATTCATAAAACCGCGACAAGTGCTGTATGTTAACTATACCGAGTTTCCATTCATTCATTCATAAAACAACATTTTTGTAGTACATTTTACTCTTACAAGATAAAGAAAATTAAACATCCCTTCATACGTTGCCCACCCATTGCTGTTTCTTTACACCTTTTACTGTTTCTTTACACCTTTCAATTTTTATCAGCAAGCAATGCTTGGACTTATTTCTGTATCAAAGGCTACTCATGAATAAGTGTTAACAACGTAACCGACTCTGAACAATGCCATCCCCGCCATTGTGTCTCCATAACTCACTCAAAACAATGGAAAGATTATAATATTAATTAGCCCTTAGTAACCGTCTCTCGGGGCCTGAATAGACAGTAGGATATCAAACAGTTTCCTCCAACAGCATGTCCCTACAGTCTGCTGTTTTTTATCTCTTTGAAATTTCCTTATACACTACCTATTCCTAGAAAACTGTACCACCTGTTTCTAATTTTTACTTAGGACTACTATCTCGTACTAACGTACAGATTTATACTTTTAAAATACATATTAAATAAGGTCCCCCTTCTTTAAGACCTCCTTTAAGAAACTTAGTATCAAAACAGCGCTTCTGTGAAACTGCTTGAATGAATGTGTAGGAACTGTCAAAAACCGGCAATAGTAGATGAAATCTCACGACCCAGCTGCTCCTTGGAGTGGATATCCTCACCCAACTAAATTGATCTTTACATTTCGATGATGGACAGATAACATGGTCCATCAGAACCCTACAAAGGGAAGAATTAAAAGACTACTCCATCTGGACTAAAGACAAGGATGACTGTGGGTTATTGTAAATGGAACCTGAACTTTTACAGGGACACCTCCACCTTGCACTAAACTGTACCCCATCAGCCTGATGTCTATTGCAGGAATCCTCCCGATAATTCAGACATTAGCGGTAAGACGGATTTTGGTAAAAACCCACAGCACCTTGAACAGCCCAGTGTGGCCCGTGTGATAGGCAATTGGGGAATGGAGATTAACGACAAATTACAGGAAAGCCAACCAAAGCATCGATCAGAAGGTCCCAGCAGTAGCCGACACCTCTACTATAATCAGTGCCTTAACACCAGACCACATGTGATTCTCAGTTATAGATATGGCTAATGGCTTCTGGTCAGTGCCCCTAGCACCTGAAGTACTGTCGTGGTTTGCCTTTACTGTGCGGCAACAACAGAACACATGGACCCGACTCCCACAGGGATTCCACAACAGCCCAACTGTATACCATATGGCCTTACAAAACCACCTCCAACTGAGTCAGTTATCATTCAATACGTGGATGATATACTGATACCTTCAGAAATGGAGAAGCAACATGAGATAGACCTTAAGACCCTCCTAAACCACCTGCAATGGAAACTCATAAGGCCAGTATTGAAAAGGCTCAGATCGCCCGGAAAGAGGTAGTATATCTAGGATGGGAAATTTCCCATGGGAAAAGGGAGACCACCTAAAGCTGGACTGCAGCCATACAGGCTGCCAACAGCCAATGACAATTCGAGAACTGAGGGCTTTCCTGGGTCTGTGTAACTTTAAATGGTGCTGGGTTGGTTCGTAAACTCTACTAGCCCAGTCCCTGACAGACATCCTGGAGGGGAGATGGGACTTGAAAGAACTAAAATTGGACTGACAAAGGAACAGGAAGAAGCCTTCCAGGACCTAAAGAGAGCAGTTTGTTCTGCACCATGAAGGTGGAAAGAACTGCAGATGCTGGAGTCAGAGGCAATATATTCCTGATGTAGGATCCCGACCCAAAACGTTAAGCCAGTCCTGGTGAGCAGTCCCGACCCGAAACGTCGACTCTCTTCCTCCTCTGATGTTGTCTGACCTGCTGTGTTCGTCCAACTCCACACTGTATTGTTCCGCACCAGCATTGGGGATCCCCAATAATGGAAAACTCTTTACAATATTTGTCCGTGGGAAGGAGGGATATATGGCAGTGGGGCTGGCCCAGGAACATTGGGACCTGTTAGGTATTACTCAGGGATATTGGACAGTGTAGCCCTGGGATGGGGGCAGTATCTGAGAGCAGTGCAAGCACAGCTACATGCATGGTGGTGGAAGCGAGTCTGGTGTTGGATCAGAGATTAATAGTTAAATGCCTGCATGTTGTACACACTTCGCTCATTTGGAGCAGACTATCCCAGGTAAATGCTGCTCAGTGGACCGATGGACAGCAATCCTAGAAGCTCCTAATCTACAAATAGTTTGTGCGAGCCCAGTCAATTCTGCCACACTATTACCGGTGCCTGCAGAAGGGGAAGAAGATGACCATGATTTGCCCTGGAATCCTACAAGAATTGGAGCACAATAACCAAACAATGAATGAGGCTTTGCAAAACCTAGAACTCATCCTTTACACTGACAGATCCTCTTTCATGGAAAATGGTATAAGGAAAGTCAGATGGGCTGTCACAACACTCTACACTGTCATGACATCAGGATATCTACCCCTCGGAGCATCAGCACAGCAAGCAGAATTAGAGGCTCTGACTGAAGTCTGCAGAATAGCAGAGAATCAGTCTTCCAACGTCTGCAAGGACTCCTGCTGTGCTTTTGGAGTTGCCCATGACTTTGGCCAAAGGTGAAAACAGCGTGGATTCCTAACGGCTGCAGGTCCCCCCATCAGAAATGGGAAAGAAGTCAAGGACATGCTGGAGGCTCACCAGCTGCCCAAGGAAGTGGCCGTATTAAAGGGCATAACTGACACTAAAGATAACACCATGGAAGCCCAGAGTAATGCCCTGGCAGACCAGGCAGCCAAATGACCCACCTCCAATCACGCCTGCCCAGTCCATTTGAAATAGTGAACAGGCAGGCCAGTGTCCCTACCCGGGGCAATAGGCCTACGGAGAGCCGACTGTCATCTTATGAGTGACGTCCTATTGTCTCACTGCCAAGCGCTAACAGATGCTGTAAGTTCTGCCTCCTCACAGGTATCGGCTACCTGGAAGGACCCGCTGGAGCGAGGACACGACATCGTAACATACGAGTGTGTTCTTGTGAGAAAGATCTACAAGGATCCCTTAGGCACGAATTGGGAAGGACCATACCAGGTGCTGCTGATCACCCAGTCGGCTGTCAAGGTCTGAGGAAACAAGGCCTGGATTCATGCCTCCCACATCAAACGAACATCCTACAGTACAGCGGAACCAGAGACTGACTGACACCATGGTGTCTATGGTCATTTTCTCAATTATGGCTATGCAGTTTTTGTACTATTGGGATATTCAGAGCTACATGTAAATACTTATCTCCATATGTCTTATACCTTTGCCAAAATTGTCCAAATGTTGGATATGTTCCCACTTTCCCACTCCCTCCAAAGAGGCAATCCCATTCTACCCTATTCCCTTTACTGAATCTGAAATGGCAGAGTGGTATGTTGATCAAAATTTCACATCCCACCCTTCTCCGGGCCTTGGGAGGTTCACCAATGTACAGCACCCAAAGGGAGGGAAACTCAGTTCTCTCATAAACATGACAGGGAGTATTGAAGCCTGGAGGTCTGCGAGACATCCCTTGACCCACTTCTCTGGGTGGTACCAGTCCAGCTATGATCGTACCCATAATCCTCCATTCCTGAATAAAAACCGAAAGAACTGCGGACGCTGTAAATCTGGAACAAAAACAGAAGTTACTGGAAAAGCTCAGCAGGTCTGGCAGCATCTGTGAAGAAAAATCAGAGTTAATGTTTCGGGTCCAGTTACCCTTCCTCAGAACTGATGGTAGTGAAGAAAATGTTGTTTTATATGCAGAAGATAGGGGAGGAGGGTAAGGAGTAAACGATAGTTGGAGATACAGCCCAAAGAGAGAGAAGAACAGTTGGACAGACAAAGGAGTGGATAACGATCTGGATAGGAGGGTGAATAGCTGTTAATGGGGACTGTTAGTGACTAGCAATAGGTAGTGTGTAATGGCAGGCTATGTGATAACAAGGCCTGATTGCATGGGGTAGGGGGCTAAGACATGGGAGAGTTTAGGCCCTAAAATTATTGAACTCAATATTAAGTCCAGAGGGCTGCAGGGTCCCCAAGCGGAAAATGAGGTGTTGTTCTTCGAGCTTGCGTTGGGCTTCGCTGGAACACTGCAGCAAGACTGAGACAGTAATGTTGGTCAGGGAACACGGTGGTGTGTTAAAGTGGCAGGCAACTGGAAGCTCAGGGTCAATTTTGCAAGCAAAACATAGGTGTTCTGCGAAGCGGTCACCCAGTCTACCCTTTGTTTCCCCAATGTACCAAAGACCACATTGTGAGCAGCGAATGCATTAGACTAGATTGTGGGAAGTGCAGGTAAAGTGCTGCATCACCTGGAAGGTATGTTTGGGCCCTTGGATACTGGGGAGGGAGGAGGTAAATGGGCAGGTGTTATACCTTGAGCAGTTGCAGGGGAAAGTGCCGTGGGGCTGTTGGGGGTGTGTTGGGAGTGAAGGAAGAGTGGACCAGGGTGTACAGGAGGGAACAGTCCCTGTAGAAGGAGGACAAGGGAGGAGAGGGGAATGAGTGTCTGTTTCAGACACAGCAGTGGTACAGGTACCAGGCTGACATGCAGTGACATAAGGCAAGTTGTATCATCCTTGACTGAGAATTGTTGCACAGTGTAGCCAGCTGCCTGGTTGGGCAACTGTGGAAATTGCCAATGCATGGCATGGGAGGGCAAGCAAGGCAAGGCATGCTGTAAGGACCATTGAATATGCGCTGGGAGAGCAAGGGAGTAGTCTTCGTGAGCAGCACGGTCCACGTCATTTAATAAATTCCTCTTCCTGTGTGCCTGTACCCCATTCAGCTGTACACTGCTAGTTGCAGGTGTGCCTCCTAGACCAGTCTGCCCTTGAGGGTGTATTGTCAGTGTATTGGAGGAAGCCATGCTGATCGGGGTGACTCCTTGAATGTGGAGTGTCAATATCCCTGATGGAGGAGTAGGTGCAGCTGGTGCTAGGGGATCCTACAGTTTGTCAGTGGGCAAGAACAGGTTCTTTTGGATCAATGGAGAGTTGAACCTCCAAGGACCCTGGCACTTCCATGTTGAAATTTCTTGAAGGCGAGTTTGCATGGCAAGTTTGATAAGATTGCAACCTGTAGTGAGTTGAACTGTCAACGAGCCGTCTAACGAGCAACTTTAAGCATCAACTGGGAACTCTCCACTGACTATTGAGAATGTCCCGAAGCCACTTGAGAAAAGCAAATAAGGTGCAACAAGACAATCACAAAATCAAGATGGACCTCACTTTTCATCTTGCCCAATCCTAACACTCATCTCATGGTAACCCATGCTGCTCAGAGTCTGGTAAGATTACATCCCAAAATCTAATCTGCTCAAACAGAATTCAACATTCTATTCCAGTGAAAAAGTTTTATATTTCTTCCCACCCAAACTATTTTCTACTTATTTTTTTATCTGTCACAACAAAGCATTTATGATCTTCTTGAATTATTCAGAGACCTGGAATACTAATTCATCAGTTTATTTCTGCTTTTGATATTTCACAGTGTTGTGCTAACTGAAAGCAGTAGAATTCACCATTCTATTTCTGGTCGAGACACCTCGGTGTTATTAACATTGATTTCTTCAAAGGTCTGTGTTACGTGCTTTTCCAGCCTAATCCCTCTCCAGGTTCGTGGAATTTTAGGAATGGTGCAATTACTTTAGGTAAGACAGTTTGATGGATGAAGGGTTTAAAAAGCCAGTTTTGTGTGCCAAGTATATGGTTTGAGATTTGTTGAAAGGCTGGTCACAACCTTCTGACCTCTTTCCAGTTGCAGTGTGAAAGAGGCATTTTTCTAATTTAGTCAATCTGACTACGTAAGCTTCGTAAATGTTAATTGTTGTAGTGATTATCATACTTACCAAATAGAGGAAAATGTTTCTGCTCACAGATTCTTTAGTGATCCTTTTCTAACTCAAGCTATTCCAAAGAGATCACTAAAATATCTTATTCCATATTTCGTATCACATAAAAGCCTTATCAACAAATTCATGATTGAATTATCTTGCAAAGGTCAATGGTCAAAGGACTGATTATTTATGAGTGTGCTACTAGATCAGTTAGGCATGAGGTCATATTTGAGTTAAGGTAATAATTAAGTCCTTCTAGGAACAATACAGGAGGCAGCATGGTTATATTTAATTTAATTTTATTTGATTTATTGTCACGTGTACCTAAGTACAGTGAAAGCTTTGTTTATGAGCAGTACATGCAGATCATAGAAAGCAAGAACACCCAGACCATAGGGTGAAAAGAACTTGGACAGAGTGAGGCATACAGATTACACTGCACAGGACACGTACGAAGCAAGATCACCATAAAGAAGATCAACACTATTTGAAGTTAGTGAATCCATTCGTCAGTCTAATGATGGCAGGGAAGAAGCTGTTCTTGAATCTGTTGGTGCATGTGTTCACGCTTCTGTATCTTCTGCCTGATGGAGGAGATTGTAGGAGCGTGTTATTGGGGTGGGAGGGGTCTTTGATAATGTTGGCAGCCTTTCCGCAGAAACGAGCTGTGTAAATGGAGTCCATGGAGGGGATGTTGGCTTCAGTGATAGTCTGGGCTGTGCACACCATTTTCTGTTGTTTCTTACGGCCCTGGGCAGGGCTGTTGCTGTACCAGGTGGTTATACATCCCGATAGCATGCTTTCTATGGTGCAGCTATAAAAGTTGGTGAGGGTCCTTCTGGACATGCCAAATTTCCGGAGCCGCCTGAGGAAGAAGAGGCGTTGTTGCTCCTTCTTGACCATCGCATCTACGTGGGAAGTCCAGACAGATTGTTGGTTATCGCCACTCTCAGTAGCTTAACACTCTTGACCCGCTCCACCTCATCTCTGCTGATGTGGATGGGGGAATGTTCTCCTTTTTTCCTGAAGTCAATGATCAGTTGTTTAGTTTTGCCGACATTGAGAGAGAGGTTGTTATCATTGCACCACGTCATCAAGTCCTCTATCTCCTTTCTGTACTCTGATTCATCGTTGTTTGATACCTGTGCTACTACAGTGGTGTCGTCAGCAAACTTGTAGCTGGCATTCATTCGGAATTTGGCAACAAAAACATGGGTGTACAGGGAGTACAGTAGGGGGCTGAGAACGCATCCTTTGGGGGGCTCCAGTGCTGAGCATTATTGTGGAGGAGGTGTAGTTACCTATCTTCACTGATTGCGTTCTGTGGGTCAGGAAGCTGAAGATTCAGTTTCAGAGGGCAGAGCCAAGACCTAGGTCTCAGATTTTGAAATCAGTCTGAAGGGGATAATGGTGTTGAAGGTAGAGCTATAGCCGATAAGCAGGAGGCTGACATAGGTGTCATTGTCATCCAGATGTCCCAGGTACGAGTGCAGGGCTAGGGAAATGGCATCCACTGTGGACGTTACATCGGTAGGCATATTGTCGGGAATTGAGCCAGGCTAGGAGGCTAGAGTTGATGTGGACCATGACCAGCCTCTCGAAGCACTTCATGGTTATGGAGGTCACAATCACTGGGCGGTAGTCATTAAGGCACATTACACATGCTTTCTTAGGTATTGGGAATGTGGTGGTCTTCTTGAAGTAGGTGGGGACTTTGGCTTGTAGGAGGGAGGGGTTGAAGCTGTCAGTGAATACCTTCGCCTGCTGGTCTGCACAGGATCTAAGTGCATAGCCGGGGACTCTGGGCCTGTCACTTTCCTTGGGTTGGCAGTCAGGATGGCCAATCTGACATCTGCAGCAGTGACTGAGGAAACAAATACATCCGGGGCTGTTGGGGTAGGTGATACCGCATCGCTGGTATTTTCTTGAACCAAGCGTAGAAAGCATTAGGGAGGGAAGCGTCTTTGTCCACTATCTTGCTCTGCTTCATTTTGTATCCTGTTATGTTGTTTAGGCCTTGCCACAGGCAGCAGGTGTCCGTATGGTTGGTTTGCGCCTCTAACTTGGTCTGGTACCGTCTCTTGGCATTTCTGATAGCTTTGTGGAGGTCATAGCTGAATTTTCTGTATGGGGCTGGATTGTCTGACTTGAATGCTGCATGCCTGGTCTTCAGCAGGGAGTGGATTTCCCGGTTCATCCAAGGTTTCCGGTTGGAGAACACCCGGATTGACTTCTTTGGTACGCAGTCCTCCACGCATTTACTAATAAAGTCCGTGAGAGTGATGGCGTACTCGTCAGGTTTTCCGCTGAGTGCTTTAATATGGTCCAGTCCACCGATTCCAAGCAGTCCTGGAGATGCTCTTCTGCTGCCTTGGACCAGCACTGGATTTCTTTCTGTGAAGGATCCATCCGTTTCAGCTTCTGCTTATAAGCTGGGAGGAGGAACACAGCGCTATGATCTGATTTTCTGAAATGTGGGTGGAGGATTGAGCGGTAGACGTCTTTGATGGTTGTGTAGCAGTGGTCAAGGATGTTTGGTCCTCTAGTGGGACAGGAGGTGTATTGGTTTTACTTTGGCAGCAACCTCTTAAGGTTGGCTTGGTTGAAGTTGGGGAATTTCGTACAAACATACAAAATAAAAGAAGTAGGGCATTTGGATCCTTGTGCCCGCCCTGCCATTCAATAAGCTTGTGCCTGATCTGTTTGTTTTGAAGTCCACATTCCAAAGTACCCCCAATAAATGTTGATTCCCTTGCCTAACAAGGACGTATCTACCTCTGCCTTAAAAATAATCAATGAGCCCACTGCCTTCTGAGGCAGAGAGTTTCAAATTTGCACAAAAGTCAGAGAAAAAATACTGCTCATCTCTTTCCTAAATGGGTAACCCCTAATTTTTAAATAGTGCCCCCTAGTTTGGGATTCATCCACAAGAGAAAACATTCTTTCCATGTCCACCTCATCAAGTTTGCCCAGACTCTTCTGTATATGTACTTCAACAAAAACAGAAATTGCTGGAGAAACTCAGCTGGTCTGATAGCATCTTGGGGAGAAAGCAGAGTTAAAGTTCGAATTCAGGGACGCTTCTTCAGATTTCCAGCTTCCGCAGATCTTTGCTTTGTTTATATGCTTCAATTCAGTCACCTCTCACTCTTCTAAACTTCAGTGAAATAAGACTATCTTGTCAAACCTATCCTTATACCTAGGTTAGCTAACAATCTAGTAAACTTCCTCTGAACCAACTCCAATCAATTTACATTCTCCCTTAAATCTGGAGACCAAAACAGACATGATCTCACCAATAACCTATATAACTGAATCTTTATTTTTATGCACCATTCTTCTTGTAATAAAAAATAGCATTCCTCTAATCTTCTTAATTACTTGCTGCTTCTGCAAACTAACCTTTGTGAACTATGCACTAGAACATGCAGGTCCTTCTGCACCTTGGGGTCTGCAGTTGTTTCGCATTCAAGTAATACTTATATTTCTTGTTGTTCCTGCAAAAGTGAACAACTTCACATTTTCCCACATTATATTCCATCTGCCAGATTTGTGACCATTCACTCAACCTAATTATATCTGTGCATCTTCCTTGTGTCCGTGTTGACAACGTATTTTCCTACCTATCTGCGTAATCTAGGCATTTAGCAATCATGCCTTTCCTCCTCTCATAGATCATTTATATAAGATATAAAATGCTGAGGCCCTAGCTTAGAACCATGTGGAACTCTACCTGTCAAATTGTGACAATCAGAAAAAAGGCCTATTTATGCATATCCCTTGTTTTCTGCCAGCTAGCCATTTTCTGTCCATGCTAATATGTTACCCCCTATTCAATGAGCTCCCGTTTTGTGCAATAAACTTTTATATGGCACCTTGTCAAATAACTTTTGGAAATTCAAATACAGTACATCTACAGGCCCCCCTTTACCCAAAGTACCCTTTTGAAGAACTTCAATGAATTGGTTAAACATGTTTCCCCTTTCACAAAGTCATGCAGACTCTTCCTGATTACTGAGTTACCATGAAAATTATTACTATCATGAAATTTAAATGATCACTCTCAAAAAGTCACAGTGATGGAAATTTGCGCATCATTAGATTTGTTGGGATAGTGGGAGTGGAGGTTCAAATGAAAGCAGACTATGAATCTGAAATTGGCAAGAAGGTGTAAGCAGGCTATTAACGTGCTGAAGGGCCAAAAGTATTTAAAAACACAGATTTATATCAGTCTCCTGCCAGAGTAGTACCAGGATTAAATTCAATTCATTTTCAGGGTGCACTTAAGAGTCTACATTCGTAGTGGTAGCCACATGAGAAAGCAAAACAAAGCCTGCTCCATCCAAAGGCAATGAAAGCCATAAATCACACAAACTGAAATACTTTACTTTCACCAAAATATATGTGCCATATGCAGTAAAATATTAACAGAGTTAAGGTGAGATTACATCAGTCATCCATAAATCAACAAACCTCTGCCTTCATATTTGCCCTTGAGAATCAACAGGCAGAAGTACTTGGTTAGAGGAAACTATTTTAACTGAGAATACTTGTGAAGTCTTGACCATGTCCTGGGACTGATTCCAGGTATAGCAAAGCATATTTTTTCTGTTATCTTTAGGAAGCCTTCTTGTACATCCTACAATATATACGCATTCTGGTCATTCTCTTCCAATTCAATTACTGAGCTTGACTCTTCCCAATAAGAAGCCTGTTTTACATGATTGAGATGCTGGAGGGGAGACCAGAGCTAGTTCATGCCCTAAGGATACCCAGCAAATTCCATTCAGAACAAACACATATACTTCCCAAGATATTCCTTTTGTTTAATCTTATTCCCCTATTTTATCAAAATCTCTCTGTAATTCAGTTTGTTCTTATTATAAACGTTGGCATCATCAGCAATTTTTAATACAGGCCTACATTCATTCTCTTGATATACAACATAAACAGAAATGGCCCCTGAACTGAAGTTTGTTGGATCCCAATGAATCAAATGTCAGTGGGTGAACAGCTGCATTTTGGAAAGGCAAGTCAGGGCAAGACTTACACACTTTATCGTAAGGTCCTGGGGAGTGTTGCTGAACAACGAGATCTTGGAGTGCAGAGTCACCTTGAAGGTGGAGTTGCAGGTAGATCGGATAGCAAAGAGGGTGTTTGGCACTTTTGCCTTTATTGATCGGAGCATTGAGTATAGGAGTTTGGGAGGTCATGTTGCAGCTGGTACAGGACATTGGTTAGGCTACATTTGGAATACTGCATGCAATTCTGGTCTCTGTGCTACCGGAAGGACGTTGTGAAACTTGATAGGGTTCATAAAAAATTTGCAAGGGTGTTGCCAAGGTTGGAGGTTTTGAGCTATAGCAAGAGTCTGAATAGACTGAGGCTATTTTCCCTGGAGCGTCAGAGGCTGAGGGATGGCGTTCTAGAGGTTTATAAAATCATGAGAGGCACATATAGGGTAAATAGACAAGGCCTTCTCCTGGGTTGGAGAGTCCAAAACTAAGGGCATAGGTTTAAGGTGAGAGAGGAAAGACCTAAGGGGTGACTTTTTCATGTAGAAAAATGGCCTACTCCTGCTCCTGGTTCTTACTTTCTTCTGTCCTTTCCCCAGGATGGGGTAGTCCAAAACTAGAGACCATAAGTTTAACGTGAGAGGGGAAAGATTTAAAGGGGATCTAGAGGCAACATTTTCACACAGAAGGTGGTGCATATATGAAATGTGCTGCCAGAGGAAGCGATGGAGGCTGGTACAATTACAGTATTTAAAAGGCATCTGCATAGGTATATGAATAGGAAGACTTTAGAGGGATGTGGGCCAAATGCCGGCAAATGGGACTAGATTTATTTAGGATATCTGGTTGGCATGGTCGAGTCGGACCAAAGGGTCTGTTTCTGTGTATGACTATGACTCTATTTAGGAGACAGTGATATTTTTATTGTAACATTCAGAATGATGTTGGAGAACAATGAGCAACAATCCAGAGTAAGAAAAATCAGTTGGTGGAGACTTCAATGGGGCAAGAACGGAACTAAGCATAATTGACTGGAACAAGAGATTGGCAGGAAAAACAGTAACTGAAGAATAAACCACCTTCAAAGAGCAGATGATTCGGGTGTTGTTGAGATATGTCTCCACAAATAGGAAAAGTAGGGCAAACAAATCCAGAACTCAATGGATGACAAAGGAGGTAGAAATTCACATTAGAAAGAAAAAGTCTTCTTATGATATGTGTGAGGCAGAAAATTCAAATGAGAGCCATGAGTAATACCAAAGGTTGAGAGCGATAAAGTCATAGAGGTGTACAGCACGGAAACAGCTCATTCCATACATGCATCACCCTCTGCGTGAAAATGCTGTCTCTAGATCCCCTTTAAATCTTTCCCCTCTCATGTTAAACTTAAGCCCTCAAGTTTAGGACTCCCCCATCCCAGGGAAAGGACATAAGAACATGAGAAACAGGAGCAGGAGTAGGCCATTTGGCCCTTCAAACCTGCTCTGCCATTCAATAAGATCATGGCTGATCTTTTCGTAGCCTTAGCTTCACTTATCCACTCTCTCACCATAACCCTTAATTCCTTTACCGTTCAAAGAAATATCTATCTTAGATTTAAAAACACCCAATAAGGAAGGCTCAACTACTTCACTGGGCAGGGAATTCGACAGATTCACAACCCTTTGGGTGAAGATGTTCCTTCTGAATTCATTCCTAAATCTACTCCCCCTAATTTTGAGGCTATGCCGTCTTGTTCTAGTTTCACCGGCCAGTGGAAACATCCTCTCTGCTTCTATCTTATCTATTCCATTCATAATTTTATATGTTTCTATAAGGTCCCCCCTCATTCTTCTAAACTCCAGTGAATATAATCCCAGGTTATTCAGTCTGTCCTCATAAGCCAACACTCTCAACTCTGGAATCAACCTGGTGAATCTCCTTGTCTAAATAGACCTTGCCTATTTACCGTACCTATGCCCCTCATGATTTTATAAATGTCTATAAGGCCACCCCTCAGCATCCAATGCTCCAGGGAAAACAGGCCCCAGCCCATTCAGCCTCTCCCAAGAGCTCAAACCCTTCAACCCTGGCAACATCCTTGTAAATCTTTTCTGAACCCTTTCTAGTTTCACAACATCCTTCCTATAACAGGGAGACCAGAATTGCACGCAGTATTCCAAAAGTGGCCTAACCAATGTCCTGTACAGCCACAACAGGACCTCCCAACTCCTACACTCTATGCACTGACCAATAAAGATAAGCATACTAAATGCCTTCTTCACTATCCTGTTTACCTGGGACTCCACTTACAAGGAACTATGAACCTGAACCTGAAGGTCTCTTTGTTCAGCAACACTCCAGAAAGAAAATAAGAGAAGGAAAGAGGAAGTATGAGCTAGCAGCTAAATTAAGGGTAAATCTCAAGATCTTTTCAAAGCAAAAGAGGGGTCGAAGGAAGAGTAGGGCCAATTAGAGTTTAAAAGGATGGGGAGGCACAAAAGGATTGAGGGTATATGTGCATTGCTCTTTGAAGGTAGCAGGACATGTGGAGAAGACTGTTCATAAATCACAGTGTTATCAGCTTTATTAATAGGAGCATAGGTGCAAGAGCGATGAAGTAATGTTGAACTTGTATAAGGCATTTGTTAGACCTCAACTGGAGTATTGCGTACAGTTGTGGAAAGATGTGAATCCATTGGAGAGAGTGCAGAAGTCATTTACAAGAATGGTTCCGGGGAGTGAGAAACTTGACATATGAGGATAGATTGAAGAAGTTCTCCTGGATAGAAGAAGCTGAGAGGAGATTTAACAGAAGATTTTCCAAATCATGAGCGGAGTAAATAGATCAGACACTGTGAAACGGTTCCTGCTCGTCAAAGGAACAAGGACAAGAGGGTATAGACTTAAAATGTTGTGGGAAAATGGCAGGGGTGATAGGAGAAACAAATTTTCACACAGGAAGTAGAGTATGGAGTGGACTGCCTGGAAATGTGTTGAATGTAGATTTAACTGAGGCATTCAAGAGATGCATTTGATGATTATCTGGATAGAATAATGTGCAAGTGTATAGGGATAAAGCAGGAGAATGGAACTAGGTAATAATGCTCATTTGAAGAGCCAATGTAGGCATGATGGACTGAATGGCCTCTTCTGCGTCAGAACAATTCTGTGATTCTGTTAGAACTTTGGTCAAGTTAATTAAACTAAAGGAACTCAAAGCCTCCTAGGTTTTGTTCACGAAACTGAGGGAGCTAATACAGGAAATTGCTAAGACCTTAGAAATTATATTTAAGGCTTTAATAAGTTGAGGTGGAAACCCTGTGGGCACGTGGATTTCTATTGTATCTCCATAAAAGTTATGTAGGTGAACAGTAGCAGCTCTGATGATCTATAAAACCTCCATGCTAAAGTTTACTATGCATATGAATGTATAGTTCATATATTATGTTAGGTGTTTTAGTTTTAACATGAGTTTGATTCTTGATACAGATTTTTTAAAAAAGTTGTTCAAGTCAAGCCATAAAAATGTGTAATGATAATTTAATGTACTCACGAAATAAAATAAAAATGCTTATCTGGTTAGAACAATGTAAGAGTTGCAAAGTCGTCATTGTTGAAACTTTCAAAGTCTTGCAAATTTGTGCTATCATTTGCAATTCCATTTGCCCTCAAAACAGAAAGACTGCATGCAAAAACAGCTGAAGCAAACTTCACACATGGGGGCAGTGTTGAACATGAGTCGCACTCATCGAAATATACCATTACAGTCACATTATCACTAGATAAAGTGGACTAAAATAAAGTTAACAACATCACACGTTTTTTTTATTAAGTGAAATTTGAATGAAGGAAAAAAGAGTCAAATAGTTGTATTCTGTATTGAGTTTTTCTTCTAATTCTATCCCAGGCAATAACAGATTATATATTACTTTGTTTTGCTGCAGTAAAAGCATTTTTAATAAACTTCTCATAATTTTTTGTCATTACAAATGGCTGAGTGAGCAATTTTATATGAATGCAAAACTCAATTTTTTTTTTTGAACAATGTTCCTGTGCATAGAGTTTTAAATTACAAACAGGAATTTAACTTTTTGTATGGAAAACCCAGGAGTCTCACTTTCCGCACAAGCTATAGAGTTTTGTTCTGCATCTTTTGGCCCAGATAGCTTCACTGCCTGGAAGTCAGTCTAATTGGCAGGCTTGACCTCCAGGCAGGTGGTATACACATGCCAGAGCAGACCACAGAACTAGGTAAGTCTGATCCACAACAATGCATTTTGCAGGTGAGGTGTCCAATCCCCAGGGTGGAGTTGAGTGAAATTTAGTTCTGATTTTAGGAGGATCATTTTGCCAATTGTGCACGGGAGAAGGTGACTAGTCCAATATTAGTACCTATCCTTAATCAAGCTGAGTTCCTCTGTAGACTATGCCATATGTTTATGCACACAAACATATGAGTTAGGAGCAGCATCAACACTACTTATTCATGAACTTTCTCCCCCTTGCTTATTAAGAATCTATCTACCTCTATCTTAAAAATATTCAAGTACTCTGCCTCCACTGTCTTTTGAGGACATGAGTTGAAAGACTCACAGCCCAATGAAAGAAAAACATCTCCTCATCTTTGTTTTAAATGGGTGAACTCATATTTTTAAAAAGTAACTCCTAGTTCTAGACTTCCTCATAAGAAAAAAACTTTGTTTTCACATTCATCCAATCAAGGCCCCTTATATGTTATATCAAGTGGTCTCTTATTTTTCTAAATTCCAATAGCCTAGCCTTTTTAACTTTTTTCTCATAAGACACAAATCCATCTGAGTGCCCTACTATTACATCTTTAATCATAACTTCTAACATTTTCCTTATGACAGATGTTCATTCTGTTCACTCTATATGATACCAAGAAATGATTAGAGGCGCTGGATACTGCAAAGGCTATGGGCCCTAACAACATTCCAGCAATAGTTCTGAAGACTTGTGCTCCAAAACTTCATGCACCACTAGCCAAGCCATTCCAGTACAGTTATAACACTGGCATCTATCTAATAATGTGGAAAATGGCCCAGGCATGTCCTGTACACAAAAAGCAGGTTAGGTCCAACACAGCCCATTGCTCCCCATCGGTCTACTCTCAATCATCAGTAAAGTGATGGAAGGTATCATCTACAGTGCTTTCAAGCAGCACCTGCTCAGCAATAACCTGCTCAGTGATGCCCAGTTTGGGTTCCGCCAGAGCTACTCAACTCCTGACCTCATTACAGCCTTGGTTCAAACACTAAGAAAAATGCTGAGGTGAGGTGAGTATGACAGCCCTTTATATCAAGGCTACATCTGAACAAGTATGGAATCAAGGAGTCCTAGCAAAACAGGTGTCAATGGGAATTCAAGGGAAAACTCTCTGCTGTTTGAAGTCACACCTGGTACAAAAGAAAATGGTTGTGGTTGTTGGATGTTGGATGTGTATCATCTCAGCTCCAGGACATCTTTGCAGGAGTTCTTCCTAGTATAGTGTCCTAGGCCTAAATATCTTCAGCTACTTCATCAATCACCTTCCATTCAACATAATATCACAAGTTGGGGTGTTTGTTGATGTTCAAACAATGTTCAGCATCATTCATGACTCCTCAGAGACTGAAGTAATCCATGCCCAAATGCAGCAAGATATGAACAATATCCAGGTTTGGGCTGACAAGTGGCAAGTAACATTGATAGCACACAATGCCAGACGATAACCATCTCCAATAAGAAATCATCAAACTATCACGGTTTGACATTCAATGGTGTTACTATCACTGAATTTCCCACTATCAACATCCTGGGGGTTACCATTGACCAGAAACGGAACTGGACTAGCCATATAACTACAATGACTACAAGAGCAGGTCAGAGGCCAGGAATCCTGCAGCGTGTCCTGACTCCCAAAGCATGTCCATCAACGACAAGGCATAAGTTACGAGTGTATGGAATACTCCACAATTGCCTAGATGGATGTGGCTCCAACGACACTCAAGAGGTTTGACACTATCCAGGACGAAGTGGCCCGCTTGACTGGCATCATTACCAAAAATATTCACCCTCCACCATTGATGCTTAGTAGCAGCAGTGTGTACCTTTCAGAAGTTGCACTGCAGAAATTCATTAATACTCTTAAGGGAGTAACTTCCCAACTCATGACCACTTCCTTCAAGGGCAGCAAATACTTGGGATCATCATCACCTGCAAGTTCCCCTCTAAGCCACTCACCATCCTGACTTAAAGAAAATCATCATTCCTTCACTGACATTGGGTCAAAATCCTGGACTTCCCTTCCTTAGAGCATTGTGTGTTTATCTACAGCACATGAACTGTGGCAGTTCAAAAGGCAGCTCGCCACCACGTTCTGAAAGTCAATTGCGGATGGGCAATAAATGAATGATGCCAATGTTCCCTGCTTCCAAATTCTACCCTTCTCGCATCTTTATCTAGTTCATCTCTGATACTTCTCCTCCTTTCTTAACTTCTCTCTTCCTGTATCTGAGATTAGCTGTCCACAATATCTACTACGAACCCATTGACTCCCACATTTACTTGACTACACTGCTTCCTTCCATCTTGGTTACTGTAATGACTCCATTCTATTTTCCCAGTTTCTGTCTCTGTCACATCTACTTCAATGATGCCATCTTCCACAAGGGTCCATCTGATAATGATTTTCCCTTTCCACGGAACTTCCTCCCACTCCGCTGCAGCCATACAGTGACATCATCAAGATGACGGTCGAGTAGACCTCCTAAGACAGGGATCATCTGCTCTGACTGTTTAACTTTTCTTTTTTTCTCTTTTCTTGTTTTATTGCTTTTTTTCCTGAGTTCTGATGGCATCGGCGGCAGCGAGTGAGCCCATTTTGAACCTTGTTGCAGCGATGAGTGGGCTCGAGTGAGCCCTTATTTATTTTCTGGGGTGAGCACAGAGCTTACAATTGGAATCAGTGTGTGGTACATCAGTGGAGGTGGTGGGGTACACGTTGGCAGTGGTGGAAGGGCATCACGGCAACATTGACGAGTTGGACCCAGCGGTGAGAGATGCAACTCTGATGTTGGTGGGTCTGGCACAGGCAGCAGTGAGGCAGTGGCAGAGGGGAATCAGCCCAGCGGTGAAAGATGGTGCCCTGAATAATGGCAACTTCAGTGTTGGTTAGGTCCAGTGTAGACGGCGGTGAAGCAGTGGAGAAGGGACGGCACCATTGATGATTATCTGGCTCAGGACTGATGGACTCTCTTTCAGCTGAGTCTGTCTATTTTTCTCTTATTCCTAAACTATGCAAAATGGTGCCAGATCATGGTGACAGTGGAAATGCTTTTCACTGTATTTACTGTTTTTCTCACTGCAAAATTTATGTGACAATAAAATCATTCATACTCATATTCTCCTCTTGATCCCCATTGTGATTGACAGGACCCTCATCCATGTTCAACCTTTTCCTGCTTTCTGCCCTCTCCTGATCCACTGCTTTCCAAAGATTGGGTTCACCTTGTCCTCACTTCACACCCCACCAGCGTTTGTATTCTGCTTTACTATTTGCACTGTCTCCAGTAAGATGTCACCATCAAAAACACATTTTACCCTCCCTCCCTTGTCAGCATGCCGCAGGAACTGTTCATTCCAAGACATCCTGGTCCATTCCTCCAACATTCCCAACATCTCTTTGCTCCTGCTGATACCTTTCCCTTTGTAAACGCAGGAGTAATTTTTGTTCTTTAAGTCCTCCTTCCTCACAGTAAAGGCGCCAAACACATCTTCCATGTGTACTACTTTCAATCTAGTCACTGCTCATAGCATAGTCTCCTCATATCCAAATGCAGAACACATTAACCCTGTCCGCAAGAGTAACTCTCACCTCTACTTAATTGCCATTCCAATACACTGTCTTGCTGTTATGCTAATATTTCAGTCCTGGCCTGCTGCAGTGTTCCATTGAAGCTCAACAAAAGTTCGAGGAGCAGCACTTCATTTTACATTTAGGCAATTTACAGCTTTCAGGATTCAACAGTGAGTTCAAGAAATTCGGATGATGAATTCTGTTTTCCATTTTAATTGCATTGCTGTTTAGCTACACAAAAGCTAGCACTTGACTTGAAACAGAGGCTGATACTGAACTTGGAACCAGTTAGTGTCTCCCAACAATAATCCTTTATGTCTTGGTGTGTGGAGTTAATCTTGTGATGTCTGTTAATTCTTTCAACTACTAAATGTCTTAACAATACTTTTGATCTCACAGCTATTCACAACATCTTTCTTGCTCAATGCACTTGAAAAATTCCAGCAACTTCCCTGAAGCCTCCTCAGTGTTAATACCATTAAGAACATTCACAATATAGCAGGCTTGCATATGCTCTTATTTCCACAGCTCATCCATACCTCACCACTCTTCCTGACCGGTCTTCTGAATCCTTGAAAAATGTTCCTGTTATATCGATGGATCTCGGCTTTACCTTTGTTTTCATCCCCATTTTGAATTATAACCTGCTCAAATATACAACTTTACACATTGGTAGCTTGTGTTAATTGCCTAGTAATAGGGCAGATTGATGGTATGCTCAACCATTGTTATCCCCTCAAATTTCAGCCCCTAAAGGATAATATAACTACTATGGATATATTAAAGAGACAAATCATACCTAAAATATTTGGACGTTTTAATCACAAATAACAAACAAAATCTAATTTCCTTGGAATGTTAGTATTTACAATCCACAAGCAACAATTTATTATGAAACACACCATGTCACTAATTCTAGAGGTTTAATAATTATCTGAATGAGGACAGCAAATTTTAAGATTAAACAAAAACACTAACATAAAAGGAACATGTTGAATCAAACATTCAAATCTTGTATCATTGAGGTGTGGCTTCAATTCACCAAGACTAAATATTGCAGTGGCAACTGAGCCGCTGTTGCAAATTGTGCTCGACTGTTTACTAATGTCTGGTGGAGAAGCAAAGGACTGAGTGAAAACTATAAACCATAACTTAAAGCCTTCAACTCTTCAGCTCAACCCTTCAGCTCTTAAACAATTTGCCCTCACCAGTCTAGAGGTATCAGACCATACGGAGGCAAATTTTAAACTTTAACAATTTATGTATTTTTGATTTATGTTTGTATGCAATGGAGTTAAAATTTGAAAGTTTTCACTTTTGATACTTGGTATCAGTGGCAAAAATTTCCTGACCAGTTGAAGTCCGGTCTGATGCAATTTAAAGTTCTCTGCAAACTCTTCTATCCATGTAAATTCCCACCTCAGAAAATTATTCATAGAAATGAGTGAGATTTGCATGAAAAATGACATTGGTCAACAAAATGAGTATCTGCTTATTTAAAAAAACATTAAGACAACTTAAGGTAAGTTTAAGTAGTATTCTCAGAGGAGTAGAAAGAAGGAGCTTCCATTAAAGTGTTGTGAAGTGGCTTTAAATTTCAGATCCATGGATGAAAAACTGTTGTACTAAAACACAACACACACTTGATTTAACTATTGATAAATCTTTATAGTGTTGCTTCCATATAATTGTTCATTTCTAAAGGACCAGAACAAAACAGGGAGGTAGTTATGACAAACTTGTATACAATCTTAGGCAAACCACTGTGGGGCATGCTTGGTCTCATATTATAAACAGGATATTAAGGTACAAGAAAACATGCTAAAAGATTTCCCAGAATGATGCCAGAAATGAGAGATTTTCATAGAATCCCTAATTGTGGAAACTGGCCATTTGGCCCAACAAGTCCACACCAACTCTCTGAGGAGCATCCCATTCACCCCCCTACCTTAGCTCTGCAAACACCACGGCTAATCTGCCAAACACAGACACAGGGAGAATATGCAAATTCCACACATACAGTCACCCGAACCTGGAAATGAACCCAGTTCCCTGGTACTGTGAAGCAGCAGTGCTAACTACTGAGCCACCATGCCACCCTAAGTATAATGAGTATAATAAGTGATAAGTATCTTGAAAGGTTGAACAAACTGGTGCTCCTTTCACTAGAAAAGGGAATGAGCTGAAAGCTGACCTGACAGGGGAATTAAAATTCTTGAAAGGTTTTAGAAGAGTAGATCTGATGAAGATGTTTTCACTTGTGAGATAGAGCAGACCAAGGGTCTATCAATCACTAATAAATTCCGTAGGGAGATGAGGGGAAACCCTCTTATCCAGAGTGTACTTGCAAGTAGAATTCACAAGCAGTGATTGAGGTAAATAGCATTAGATCCATTTCAGCAAGCTTGATAAGCACATTGTTGGGGTGTTGACTGTGCTAGATGAAGAAGTGTAGGAAGGTATCAATATGAGGCATAAAAACAGCATTCAACCCGTTCAGTGAAATAGCCTGTTTTTGTGTAGTAAGTGTACTGTGATACTTTGTCATTACTCCTGTATTCTTGCCTCTTTCTAAAAAAAAAATGAATTGTTATTCAAAACAATATTCAAATGGAATAGATTTTCCAATACCTTTCGCTTGCAATGTCCGTCTCTCTTTTATTTATTAAGAATCGCAATAAGGATTTAGAATTGTGACCATGAATAAAGCTAAACTCGCTTACTTTGAATGGTTTTAAAGAAAATACCACAACTATTTTTTAGAATTGCAAACACATAATTTGGGTCAATTTTTGGATTCTTGAGTTTTTTTTTAGAAAGATCTGACAAAAGCATTTCATTGCTATCTGATTACCAAGAAACAGACTTTAAGTGAGGCATTGACAAGCTTCAGTATGAGGGCAGACAAAAAAATCTTCAGCATTTCCCTACACTACAACAGAGACTACGTGTTAAAAGTACCTCATTGGCTGTGAAGTACTGTTAGACATCCAGAGGTCATGAGAAGTGCTTTATACATCCGACAATTTTCTCTCTGTGTGACACTAACTTTCACAAATAAATGTGAGCTTCAGAGTATCTGGCAGTGTACTTGTTAAAGCTAACTCGATGGTAGAGTTTATCTGGATTTTCTTCCTTGGACAGATATCAATGTTGAAGTTGGCTTGGTTAGAAATCTAGTGCCTGTAAATTATGATCTGTTACTATTAAAGGTCTGGTCCCTTGAATGATATGTCACCTTGTAATGCAAATAGTAAAGATGCTTTATATTGAAAGGTGGGAACTGCTGTCCATCCTGGGTGTTATTAATTTTGTGATATGTTGTGCAGCTCGATAGAGTTACCATGGGGGAATCTTTCCTGGGATTGGAGCCCACTTGGAGGCAGAGTAAGGTGGAAAGTAGAGTCTGGAGATGGGGGTAAGCAGGAAAAGAAGGTAGTGCCTGCCCCCAGTGTTTTTCTGCCTTCTTTATTCCCAGAGATGGTGTCAATGCAATGATGGCACCTCATCGGCTGCAGTGGGAAGCCAATTATAACTACAATGAAAACAAATTGCTGGAAAAACTCAGCAGGTCAGGCAGCGTCTGTGGACGGAAACAAAGTTAATGTTACAGGTCAGGCAACCAACCTGCAGCATTGTTTGTATCTGCAGCTTGGCAGTAACAGAAGGTGCATGTTACGAGGAGGCAACGGCCTAGTGGTATTATCGCTGGACTGTTAATCCAGAGACCGAGATAACATTCTGGGGACCCAGGTTCAAATCCCGCCATGGCAGATGGTGGAATCAAAAATCCAATGTTAACTGTGAATCCATTGTCGATTGTTGGGAAAAACCCATCTGGTTCACTAATGTCTTTTAGGGAAGGAAGCTGCTATCCTCACCTGGTCTGGCCTACAGCAATGTCGTTGACTCTCAACCACCCTGTGGGCAACTAGGGATGGGCAATAAATGCTGTCTGGTCAGCAATGCCCTCATCCCATGAATGAATAAGAAAAAAAGGAAGCTGGGGGAAGTAATGTGGTGATAACGAGCATTATGTACAGCTTTGCGTAGGCTACGGAGGACTCCTTGCACACCAAGAATTCTGCTATATCTCAGGCATTTGAGCTCATGGTTTCATATATGGAGAGGAAAGTAACTGTCAGGGAGAGCTAGGTCAAGCATTCTATCCATATGCAGAATGCCCTGCATTCCATTGCTCCAGCCATGAATCCAGTAGAGCCATGGCTCAGCAAAAAGGGTCTGTATGCCTGAATCTCCCTCAGGAGGTGGGGCAAAGCCTTCATGCACCCAGAAGAGAAGGAGCATGTGTCAGCTTGTCCCAGGGCTTTCATTTTAGAGCACATTGAGGCTTAGCCATCTCTGTTTCACTTGTTAGAATATGTACAATATAATTTGTTTTCTGCATTTATTCATAATTATTGAGAAGTGTTGGGTCATATCATTGTGTCGGATGAAACGATCATAATCTACCCTCTACTTCTCACAATGTGAAGTCTAGAAAGGAGCTGAAAATGCTGACATTTTCATGCATGCGATATGTTGCACTTTCATGCATTCTTTATTTAGTGTTCTTGTGGATTGTTCCTTCTTCATAAATTCCTTACAGTATGGAAGCAGGCCGTTCAGCCCATCGAGTCCACACTGACCCTCTGAAGAGCCCCCCATCCAGACACATCCCCTACTCTATCCCTGTAACCCTGCATTTCTCATCCACGGACACTATGGGCAATTTAGCATGGTTAATCCACCTCGCCTGCACATATTTGGACTGTGGGAGGAAACCCACACAGACACGGGGAGAAGGTACAGACTCCACACAGACAGTCACCCGAGGGTGGAAACGAACCCAGGTCCCTGGAACTGTGAGGGATGTTCACCTGCACATCTGCTAATGTGGTATTCTGTATCTGCTGTTCCCGTTGTGGCCTCCTCTACATCAGGGAAACCAAGCGGAGGCTCGGGAACTGCTTTGCGGAACACCTACGCTCGGTTTGCACTAAACAACTGCACCTCCCAGTCGCGAACCATTTCAACTCCCCCTCCCATTCCTCAGACGACATGTCCATCCTGGGCCTCCTGCAGTGCCACAACGATGCTACCCGAAGGTTACAGGAACAGCACCTCATATTTTGCTTGGGAACCCTGCAGCCCAATGGTATCAATGTGGACTTCACAAGCTTCAAAATCTCCCCTCCCCCTACCACATCCCAAAACCAGCCCAGCTTGTCCCCGCCTCCCTAACCTGTCCTTCCTCCCACCTATCCCCTCCTCCCACCTCAAGCTCCACCCCCATCTCCTACCTATTAGCCTCATCCCGCCCCCTTGACCTGTTCGTCCTCCCTGGACTGACCTATCCCCTCCCTACCTCCCCACCTACACTCACCTTTACTGGCTCCATCCCCGTCTCTTTGACCTGTCTGTTCCATCTCCACCTATCTTCTCCTTTATCCATCTTCTATCCGCCTCCACCTCTCTCCCTATTTATTTCAGAACCCCCTTCCCCTCCCCCATTTCTGAAGAAGGGTCTAGGTCCGAAACGTCAGCCTTCCTGCTCCTCTGATGCTGTTTGGCCTGCTGTGTTCATCCAGCTCTACACCTTGTTATAACGGGATTCACATATTTCCTTCTATTGAATTGAAGGTAAAGTCAGCAGCTCCTTTGAGGGCTGTGAGACTTTGATTTTTTATTAGATTTTCATTTCTGTTCTCAACTCTGCAGTGCTCAGTGCCTAAGTAATAAAGATTAAAATCTATGCCAATCAGTTTTAAGTGTTTTTACACCATGTGGCACTGATCGTGTGAACAAAGCAATTCCATGTTAGAATAGAAGTCACGTTCATTTCTCATAGCTGCATCACCAATTGAGAAATCAGGTAATGCATCCTTCATAGAGAACATCTCTGATTATAATTTTAATTAAGTATTCCCAAAGACATACAAAGATGTTTCCACTGTAATTACAGATTAGCTGACTTAATATGTTTCGTGGAATCGGGAAATATTAAGAAAGTCTTACTTGAAGTAGCGATAGATACATGTTTAATGCATTCATATTTATCAGTTTTAAACAACTTATTTGAAGTGTGCTAAGGATTCAACTCAAATATTTGACAAAATAATGTGATACAAGCATGTTAGATGTTACTCCATGAATATTTCGACAGAGATATATGACTTAGCATTAAATTTTGGCCTAATGGCTATCCTGTGCACAGCTCAATGCACCTGGCCGGTCTCTGAAGATAGACTTCCATTTTTGCTCAATGGTTAAAGAAACAGCCATACGATAGAGCTCCCATTGGAATGTTTAATCATAAATTACAAAATGCTTCTAGAAATGGGCATGTTGAGTATCAACTGTTATGTTTGAGGGTGATACATAGTAAATATCACAGACTAAACATTCATTGTCCACCTGCCTGGATGAGTAGACCTCTCACAATACTCAAGACATTGATACCATCCAGGACAAAGCAGCCCACACCTCATCTATCACATTCAACACTCATTCCTTTACCACCAATAAACTGTGGTGGAATGTGCCACTCCGCAGTAACTCACCAAGGCTACTTTGAGAGCATCTTCTAAATTCTGAATCTCTACCTAGAAGGAGAAGGGTAGCAGATATATGGGAACAGTGGTACCTCTAAGCCACACACCATCCTGACTTGGATATTTATTGC
The DNA here is from genome assembly GCF_021869965.1 of Rhincodon typus. NCBI lineage: Eukaryota > Metazoa > Chordata > Chondrichthyes > Orectolobiformes > Rhincodontidae > Rhincodon > Rhincodon typus. The sequence continues at coordinate 26,594,770 of NC_063342.1, forward strand.
TGTTCCTTCAAAGCTGAGACTCCCTTTCTAACAGCACTGTGGGTGTTCCCACACCTCAAAGACTGAAGTGATTCATTATATATGAGATATTGTTGATTCAGTCTGATTTTGAGTAATCCTGCACCCGCCAGGAGATGCCAGCCAATCAAAGGCACTTCAGTGGGTAATTAATGCCTTTTTTGCTATTCAGGTGAGAACGTTATCCGAGAGATTTAATCAGGAAAGAAGCAGGAAAGCAGTATGGTCCATTTCTGGCACCCTCCCCACTAAATAAATTGTCTTCTCACATCCAAATTCACCTCAGGGACAGCACTAAATTCTGCTGTAATTATTGCACACAAACCTAAATCACCAAAGTTGCAGAACACTCGCAGAGAATGCTGGTTTCAAGTTACAGTCAGTTCTGCTCTAACACAATAGTTGCGTTCCTACGCAACATCGCGTTATAGAAAATCGTTTGAATGGATGTTTAATTCATATCTAATAATGAAATAAAACTAAATTTAACATCTTGCCTTGAAAAAAATGTCAAGATGACTTAATGGGGGAGGAGCTTTTGAGGTTGCTCTGTTGTCAATGCAGGGGCTGAGGGTCATCATCGTCAGCATCATCATTACCTTCAGGTGCAGCTGTAGTTGCAGGGTTGGGGAGAAAAATAATTAATCCAGAAGTGGACGGCTGTGGTTCATTGTCTTCTAACTGTTTCTTGGGGGTTTGCTTAAAAAAGACATCCAGTTTTTGTTGCTATGCCCTTTTTCTTCTTTCATGAAGAAGTAGTTCATAGGGTGCCAAATAAGATCTTATTCCACGAACTGCTACCCTGCTGCATTCTGCATTGTAACCATCTTCTAAAAGCTTCAACTGCTTCTCAATTTCCCTCAGGATAGAAGACAAAACAGAAGTGGAAAGCTCTCATCGTGCTGCATCCTGGACTTCTTCTTCTTCAGCTTCCAATTGCCCCAATTGTTGTAGAGAGACCTTCACGGTGGGACTCAAGCAGCTCTTCAACATCCTCACTCTGCACATCTTCAAATCCAACTTACTTTGCAAGATCAACACAATGTTCTTTGATTCTTGGGAGCTCATCTGACGGATCAAAGGCTTTAAAATCCTGAAATAAATCTGGGAGATGCTTCCACCAAACCACATGCAAGCATGACATCACCCCAGGTGTCCATGAAAATGTCAATTGCATTCTTGGTGTTAAAGCTCGTCCAAAATTGACATCACATGTTCTCTCATTACACTCAAAATGCTTTATAACATCTAGCTTCTCTTCCAGTGTTATAGCCTTTCTTTTACGTTCACCACTCGTAATTTTATCACCAGGACGCTTCTTGCTAACATTCTTATCACTTTGTGTTCACAAAATTGTGGGTAACACAGCAGAATTTGTAAAAAGAGAAATGAAAATCTCGGCATACTGTACGTCTCACAGGAAGCGCTTCACAACGATGTCTGCAAAATGATCATGTGATGCTGGCATGGAGACTCTTTCGGTGCTAACACTGTGCATGTTCAGGACAAAACCCACAAAATTATCATGTGATTTCACGTGTACTCCTCTGCGCACCGATAGAATCACTTTATAGCCAACACATGTTTGCATTTTAGAAATAGCTGTCCCCCATACTTCAGTCGCATTATAGCCAATCTTCGTTGCTGGAACTTGCATTATAGCAGAAGAATATCTTAGTTAAAGGCAGTTTGTTCCAATGTACTATCAGGACTTAATCTTTTCAGAAGAACATAGCTTTAAAGTACCATTTAAGCAAAGGATCTGTCAAAAGTTTGCAAATATTTTGTCCACTTTCTTTATGTCTTCTAATCCTGGCATCTTGCCCTCAACTGAGAGTAATTATAAGATGGTGAGGCAGCTTAAAATGTTCCTGTCTGACTGTTATAGAGTAATAGAGTCATACAGCATGGAAACAAGCCCTTTGGTCCAACCAGTCCATGCCAACCATGTTCCCAAACTAAAGTAGTCCCACCTGCCTGCACTTGGCTCATATCCTTCTAAACCTTTTCTATTCATGTACTTATCCAAATGTCTTTTAAACATTGTAACTGGACCTGCATCCACCTGTCTGACAATTCATTGCACACATGAACGACCTGTATGAAAAAGTTGTCCCCCATGTCCTTTTTAAATCTTTCTCTTCTCACCTTAAAAATATGCACCCTAATTTTGAACTCCCCATGCTAAGGAAAAGATCCTTGTGATTCACCTTATCTATGTCCTTCATGATTTTATAAGCCTCTAGAAGTTCTCCCCTCAATCTCCTATGCTCCAGTAAAAAAAAGTCCCAGTCTTTTCAGTTTGTTTTCATATCTCAAACCCTTCAATCTCAGCAACATCCTGATAAATCTTTTCTGAACTCTTTCCAGTTAATAATATCCTTCCTATAACAGGACGACCAGAATTGCACACAGTACTCTAGAACAGGCCTCACCAATGTCCTGTACAACCACAACATGACGTCCCAACCCCTATACTCAAATTTCTGAGCAATGAAGACAAGCGTGCTAAACACCTTCTTAAAAATCCTGCCCACCTGTGATGTAAATTTCAAAGAATTATACACCTGAACCCCTAGTTCTCTCTGTTTTACAACATTGCCCAAAGCCTTACTAGTAAATGTATATGTCCTGTACTTGTTTGGAAAACCAAAATGCAATACCTCATATTTATTCAAATTAAATCCATCTGCCACTCCTCAGCCCAATGACATTTTTCTATTCTCTGTGCAAGGGCATATACAAGAGTGGATATGGCAAGTAATCCAGTGATTATTCCAACATTAATTCTTGGTCTCTATCTTCATCTTGATAGCATTCTTTGAGAATGAGAACTTGGTGCCAAATTTATATATAACCATATTATAGGGGACTGGGGAACCCGGTTGTACTGCTCTATCATTCCATCAATATTTACAACCTTATTTACTTTGTTCAGTCCATGTTCTTCAGCCTGTGAAAAGCTTCCTAACCCCAGTGCTGAATGCTTAGCATTCATAATAATATTCATCAGGGGTTGAAAGTGGGGTCTTCAAGGCTTCCAAAATATAATGAAACTGGCTTTTCTCCTCTTAACTGAGGTTTAGTGTGCGATACAGCTTGTAGCACTAATTCTGCAGTGCTAATAATGTACTTGCTACGAGTCATTTGGCATTACAGTTGCTACTCTTATTTGTTCTGATTTCTTGTTTATGTTTGTGGAAATTACAAATTTCTGCCATGAGGACTGGAGGAAAAAAGCATTAAATTTTTTACAGCACAGAATTTGTTCTATCATGTCTGCTCTGCCTCTTCAAACGAAAATACACCGAGTGCCACTCTCCCAACTTCCTCCTGAGCCATGAACATTCTTCCTTTTCAGATTGCTGTCTATTTCCCTTTTCAAAGTCTCAGTTGGAACTGCTGCCACCACAGCCTCAGGCAGTGTATTCCAGATCGTAACTAATTGCTACATGAAAAAGTTATTTCTCATATCACTTTTCTCAGTAACCATTCAGAAAGTAAGGAGGTCATGGGATTCAGGGAAATTTGGCTGTCAGGATACAGAATTTGTTGTCCAATAGAAAACAGAGGGAGGTAGTAGATGGAAAGTATTCAGACTGGAGCTCAGTGACCAGTGGCATTCCGCAGGGATCTCTTCTGGGATCTCTGCTCTTTGTGATCTTTATAAATGACTTGGATGAGGAAGTGGAGGGATGGGTTAGTAAGTTTGCTGATGACACAAAGGTTGGTGGAGTTGTAGGTTGCAATGGGACATTGGCAGGATGCAGAGCTGGGCAAAGAAATGGAAGATGGAATTCAACCCAGAAAAGTGCGAAGTGATTCATTTTGGAAGGTAGAATTTGAATGTAGAATATAGGGTTAATGCTAGGATTCTTGGCAGTGTGGAGGAAGAGAGGGATCTTGGGGTCCACATCCATAGATCCCTCAAAGTTGCCTCTCAAGTTGTTAGGGTTGTTAAGAAGGCGCAGGGGGATTGAGTTTAAGAGCCGCGAAGTTATACTGCAGCTCTATAAAACCCTGGTTAGACCACACTTGGAATATTGTGTTCAGTTCTGGTCCCCTCATTAAAGGAAGAATGTGGAAGCTTTAGAGGGTGCAGAGGAGATTTACCAGGATGCTTCCAGGACTGAGAGCAGAGATTTTTATGTCCGGGCACAGATGGAGAAGAGGAAGGTGGTGTTGAAATGCATACATTCTTTCGGATGCTGAAGAAACAGTAGGGTTCACTGGAAAACCAGACCCTAATTGTTGAAGAACTAGGAACAATAACAGTTGCCATAATAAACACAATGTTCTTGATTTTATCAGATATCATTTAATGGGTTAGAGTGAAAATCTCCCATAATGAGTATTAGCTTATGGCTTGGTAGCAAAGTCTTGTTCAGAAAGAAATAAATTAGTTAACAGTAGCACCATCTCATGAAATATCATTTCTAGAGTGCAATATTTTTGTAGCATTCTATTCATAAAATATTCTGTTGGCATTCTGGCAAATAACTTCAAAAATTTTACTGGAATTCCGAAAGCGTGGTGTAACAACCAGATTGTTCGAGGACTGATTTAACTAACTTGTTCTAACTCTGCTGTTGTTGCTAGAATGTGTTTTGATGTGCCCTGAATTTTCCAGGACATCACGAAAATATGCGTCGACTTTTTGAAATTAAATGAATACATTTATTACATTGCAACAAGATTCTCCACTCATCCGTAGAAGCCATCCCATGGGTGTATTTGTAAAAACTTTCGCAATTTGATTTCCCACCCACTGCATTTGATTGGCAGGGTTATATTCTTGATAAATTGAAATGTAAAGAAGGACCATGTTATTATGTTGGCTTAAAGACATATTAAGTTTAAGGTTACAAATTTTGGCTCTGCTTCTTGTTATCTGTTAGCTTGTCCAACCAGAGGCGGGGAAATATGTCAGTCCGTATACTGCAATGTGGTTGGGTAATATGTCTGTGTCAACATGGAAAAGCAGTGAGATATGGGTATGAAACTTGGAGCAGTGGTAAATCTGTGAGGTTAGATGGATATAAATGTTAGACATTAGTTCTGCATGGTAGAGAGTGTTGATGGGTGTGTGATGGGAAAACATTACATTGATCAATGTAGGAGGTTGGTTGTGCACTTGGTACGAAATGGCATTTCAAGCTGCATTCACTGACCCCAACCATTTCTGTGAGGTCATTCAGCATTTTCCAATTCTATATTTTAGGTTCTCAAGGCCAGAGCACCTGTGGAAAGCTGAGCGTTCTCTTTTTTTTTCAACTTGTGAATTAACTAATGCCTCCAGTGCTGCATCTGAGTACCTGGGAGACCTCTAACTAGCTTGGTGCTCCAGTGCCCTGGCTTTTTCCAGCTTAGAAAGTCTCTCTCATCTATTTCTACCATCAGATTGTGTCAACCCCTTTAACAACTGTAGGCTGGCTTTAAAAACACAGGAACATGAAAAATAGGAGTGGGAGTGGGTGTTCGGCTCATAGAACCTGCTCCAACATTCAACTAAACTGAACTTCTACCTCAAGGCCATTTTCCCACACAATCGTCATAACCACTAACAAAGGGTGTAAAATCTATCTATCTCTGTCATGAATATGTTTAATACCTATGCCTCCACAACTCTCTGGAGTAGGGAATACCCAAGATGTACCAAACTCTGAGTGAAGATACATCTTCCTCAGTCCTAAGTGGCCTACACCTTACAGTGAGACTGTGTCCAATTCTAGAACCACTAAACCACCCCTCCCCTACACCCCGCTCTCCACCAGGCCAGGGAACCATTCTTCCTGCAAATTCTCTGCTGATCCCTGCAAGAGTTTTGCATGCTTCATTGAAATTACCAAAGTGGTTGGCTAATTTTAATTGATGCTAAGTGTTTGTTAAGCATGCAGCCATGCAACAACACATTTAGCACTGGGATGAATACTACAACCATGGAAATGAGCAGGAAGCCTGAAGTTTGCAACCCTACTACATGGACTTCAAGCTGATCCGCTGACTAGCCGATCTAGCAGATTGGTCCCACATTCAACACGGCTGGCATATCATGTTCAAAATCCTCCTTCCCCATTCTGAGATACATTGTTAAAAATCTTTAGGTCCATGTTCATTTCTCTTTCAATAGCTTCCCTTCTGCCTGTTACTGAATTTCACTGAAGTAATGTTTCATGGACCCTTACAGCCCTCTAACACCTCATAGAAGTGACACTGCAAATGCAGAAACCTAGATAGCAAGTATCTCATTCATTAAAGGTAGCAATGCAGTCCAACCTGGCCATTCACTATTCTGACATTCATTGTGCACTTTCTATTGATCATTGGCTGGATGGCCATTGGGAGTGGGAATTTCAGTTAATCTACTCCCTCTTTTAGCAAAAGAACATTAAGGCAATTATAGTGCTTCAAAATAGCACCCTAACTGAGGTCGTCTATTTTAGCCCAGATTAAACTTAGTGTAACCTATTTACCACTTCAATCACAATTCTCATTCATAAAGTGATCAACTCACACAAAAATACTTTCATATAGGGTCGTACAACTGAAAACCTTGAAGTTTTTAGTAAAATCTGTCATCGAGAGCTAGGGGAGGCAATGGCCTCGTGGTATTATTGGTGGACTATTAATTCAGAGACCCAGATAATGTTCTCAGGACCTGGGTTCAAATCCCGCCATGGCAGATGGTGGAATTTGAATTCCCCAAATATCTGGAATTAAGAATCTAATGATGACTGTGAACCCATTGTCGATTGTTGGAAAAACCCATCTGGTTCACTAATGTCCTTTAGGGAAGAAAACTGCCATCCTTACCTGGTCTGGCCTACATGTGACTCCAGACCCACAGCAATGTGGTTGACTCTTCACTGCCTCTGGGCAATTAGGGATGGGCAATAAATGCTGCCTAGCCAGCAATGCCCTCATTCTGTGAACAAATAATAAAAAAACATAATAAATGTTAATATATACATGATCTAATTGAATTTGCAACTAGGCCCAGTATGTGCTGAATATTTCAGTTCTCTCCTTTCCATAGCTTAGTTCGTTCTTGGTTCTTTTTTGGCTTAATGAGCAGAATGTACAGCCAAGCATAGTCTCTATTTCTATATTTCACTAGAAAAGCATTCCTATCATAACATTCCTTGCACTTAGTTTGTACCTTGGAAGCTGTCCGCTAACATCTGTTCGGACTTGATCCAACAACATCAGTTTTTTTTGTGAATACTTGCCTTTGTCAGCATGAACTTATTTGGAGTATATATTAAAATGTAAAATCACCTTATGCCTCTACATCATGCAAAAGAAACTGTGCCAATTTTGAATAGCAGTTCAATAGACGTATGTCAAAATTGTCCCAAAACTTATAATGTTACCAAAGCCTAGAATTTTAGAAGAATGCTTCAAATATTTGACTATGTCCTTCTACCAAGCTATCTGTTTGATAATGTTATGATGTAGTGTGTGGTCGTAATATCTATGAGTTAACCCTTTGCTGTCAAAAAGATACATTTGGTCACTCAATCTTGTTTATGGTACCCATTTCTTCATGTATGTCCTTTACTGAAAATTTGACAATAGTTGTTAAATTAACTCTCTTCTTACAAATGATTCAACCTATTTTACCTCAAGATCTGAAGAAATAACTAACTATCTTGCTTTCTGTCTTCAATATATTAACATTTGGTGCTACCTCAAAATATCACAACACATAAGATCACAAGATGAGGAAAGTCATTGACCTAACTTGGCTCATAAATCCAGAAAGAACTGGTAATGCTGTCGATGACAGATTTTAATAAAAACTTCAGGGTTTTCAGTTGCACAACCCTATATGAAAGTATTTTTGTGTGAATTGATCACTGTATGAATAAGAACATCCAACAATTTTCTTTTTATTAATTTTAACTGGATTTTCTCATCTAGGTTTAGTTTGTGGAAATGTTCCAGAGTTGCCTTCTTTATTTATTATCTTATATTACCTCTATGAGATCTTGCTAATTTGCCCATTTGTAGGTTGCAGAGCATTTTAGGCTCCCATCATAATTTGGACCCCTGCTGCTGAGTATCGGGTTTCTCCTCATTTCATGGTGACCGAAATTTAAGGTTGTGGTCTGACAAAATCAATTTGCAGCTTGCAAGTGACCTTCTTTACTTCATAGTCTGCTGATTTGGCAAACGATGTAGCATTGTAATTGTTACTTTGCAATCTTAGGGCATGTGAAATGTGCAGTCTAATGAAACTCCACATCTCTTCTGATTTAATCTTAATTCATTTCAATGCTATATGTAAATACTTATGTCAGCTAGGTTAATTTTTTTCTCTTTTTTTTCTTAATACTTGTCCATTTATAATGTCACATGTATTAGTATTAATTATTACCTTTACAGAATTTGTGACATTGGTTGACCGATAATCTTTCTTCTTAAATTCCGTTTGATTATAATCTGGACACGGGGATTATTTACAAAAACGTATTTCTTTAGATTTCTGTATTTTTCTCTTTCCCTCAGAGCATTGCTGAGTATTCCTTACCAGAGATGAATGGGGCTGGTTGTGGGATTAAACTAATGGGCTGAAGTTTAGAGGTACGGGCAGGTGGGTTGGGACAAATGTCACAAATTTAGAAACTTGAACCTTGACACCCAATTCACCTCCAACCCAGCTACTTCTAGGTTTAATGGAGGCTGGACACATGCTGTGCTGACCTTAATTTAACCTCCTTTGAAGATTTGAAACAGGACATAAGTGGGAATGGACTCACCATCTCTTGAAAATGCAGCAGCTGAAGAAAAATTAGGACGCATCTGAGGTGAGCAAATGTGCATTTAAAGCAGTTCGTGTGGTCCAGGAGTGCTTCCCCACAACCCCCAAATTTACATGCCACTTCTACTCCCCTCATACAAAAGCCCTCAGGTTCAGAACTCCTTCTGGAGTGAGGGATCAACCAAAGGATTGGACTAACACAAAGGAAACAAATTTTCCCACCACACCCCTCTGCTGCTGCAGAGATATGGATCAAACTCCTTCTTCCTTTAGAATTGGATCCTCAGGATTCCCCATGATTGGATCCTCCATGCTTCTGCCAGCTGGGTTGTTGATGGCATCTTTCCGTTCTGCACTCTGCTCTGACGATCTACCATCTGACAGCAAAATAGCTGTTCTTCCGACTCTCAGGTGGGATGCTTGCTATAGAATTAAAACATGTGGGGAAGCATGAACACTATCCTTACAAAAATCTTTCTATTTCTTTGACTTCTCTCCTCTTTTCCAATGTTATGTATAGATTATAACTAGGAACTAAAGTATTGTGTGTGTTTCAGGAAGGAACATCTTACAGCTGTAACTAGATAAATGTGTAATCTGTAATGGATAAAGAAGGAAGCAGTTTGGAGTAGTCTGAATCAGGATCTCTTATGTACCAGCAACATCAGAGAATTAAAGAAGATGGAGTTCTCATTTCTCCAAGTTTGAATGTGATTGTTCAAACAATACAGAGCATACATCAACACATCATCTTTTAAAAGCAGGGAGGTTAGAAAGAATTGGTGATGTTGAAGCATAAAGGTCCAAAGATTGGCACCAAGATGGCTATGGTTAAGGTTTTCCTTGTTTACTCTGTTCATCCAGTAGGTCACTGTACAGTTGTTGATCTGTTTGTTCTTTGATTTATTATAGTGATGTGTACTTAAGTACAGTGAAAAGCTTTGTTTGCAAACGGTACAGACAGATCATAGCAGCAAGGACATACAGATCATAGGGCGCTTAGACAGTGAGGTGTAAAGGTTTCACTGCACAGGAGGGTAAGAAGCAAGATCAACGTTAACAAGATATTTATTATTATATTATTTGAAGTTACAGAGTCCATTCATCAGTCTAATAATGACAGGGAAGAAGCTGTGCTTGTATCTGCTGTTCCGTGTTTTCAGGCTTCTGTATCTTCTGCCTGACGAAGAGGTTATAGATCATTACTGGGTTGGGAGAAGTCTTTGATGATGTTGGCAGCCTTTCCGCAACAACGAGAAGTGTAAATGGAATCCATGGATGGCAAGTTGGCTTCCGTGATGGTCTGTGCTGTGCACACAACTTTCTGCTTTAATATTAAAATTTGAATGTGATGCTAAGTGTACAATATATTTATATTTTGAGATTTGGATTTCAGTATAGAGGCAGATGGATGTGGATTGGTTCTGTGGCAAGTAATTTCCTTTTTAAACAGGTCACAAAATCATTTGCACTTAGTATCCTAAGAACATCAGTTCAAGGAAAGGATAAGAGAATACTTTTTTACAGAATCCCTACAGTGTGGAAACAGGCCATTCGGCCCAATTTGTCTGCACCAACCCTCTGAAGAGCATCTTACCCAGACCCATTTCCCTACTCTATCCTGTAACCTTACATCTCCCATGGCTAATGTACCTAACCTACACATCCCTCAACACTATGGGCAATTTAGCATGGCCAGTCCACCTAGCCTGCACATTTTAGGACTGTGGGAGGAAACCAGAGCACCTGGAGGAAACACAGGCAGACACAGGGAGAATGTGTAAGCTCCACACAGTCAGCCGAGGGTGGAATCAAACCCGGGTCCCTGGTGCTGTGAGACAGCAGTGCTAACCACTGAGCTAACATGGCGCCCCCCTCTTATGAAAGGAGAGTAAATGCATTAAGATATTTAGAAGAACTCAGAGTTAATTAAGAATGTTGAACAATTTATCTTAGTAGGAATATGAAATAGTTCAGAGTATCCATCTTCCTTAGAGGAAGTAGTTTTTTCATCTGTGGAGCTTCCAAATCAGAAGAGTTTGGTTATAAATTAGAGCGGTGTGTTGATATTCTCACTCAACCACCAACCCAGAGACCCAGGCTAATTTTATTTCAAAGCTGAGAAAGACAGATTTTTAATCAGTACAGGGAACAAAGGGTTATGGGGAAAAAGCAGAAAGGCGGAGTTGAACATTATAAGATCAGTCATGATCTCTTTGAAAGTGGAGCAAGCGCAATGTGCTGATTGGCCTATTTCTGCTCCTACATTTTATGGTCTTATGTGGTTCATTAATGCCCTGTTGGACAAGAAATCTGAAGTCCTTACCTAATCTGACTTCAGACCCAAAGAATTTTATTAACCCTTATCTACCCTCAGAAACATTTAAATAGTTTGAATGTTACAAGGGATGGACAACACATACCAGTGTTGCCAGTGATGCCCACATTCCCATTACAAGAATAAAATAAAAGCAATCTTCAAGGAGCTTAGAATTGAGAAAATCAGAATTGTGAAATGTTCATATCAGCAGACTCGGAAAAGAATTGTAAAATTCACTCTGCACTTTAAGAAAAATAATTTACCAAAAGTCAGTTAAATAGAGATTTTAAAAGGCTGCAAAAGAAGTGATATTTCTCTGGGATTGATTTTCCAAAACAGATCACATTAGGAAACAGGAGTGAAATTTTGTTTTGATCTTTCTATTACAATCTTTTGAACAGTCTTCAATATACATATCACTTTGTTTGCTTATTTCTTCCTTTGTGTAATAAACCTATGTTATGTTGTTAAAGTACACCTGCAGTCTCATATGAATATGTGTAGATTCTTCCCAGCCCTAAACAGCATGGACAATGGCAGATCAATTGAGAAATTATGGTCAATTGGGAAAATGAAATTCTCCATGTCTAGAAAAAGTAGTCTGATTTTCTATCCAATGATTGAATGATGAAACAAGAATCTTGTTAGTAAGCAGTGAAAGGCCTGCTTGCGTGTGTTATCATCTGATAACTGCCGAATCTCACCTAATTTATATGCAGTTTGTTATTTACTCAGGCCATGGAAACTAGAGAGCAAAATTCGAAAATGAAAATCAGAACTGCTACCTGCCAGTTTAAGCTTATTCCTCACTCTTCTGAGTTTCCACCTTGGTCAGAATTCTCCAACATCTCAAGACATGCTCTATTGGCAGTAGGCACCTGTATTTTTTATTCAAGAGGGTTGACTTCAGACATGCACCTGCCTTAATACATCATCATGGTACATCATAGACTAACTAATAACACAGCTCACCACTTCAACATTACATTTTCAATGAATCCCCAAAGGTCCTGGCAGTAGCAAGTGTATCCATTACTGGTGATCACACGATAGTACAAGTACATAATGATGGTTACATAATGAGAATTGCGTAAGATAATGTGCTGGAGCTCATGGACAGAACTGATCCAATGAATCTTCCTGAAATTGACATCAGTCAATCTTTTGGTAAAATACAGCCCATCTTTCATTGACTAACCATCACATTAGTCAACCAAAAAAATTAAACACATGGTCTATCAAACCACATTTCATTCTGTGTACAGTAGGAAACTACAGAGCCAAATGGACGCTGCCAAATTGTTGCTTTGCAATCACTGAACTTAAATTTATAGCTAGAATTATTTCTTTAGAAATAAGTTAATAAATGTTTGTAAATGGGGCATTGCTTTTCTTTACCAAACATAAATATAATTCGATAATACAATGGCTTTCATTGAGCAAAAAACATAACAGTGATGGATGGAAAATTGGTGACAATAGACAGGGTTACAATACTTAACTGCCACAATCAAAGTGATTATTTTAAAACCACCTGACTGATATTTGACAGAATAGTTGATATTGACATGAGATAGCTACTCTTACACTGCACATAATAAAAGAGGTATATGTTGTTGTTAAGTTAAAATCTCCTTATAAATTATGTCAAGCATTGAGTGGTCCAGTTCTCAAGATGATCAATTCTGAAGAATAATTCATCTGTTCCAGCTGCAGTAAGATAATTTTCTTTTATTTCAGGAACTGGGTGTGTTTTTCTCAACATTCATGTTTGACAATCTAGAAAGAATTTCCAGTCTTCCCAGACCATGAACTCGGGCCAAACAATTTGATACCTTGCAAATTAAAACTAATGATTGAGCTCTTAAGTTTTGGTTATGGCACACACACAAAAATGAAAGGGTTTTTCATGAAATTACAAAATAAACATTCTTCACCAAGAATAGCTTGTATCGAAACGTTTCCAGCAATATACAGATGCATGCTTGTTTGAAGGACATACAGAATGTGAATAATCCCTTTAATTTATTACAGGCAATATGTAGCACCAGAGGTGTTTCCAAACAGCCTGCTAATTTTAGTGACTTCTTTCCTTTGAATACTTCAGAATATTGATTTTAACACAATCCACTCAACAAGAATTGGTTGGGTGAGTGGTTAGAAGTTTGGTAAAGCAATTAACGTTATTTCCCTGATGCAGCCTACTTAACACTATTTTAACTACGCTTCTTTCAGAGGTGACAGAGGCTTTTGTCATAGGCAAGTACGAATTTCGCAGCACTTTTAAAGTCAATAGCCTATATCACAGTCAGAATGTGGTGTCATTCTTCCTGAAACATCACAGGAGTTTCAGTGACTAGCCTGCCTGATAAAGCAGGCAATGTTATTCTCTCAGAGCCTCTGAAACAGCATTTAGAGGGGCTGTCATGTGCAACATACTGGATCATTTGTTCCATGGCAGGCCAGATGCTAATTTCCAGTTGCTTCATTTTCATTTATTTTTGGCTTATCAACGAAAGTAAATGTTATCTGCTTATGATGGGTGCTGTTATTTTTGTTGAGTTTTGAGAGTAGAGCATCTACAGGAAAAGGAGCAGCGGCTCTGGACCATTGTGGCGTGAAAGGGTTAATGTAAATCAATCATCAAGTGAACTGATGATGGAATCATGACATAAGCAGAACAGTCAGGGAGAGACCTGAGATGGATCTTAAGAAGGAAGCCACACTTGTACTTGACTGTCATAATGTATCTTATCTGAATAAAGAATTGGGATTACTTTACTAGGACTATGTCCAGATTACTGGAGCTGTTAAGGGTTACCAACCAAATAAAAGAATAAACCAAGCCTAAGATGAAGGGCGGATTAGATCTTGGTGCAGAAGTTCCTTCCATTGTCAATCCTCAACTCAAACCAACCAGCAGTAGCAACATCTAGGCCTGAAGGATGGCAACAGGCAATGTAAAGGCTTTGGCAACAGGGATGTTGGGTGGGAGGGCAGCTACATGTGAAAGGCCATGCTCAGTATGCAAGGTGAATAAGCCCAAAGTCACTTTCATGGACTCATCAGAAGAGCAGTGCTTTAGGAGCCTGAAATTCTCCTCTAATCAGGCTGTTGTATATCTTCCATAGTACCAGGACTTGCTGCCTATTCAAGTATGACCCGGTACTTTGCCAATGGCTGATAAAGATACTGCAGAATTTAACATCTGTACCATTGAATCCTTCCAGTTTCTACAGGGCCATTAGCTGCATCTCCCACTCTGCAGCACAGAGTTACAACAAAGTGCTAAATACGTTTATTTTAGTGGCATACATATTAATTGCCTTTAATTCCTTTCCCGCTATCTACCCATGTTCTCCCTGGTTCCAGATATTGTATTGATCTCAGTATGCCATTGCCAATTCCCACTTCCAGCCACCTGAGTGGGAAAAACAGTTGGAAATTTAGAGGGTGAGGAAAAACCCAACTCAGTATATCTGTGAAATGTGTCATTCTTGCAAATTCTGGCTTCTTATTCCTCATTTCACTTTGAGTCAAACTACCTTAACATTGAAAGGTCAAATAATGATGTTTTTCAGAAATGAACAAAACTACAATTTCTTGCTAAAACCAATGAGGTGCAAAGCAAATATAGCTTCTTATTCCTGAGAAAGCAATTTTATAGGTAAAATGAGAAAATAAACACAATCTAGTCTCAAAATTAGAAAGCTTTTTAAATCTATCTGGTGAGCACATGAATGTTGAGGATGTTGTGGAGAATTGGCCTACATGAAAGTTATTTCTGTTATTTCTCCTCACAGAAGCTGCTTGACATGTTGGTTAACTTAAAATACCTCTATTTTAGATTTTCTGCACCTGCAATATTTTGCTTTTGTAATCATAGAAAATCATGTGCCTTGATTTTTGTTTCAAAGTTGTGTATACGGAAGTAAGAGAATTCATAACTCTGTGAAAGAGACTTTTAAAAATGGTCACCTGCACTCTCCATTTCAGTACAGAGGAGAAGAGGGAATGCTGCAGGGTTGGAAGTCAGATTGGCTGAACTAGGAAGAGGAGACTTCCAGATATGGAAGCAGGTTGGATGGAAAGTCTGCCTTGAAATTTTGGCATGGTGTTCAAAAATTACAATAAAAGAATAAAATATTCCTTCAGCATCCACCCCTCGCATACTTTTCACTCTTCCTCAACTCCTCATCTTGTTTATGCCCCATTTATGCCAACTGACACAATCTAATACCTTCTAAACACCTTATGGCTCCTCATGACCCCAAAGTAACTTTATGTCTATTTCTTCCAATCATATTTGCCCCTTTCATCTCCCGTACTGATGAGTATCCACACAAACCAAGATGCACAGGAGAAAGAAATAAAGTTCAATTACTTAAAGTTCTATATGGCAGACTACACTGTCAAGAAAAGCAGTATCATTTATATAAACACATATTGATAGCCTTTCAGATATATTCTTGGGTGTCTCCAGCAAAAGAAGCATTTATTGCTTATTACCGATTACCATCATTATCACTATCGCTCCCTCTTGACATGTTTAATATTTATTGATATTTCTTTACAATTCTTGATTAGGTTGACAATTCTTGACAGGTTTGGTCAGAATGAAGTTGACATTATTTGACAAGTCTTGAAACATTGATAAGTATTGCTTGGTCTTTTACATAGCTCTAAGGGGTCACACACAATCCTTTCTACGGTCAACAATGCCAAAGTGTCCCTAATCACTTCCCACACCCTTGAAAGATTACCTGACACCAAGTCTCCCAACTGCCAGAAGCTCCTGAACTCCTATCCAAAATGACACCTGACAACACTATCATTCAAAGGATGCCTGAGACTATTGATCCAGGCCATCCAAAGAAGGTTTACTGACAGGAGGCCTACTCTGAGTTGGTCTGTATGTGCAATCTGGGATCGATACAACAGGGGTTATCAAAATGGCATTTGAATGGAGACAGCAGACCTATAAAATGGCCAGATGTCTCTGGGAACCACAAATGCACAAAGTCCTAATTGAGTCTATTTCCACCCTCGCAGAAATGAGAATATCCACGTAAAGGAACAGGTTTTGGGCCACTTCCACCAATTTCACTAGATTAGAGAGTTTCTTCAACATGGTGAACATCCTAGCCTTAATTTTGTGATGAGGTAGCCCAATTCCTCATGAACTACTGTTTATCTCCTCTTCCATAACACTATTTATGTCTCTGCATTACCTGTATTTTCAGCAAATAAGTAGCAGTTCTATCTTATCACCAACAATACACTATCGAAAGCGACCTCTTAAAGGGCCTAAAATAAAGATACTGATGGCACTAATACAATTCACTCAAAACATCTTAATGATGCAATAACTTACATTCTGCAACCTTTACAATTTAACAGTAGCCAATGCATGTGCCATCACTGCTACTTTGTTGCAGTACCACACCTAGACAACCAAAGCAGAGATATACACAAGGAATGGATGCAAACAAACATGTTAAACAAGAAAAACCAAAAATGAACACTTAGCCCACTATAATGATTAATGAAGTGAATTTACTTTTATCATTTCTTGTCATTTCTGTTTCTTTCACTGTACAAAACAGAAACCATCATTATCCAAAGGTCAAGCAAAATGGTTTAATCCTGCACTCTTCCATAGGGTAATGCAACGGTAATGTCACACTGAGTATACTGTTGGCCTTCATTGATATTGAACTGCAGCAACAGATTCCAATTCTATGGTCCTTTAACATAGTGAAGTATCTAAAAAAGAAGAGAAAGGATATAGAATCAGACACCTATCTGGCTGAAAAGTTCAGTTGGAGAGTTAGGTTATTTAGCACATAGGACTATGTCAACTGAAGGCTTGGCCACCAATGGTAAAGCAAAGAGAGGGGAAGATACAGTTGTCCAAATTATAATGTGAAGGCACATGTTGCAAGGGCAAACTGAAGGAATATTTGACATCAATTTTTATGTCAAATGTTAATGGAGTTTCCTATTGCAAACTCTGTTCTGTTGGGCAGTAAAATATTTCAGTAGTCTTGTAATAAGGAAGCAAAATATATACAGTGAAATCTTACCATGTGGGAGGGAAATGATTTATCATTTGACATCATAAGAAGCACTTGAAGCTATATACTACCAGAAAAAAATCTATATTGAAATGCGACACAACTCCATTTTAAATGTTTACCATAATTTTTCTGCATGGCAGCAGAAAAATCATTTGACCTCTTTTAGTGTTTATTCTTGATCTTGTTTTAATGTGTTATATTATTCACATCCTAGTGTAATAGAACAATGAATGCAATCACCCGTTAAAAGATTAAAATAACTAAAGCTTCACTTGTTCTTAATATTAAAAATGATATTGGCAAACATATATGGTAGAACTCAGGATTTTATGTTGATAGCTGTTATTGGAAGGAAACCACTTAAAAGTCTCCAAAAGGATACATGTCTATGGCTTGGTTAGGAACAGATGTCTTTCCCAGTGTCTGAAACATACATCTATATCTAATCTGAAGAGCTGATCATTTGGGCACTGACTGGAATATGGTAATATTTAATGATGGAACAAGGCTGTGTTTCACTCTTTCTTTAAAGAAAACAAAAAAAACTGGAGAATCATGTGCCAATCAAAACTTCATTCCTGAGCACAGATCTAATAGATTGCACAATTAATCAAGACTTTGCAAATATCAAATAACAGTTTTATGATAGTAAAAATAATCACTGCTGGAGACCATGGATAGTAGCCCATGCAGCCTGACAGTTTGGCTCTTTCTTTGTCTGGATCTTTGTTAACTTTGGTATGAACATTAAAGCCTAGTTACTTACAACTCTTCATTCAGGGATGAGGCGTGGCAGTGTCTGAATTAAATCATACAAATAACTGGGCAAGAGCTAGCTGAGTTCTAACACTATTGCAACGTGGCAGTTTTTATTTAACATTTACATTCAAGGTATATCAAATACCAAGCATAATGTAGACAAGAGTATTGGGAAGGGGAATAATGGAGGGAGCAGTTGGGTAGCAGGACTCCAGAAGTTACTCCAGAGATGAGGAAATGAAAGCCTTGAGGATAAAATTATAAACACAAAACATTTAAGGACTGGGAGCAAATGTAGGTCATTAAGGACAGTGTTTTCTATGGCTGCTTCTACAACGTAATGTCATTAAATTTAGATCAATGGGAAATCAGACCACAAAATGTACTTCATATAGAATATTGTCAATGAAAGATCAGTGAAGGTGAAACATGCTAATTAAAAGGTGAAATGAAGTTATAAGATAGAATTGCTTTAATTTAGTATTTGTTCTGTTTTTTGGAACAGAGCAATAAATATGACAATTAATTTGATCAAATTCATTCTAACGTATAGGCTTTAGCTGAAAAAGACTTACTGTGGACCGAACAATTTTACATGTTGAAATGTTTTCTTTTGGTCTTGCATGCTTCATTTTATTTGTAAAATATTTTAGCTCTATTTAACCAACATTTTAATGCTAAAACTTGTCTTCTCCAGAGCAGCAGGATAAACTGGTGGATAAGAAAGTAGTTCATTATGTGAGACCTCGTAATATGGATAGCATGTTACTGCAATTTCATAGCATATCTGAAAATAGCATGTGAGATTTTTCTCATTGACAACATACTAATCCAATGATCTGTTGAGAGGAAGGAGATGCTTATGGCAATGGATATCATAGTTTACAAAGAAATGAAGTATTGGAGCTTGGGAAAACCTTTTTATATTTATCTTTTGATAAATCATTTCTGAGATTATTGCAATAAAGAAATACAATCTCCATTTTCTACTACTATTCTGCCCAAATTTGGACAGGTTACCCCAACAATCTAAGGCATTCCTGTAAGGTAATTCACAAATACCTTTGATCAAAAAATGGCTTTTTATTAGTATCTCTTATGGCAGAACAGGAATGTTTGATTTATCTGATTGTACTTTTCCAGGATAAAGTTATTTTTCCATAAATTGACTGGATTTCATAATGGCTCCATAAGATTTCAAGAGTAATATAAAGAATGGGTGTGAAAAAAATCTTTTGGAAAGCCATTAAAATTTACCATTACATTTAATCTACTAAATTAGGCTCCAAACTCTGGAGCACAGTGAGACTGAATAACTCCTAGGCAGAGGAATGCCGCTGTTAATTTACATTTCGTTGAAGAATGCAAGGATCTGTTTGCTTTGTCTGTCTCTTGGTCTCACTCATGTTTTGTGTTCCACTTGGGTTCACGTAAAGATTTATAAGTTTATTCACATTCTATTTTTTCTGTCAATCTTGCCCATAAATTGGTGCCAGCAATAACCAAGATTTAGATCGATTGGTCTAGAGAATACATTTTGAAAAATCCTGAATTGACCATGGGTCTCTGTCATTTTAGACACAACACTTTGGAACTTTCTTTTCACACTATTCAAGGAGGCGCATTTTGTCAGAATTATTTGTATTTACTGCAGTTCTACCTGACTTTGTTTTATTACAATTCATTAAATGATTTTTTTTCTCTGCAAAAGCTCCGATTTTTGATGAACTTGTTGAATTATAGTGACTCATTTTTAATGTCTGTCTGGAAGTCATAATATTTTTTAAATAAATTATTTGCTATTCTTTCCTACGTGTTTTTATTCAGTTATTTCTAACTTAAAGTTATTTATCTTTTGCTATGGTACCACAGTATCTGCCATATCTACTTGTTTTGATATAGTCAATTCCTCTCTTACATTAATTGATATTATTGATTATTCTTCTATGTTAGCAAATGTTATCAAAGTCTTTTCAATATCACACAATAATACCAATGCTATAAGTTTCTCCTTCAAATGATTGAATGCTATCTAAATCACCCTTATATCATGCACTTATCAATTTCTCCAATGCATTATTGAATATCATTAACGTGACACTGAGTACTATGAGCTGTCTTAATTCAACAGCCACATTCCTTTATAACATCAAACTACATACGTAAACTCCATAAGAATTATTAGGAAGAAGGCCAATTTTGGGCCATTAGAGTAGCAACAAGCTTGTCACAGAAAGTGATTACCTACTCACCTTCCAGGCATTCCTATCTTGCTTTAGAAATGTATTGGTCACTTTTGTTATAGGCCTCCTCAATCAATTTATGTATAGAATTGAAGCTGGGAATCCAGAATAGACCTTAATGGAACAATACACAAACATTTTGATCATTAATCAGTTTTGAAGGATTGTTAAATATTAAACCTAAATTAACATTTTTTACATATTTGTTTTCTATAATTATCTGCTAATTGCATTCTAAATAACATGTCAAAAATTATTTTCCCATAAATTGACTGCATTTCATAATGGTTCCATAAGATTTCAGGAGTAATATTGAGAATGGGTGTGAATAAAATCTTTTGGAAAGTCATTAAAAGTTATTTGGAAGTTATTGCAGAATGTGAAATAATTGGGACAATTGATGGCTCAGAGCTTCTCCTGTTCTAAAGACCACCAGCCATGATGAAATGTAACAGTTGTTATGAAATGCATTAAGTATGAAATTGTCCATAACTAGTGTACATAGTTGAAACGTGGTTTAGCTTCTTCCACCCAAGCAGCAGAGCGTGTCATGTTAATGTTTCTTCAGCATTGTAAAACAAAAGAGACGCTTGTAACTATGTGCAACTATTTTCATTACCTATTGTTCATTTATCAAGCTTATTCTGGCAGTGGTTTATAGGGTCTCACTTGTTTGACCTGCCTTTTTCTTTCAATGACATTCTTCAGGGAATATTTTCATAGTTATACTGTATTTACTAAAGAACATATCTACTATCTCCTGGAGAAGGCTTTCAACTTAAATTCATCTTCCCTCCCTTACAAATGTGACATTTTCATTTCCCATTCCTTCTTCAAGCTGCTCTGCTTGTATGGGTTGGTGAAGCTGCTCAAAGAATCTTTGTTTATATTCACTGACCTTAGTGGCTAAGAGCAGATGACATGCTGCAGTAGAGGCTTCCAAATGCTGCCTCCAGATCTACAATTAATTCTAAGCATTGAATGGTTTGCCACTTGAGAATGTAAATACTGTTGTAAATCACATCACAAAACAGGGTTTATGAACACCATAAAGAAGATTAATGGTAGGGCCTTAGGTGGTGTTGTAGAATAAAGGGACCTAGGGGTTCAGGTACATAATTCATTGAAGTTTGCATCACATACAGACAGGATGATTAAAAAGGCGTTTAGCACGCTTGCCTTCATTGCTCAGTCTTTTGAGTACAGGAACTGAGAAGTTATGTTGAGGTTTTAGAAGACATTGGTGAGGCCTCTTCTAGAGTACAGTATTCAGTTCTAGTTGACCTGTTAAAGGAAAGATATTATTAAGCTAGAGAGGGTTCAGAAGAGATTTATGAAGGATGTTGCTGAGCATAGAATGTTTCAGTTATTAAGAAAGGTTGGATAGACTAGAACTTTTTTCACTGAAGTCTAAGAAATTGAGAGGTGACCTTATAGAGGTTTATAAAATCATGCGGGTATAGATAGGGTTAATGGTCTGTGTCAATTGCCTAGGATGGGGTATTTCAAGACTAAGGGGCAAATTTTTAAGGTCAGAGGAGAGAGAGATTTAAAAATGACATGGGGACTTTTTTTTACACAGAGGGTGGTTCACAAGTGGAATGAACTTTCTGAGGGGGCACAGTCAAACGTTTAAAAGACGCTTAAATAAGTGTATGAATAGGAAAGGTTTGGAGGAATATGGGTCAAGAGCAGGCAGATGGGAATAGTTTAGTTTGTGATTATGCTCAGAATGGACTGGTTGGACCGAAGGGTCTGTTTCCATACTGTATGACTGTATGGCTATTAATTTCTTTTAATGAATAATATGGATATGACAATTATGCTTCAATTGTAAAAAACTTTCTTCCTTCTTCAAGTATCAAAAAAAAAATTTTGCTCAGAATCCTTATACGTTACTGTGCAATTGAACAGTATTGACATTTTCATATTAAACATACATATGTATTACATATATATTTCAGTGCAACAGGGGCAACATACACTTTAAATACTTGTCCATTTGGAAATGGATTGAGAATATACAAACCCATATAGACAGCAGGTAGAGAATACTTCCTGTCCATCAGTTGAAGCTGGGTCGAAGCCAAAAGAATGATTTTTGTTACCAGTGCGTTCACAGAATCATAAGGCACAACTTTGTGCTCCCCTTCAAAGGCAAGTTTAGAGATATGAGGGGCTGTGTGATTTGATGAGATGGTACAGGTTGGAGAACCTGCTGCTTTCATGACTACACCTCACCCTCCCCAAACATCAATCATCATATCATCTTACCTAGCACAATGGAAGATGATTGTGATTTTTGGAGGTCAATAATCTGAAGTCCAGGATATCACCACAGGAATTCCTTAGGATAGTGCCCTGGACTCAACAATGTTCAGCTGCCTCATGAATGATCTTCCGTCCATCATTAGGTTAGATGTTTGATATCAGGTACTATTCATCATTCCTCAGATACTGAAGCAGTTTGTGTCCAGTTGCAGCAGGACCTAGATAACATCCAGGCTTGGACTGATGAATGAAAAGGAACATTCACATCACGCAAGTACCAGGCAATAACCAATGTTAACAAGGGAAAACCTAACTATTTATCCATGACATTCAATGGCATTACCATCACTGAACTCACCTAATATTAACATTCTGGAGTTACCATTGACCAGAAACTGAACTGGTTCAGCCATGTACAAGACACAAGCCAGTATCATTATGAACCTTGCCTTCCAACAAGATTCAAGAAGCTCAAAACCAACCAAGATGAAGGAATCTGCTTCATTGGCTGCTGATCCACCAACTTCAGCAATCACTTCCTTCACAAATGCCTTATAGTAGTGACAGTCTGTACCATTTACTAGATACACAAAAGAAACTTACTATGGCCATTCAACAGTCATGTTAAATACCAAAACCTCTAACAGGAGGCAATGATATACCGGCATTGTTGCTGGACAAGTAATCCAGAGATTCAGGTCATACTTTGGGCACCAGAGTTGGAATCCTATCATAGCATCCCACTTGCTGCTTTGTCCTCAATAAGCAGAGATAGCACTTTTCCTAACTGGTTCCCTGCAGTAGCAAAATCAGCTCCCTAATATATAGCTAGTTTGTGTCTTCCCATGTCTGAATTCATTGTTTCCAAGTTGATAACTGCAGATGATAGCTTTCATTTCCAATGTCTGACACTTACCTTACAGGTATAAATCGCTAGGAGATGAAGACTTTTTCATGCCTGATCAAGTGGACTAATTTCAGTATAAAAATGTTAATTTTAGTTCAGACAATTTTGTTTATTCCAAATTGATTTCCCAAAGCAAACACCAAATTTCACCCATTCAACCTATCATATCCACTGAAATAGTTATCTAATTAGCCTCATCCTTTTATCCCTTCCCTATAGCCTGTAAACCTCTTTCCTCCAAGCATTTATCTGAATTATTTTTGAAATTTGCAATTGAATCTGGTTCTAATACATTAATACATTCTGATACATTCCAAATATTTTAAGGACAAAAGGGGAACTAGGGAGACAATACGGCCCCTTAAAGATCAGCAAGGCCACCTATGTGTGGAGCCACAGGAGAAAGGAGAGATCCTAAATAAATACTTTGTATCCATTTTTGCTGTGGAGAACGATATGGAAGATAGAAAATGTGGGGAAATAAATAGCGACATCTTGAAAAATGTCCATATTACAGAGGAGGCGGTGCTGGACGTCTTAAAACGCATAAAGGTGGATAAATCCCTAGGACCTGATCAGGTGTACCCAAGGACACTATAGGAAGCTAGGGTAGTGATTGCTGGGCCGCTTGCTGAGATATTTGTATTATCAATAGCCATAGGTGAGTTGCTGGAAGACTGGAGGTTGGCTAACATGGTGCCACTATTTAAGAAAGGTGGTAAGGAAAAGCCAGGGAACTATAGACCTGTGAGCCTGAAATTAGTGTTGGGTAAATTGTTGGAGGGAATCCTGAGGGACAGGATTTACATGTATGTGGAAAGACAAGGACTGATTAGGGATAGTTACCATGGCTTTGTGCGCGGGAAATTGTGTTTCATGAACTTGGTTGAAGAAGTAACAGAAGATTGATGAAGGTAGAGCTATATGGACTTCAGCAAGGCATTCGACAAGGTTGCTCATGGTAGACTGGTTAGCAAGGTTAGATCACATGGAATACAGGGAAAACTAGCTGTTTGGATACAGAACTGGCTCGAAGGTAGAAGACAGAGGATGGTGGTGGAGAGTTGCTTTTCAGACTGGAGGCCTGTGAGTGGCGGTGTGCCACAAGGATCGGTGCTGGGTCCACTGCTTTTTGTCATTTATATATATAATTTGGATGTGAATATAAGAGGTATGGTTAGTAAGTTTGCAGATGACACTAAAGTTTGGAAGTGTAGTGGACAGTGAAGAAGGTTGCCTCAGAGTACAATGGTATCTTGATCAGATGGGCCAATGGGCCAAGGAGTGGCAGATGGAGTTTAACTTAGATAAATGTGAGGTGCTGCATTTTGGAAAGGCAAATTAGGGCAGGACCTCTACACTTAAATGGTAAGGTCTGGGGAGTGTTGCTGAACAAAGAGATTTTGGAGTGCAGGGTCATAGTTCCTTGAAAGTGGAGTCCCAGGTAGATAGGATAGGGAAGGTGGCATTTGGTATGCTTGCCTTTATTGGTCAGTGCATTGAGTATGGGAGTTGGGAGGTCATGTTGTGCCTGTTCAGGACATTGTTTAGGCCACTATTGGAATAGTGCGTGCACTTCTGGTCTCCCTGCTATAGGAAGAATATTGTGAAATTTGAAAGAGTCCAGAAAAGATTTGCAAGGGTGTTGCCAGGGTTGTAGAGTTTGAGCTATAGGGAGAGGCTGAATAGACTGGGGCTATATTCTCTGGACCATCAGAGGCACGTTATCGAGGTTTATAAAATTATGAGGGGCATGGATAGGATAAATAGACAAGATATTTTCCCCGGAGTGGGGGAGTCCAAAACTCAAAGGCATAGGTTTAAGGTGAGAGGCAAAAGATTTAAAAAGGACCTAAGGGGGAAGTATTTCATGCAGAGGGTGTTACATGCATGGCATGAGCTGCCAGAGGAGATGGTGGATGCTGGTACAATTACAACATTTAAAAGGTATCTGGATGGGTATATGAATAGGAAAGGTTTAGAGGGATATGGGCCAAATGCTCACAAATGGGACTAAATTTATTTAGGATATCTGGTCGGCATGGACGAATTGGATCGAAGTGTCTGTTCCCGTGCTGTAAATCTCTATGACTCTATCACATAAAATGTTCAGGCAATTCATTCCAAGTGATTGTGACTCTCTGCAAAAAAAAGGGTGAGAAGACAAGTAGCATATTGCTAAGCTTGATAGATCAAAGCAAGCAGTTCCTGTCTCAACTGAAATCCAAAGCACATTCATTAAACATATGCTGTGTGCTTTTATTTTCATCCTGCATTAATTCTTATAAACAAATGATGCAACAGGCTAAATAATTAAAACCATTGCAGGCCTGCTTCACTCCTTGTAAAATAAAATAATGCATAACACATACTTTCATACATTGAATAGAAAGGAATTAATGCATGTAACGAGATATACCAGCTGTGAATTCTACTTGATCAATGAGGGAATATCAGGTCTAACTTTCTGGTATTCAATCAAAACTAATTTTGTGGTAGTTATGTACTGATGTATAATATGAATTATTGGCATTATTACCTGACGAAGGAGCAGTGCTTCGAAAGCCTGTGTTTTCAAATAAACCTGTTGAACTATAACCTGGTGTTGTGTGACTTCTGAAAATAATTAGGAAAAGGTTTATACGAGCTTCTGAACCTTCACTTAGAATTTAGCTGAAAACATGGTACTATGAAAACCAATCACATTGCTGTGGGTGGATTGGATAGAGGTACCCAGTTCAGGATATCCTCAGTGACACAATTAAAGCTGGATTCCTCCTGGTTTTGCTGTCTTCCACATATGTACCTGAAAGTAGAAAAGTGTGTTTATTTTAAAATTTGTTCTGCCAGCATATGTTGCAAGACTCAGAACATGATGGATGATTTGTATGTGTATATATTGTGACAATGCTATGGCTTTAAGAGACGGATTTTGTCCTCATATTTTTTTGAAGAGGTTTTGAGCCATTGGTGCCAAGCTGTCTCCTCCAATCTAATAAAGTAAATGACTTGTGAGGTCTTGGGTTCTTCGTGGAAGGATAGAAGCAGCGTGAATGGATGCAGTTAGGCTCCCAAAGAGCCATGGTTTTAGTTTAGCTTTCAGTATTTGCTAGGGTCTTGAAGATGGATATGGAAGCTATCATTCCTCTATCTGTTACAGCTAAAAGCTAGAGTTCTCTCTGCCAGAATTTCCTCGAAATGTTCTTTCCTTCTGGACTGATGAAACATTGCATGTGAGACTATCTATTAGGATTGAGGATGTGTTAATGGGATGTTATAAAATTGGAACAGTTGCTTTTTAGTAGTTAAATAATCTATTATTCAGTTAAGTTTTCCAAAAGAGTTAAAATTATATCATGTTTTCTGTCCTTTGCTTGTAGTTTAACTATAAAGCAAGAATAAAGTGTGTTTTCCTTAAGGCCGAGTAGTGTAACCAATCAAATTACATCTGAAATACCTTAGATTTGACTTTAAATAAGGTAAAAGTTAGGGTCTAGGCTATCTCCTTAATATTTCTGAGGGTGGTTTGGTCTGGTCCATAACAATTTGGGTGCTCTTGTCAGAATCAAACTCTCAAATTCCATGTTGGGTTTAGGATTGTTGGACTCAAAGACAGTGAGTGGTGAGTGTTGGTGTTTTTTTCCAGGTGTTGTATTTGGTTTGTTTAAATAGGGTGCGCCATGTGTAGTAACAGCTCTTTCAATCAGTAAGAGTTTCTTTGAGGGTGGAAGAAGTCACTTCGGGATCTTTACAGAGAGTGAGAAAGGCTTTTAGAATTGGCAAACAAGCTGGAATTGCCTTTGCCTTTGTCCATGGGGAAAGGGGAGGTAATTGCAGCAATAGCTCAACATTTACAATTGTCACAAATACAATCAGAATCTTTGAAAATGGCTAAAACTCAATTGCATATGAAGCAGCTTGAAAATGAAAAGGAAATGAAAAGAATTTGAGTTAAGATTGAAAGCAGAAGAAAAGTAGCGAAGAAGGGGAGAAGGAGAGAGTTTTTGAATGTTGGAAGTTGTAACTGAAGACTGAAAGTCGACCTAAAATGGTGGAGGTAGAGGTAAAAGGTAGGAGTTGTGATGAGGACAGTGATGAAGAGCAATCCCATTATAGCCAAAGGCCTGGTGGGGATCTGTTTAAATATGTCCAAGCCTTGCCTCAGTTCGACGAGAAGGATGTAGAAGCCTTTTTCATTTCATTTGAGAATGCAGGTGAAAAACGAGGGGCACTCATCCAAAATTAAAATATGAAGTGGTTTCTTTTCCCAGAGAGTAGTAAAAGTCTATAATTTTGTACTCCAGAGAGTTGTGGAAGATAGATCACCAAAAGTATTTAAGAAGGAAGTAAGTAGATTTTTGAAATATTGAGGCGCTCTGGGCTGTGAGGAGCTGGCACAATAGAGGAAATGAGGCCTGGGCCAGATCAGCAATGACCTTGTTGAATGCAAAGGTAGTCTTGAGGTCTGAATGGCCTATACCTTCTCCTATTCCTTCTGTCCTTACGAGTTTTATCTCATCAGCCTCAAAAGACACATATATAACCTTAGTAAACAATAGTGTCAAATTGAAATGTCTAAGTCTATTTTATTATTTTCTACATTGTTACATTTCATATGAGGTTCTATTTCATATCATTCAGTATCTAGAAATGCTTACTAATGGCCAATTTTGGTACTTCTAGCTGCTAAAGGCCAACGTTATGAGAGATGGTTAGCTACTCAATTGCAATTTATTTGGATCAAGGTCATCTCATAACAGCTAAAACCTGGAAAAACTGGTTTTGCTTATGTGTAACTACCATGAGGTCTGAGCTCGCTGGTTCTTCAGATAAAGGCAAACATTTCTGAAGCCTCAACTGAGAAACAGCCAGGTTTCTTCCACTCCCCATTCCTTTGTCATCAGCTAGCACTAATTTCCTCATTCCCACTTTCTCAATGTCTCCGGGTGAATGACTGTAAGTTGCTGAATGGAAAAACAAAGACAAATTGCAAAGAATGAGTGTAGCAGACCAAAGCAGTAGACATGGATGATCAAGTCTCTTTGTCATCCTTGCTGCAATAATCATTATGACTTGCCAGTAGAGTTTTTTCTACCTTCTCCTCTTTTAAGTTTCTGATTATGATAGATTTATGGGCAAAAAGTAACAAAACTAAGATCTAGTGTGCAGTCCTTAGGAAAAGGGGCAACATAAAGACAATTCTGAACTTTTCTGACAGTAGGCTTCTTCAAACTAAAGGCACATGAACTGTTTTGCACCAATGTTACTGCCACAACAGCTCCATTGCTTGTTCATCATACAGGAATTTTGCAAACACTTCTAAGTAGTATGGTGCACCAGTAGCTTCTGGAATTGAGTTACCAGTTAGACAGAAGCAACAGTTTACAGCAACCTACAATAAAAAAAATACATTTTTCAGAGAACAAATTATTTAGATTTTGGGGTTATTGTTTGCCAATACTGAGATATGGACGTCATATTTATAAATATCAAGAAACAGATTATTGGAATGATTGAAGATCTATATGATGTTGCTAAAATATTTTTGCTTTGTAGACTCAGCTGACATTAATTGTGAGATTCTTTTCCTTAAAGATTGATCAGTTTAATTTTTTTGTTTGATAAATAAAGAATATAAATTGTGGGCACTGATCATTATATGAAACAGCATGCTCTTTGTTATACATTTGGGAGCTAGTGTTTCCAAGAATTATAACTCCAAATTGGGTGAATGTTTTCTTTCACAAACACTTAATGATTTCTTCTAAAATAAATTGGAGATTGGAATTTTGGAACTGAAGTATTCCCATAGAACTCTCCAAAACAACTACATCCAAGTAGCTACTGCTGGGAGACAGGAAAAAAAAACAGCCTGATTCACAATACAAAGAAATGTAAGGGCCAAGAAAATGCTTTGCTGAAAAGGACTTCAGAAATACCTCAATGAAACAAAGATCGATGAAGCAGAAGGTCAGTAATATATTCTTCAAAGGGCAAGCGGTAAGTAATGTGACCTGATAGAAAACACAAATCTGTCTCACCCTCTCCATAGATGTTACTAACTTTTGGGTGATGAACTTTCAGTGGGTAGGGAATAGAGGACAGCAGCAAAATCATAGGGAGCTCCACAAGGGGTCCTGACACCAGGTAACTTTCCTTTTTTTTTAAAATATCAGGCTGTTCAGGGATTTTACTACATACCTCTGGAACAGTTAGGGCTTGAACCCAGGCATCCCAGCTCAGAGGTAAGTACATTACATTGCACCATAGGAACACCTTCATGTCATTTTATTAGTGGTGAGACTGAGTATAGATCAGCTGTTTGCTTTAATGGGGAAAACTACCAATTTAAAGGCTCCTATAAGGGCCATTTCCCCAACAGCAGTTAAACAGAGGCAAGAGGGAGTGAGTTCTGTGATTTTGACCCAGCAACAGTAAAGGAACAGCAATATTGTTCCAAGTGAGGAATGGTGAGTGGCTCGGAGAACTTGTAGACAGTCAGTGCTCCAATGTATTAGTTGCCTTTGTTCTTCTCAGCGGCAGAAGTCACAGGTTTGGAAAGTGCTGTTGGAAGATGCTTGGTGATTTGCTGCAGTGCATCATGTAGATGATACATACTGTTGCCAGTGCATGCGAGTTGCTGGGGGAGTGACTGTTTAAGACGATATGTGGGTGCCAATCCAATGGACTGCTTTGACTTGGACAGTATCAAGTTGCTTGAATGTTTATTTTAGGAGCTTTACTCATCCAGGTAAGTGAGTGGATTTCATCACACTCTCGATTATTTTTATGCATTCAGAGGATGTAGCTGTTGCTGGCTGGGACTGTATTGTCAATCTATAATTCCCTTGATAAGGTGGTGGTGAGCTGCCTTTTTGAACGGCTGCAGACCTTTTGGTGTAGGTAGACTCCTAATTAGGGCAGGAGCTCCAGGATTTTGACCCAGTGACACTTAAGGAACGGCGATGTATTTCCAGGTCAGCATGACGACTAACTTGCAGGGGAATGAGCAGATGGTGGCATTCCCATGTATCTGCTGTTCTAGAACTTCTAGATGGAAGAAGTTGTGGGTTCGGGAGGTATTGCCCAAGAAACCTTGCTGAGTTACCTCAACAGACCTTGTAAATTGCATTTTCTTCTGCTACTATTCATCGGTGGTTGGGAGAGTGGATGTTTATAGATGTAATGTCAATCATGTAGACTGCTTTGTCCTGGATGGTTTCAAGCCCCTTGAGTATTTTGGAGCTGCACTCATCCAGGCAAGTGAGGATTCCATCATGCTCCGAGCTTGTGCCCCGTTGAAGGTGGAGAGATTTTGAGGAGTCATAGATATATACAGCATGGAAACAGACTCTTCAGACCAACTCATCCATGCTGACCAGATAACCTATATAAATCTAGTCTCATTTGTCAGCATTTCGCCCATGTCCCTCTAAACCCTTCCTATTCATATAGCCATCCAGATGCCTCCACCACTTCCTCTGGCAGCTCATTCCATATAAGCAGCACTCTCTGCGTGAAAAAGTTACCCCTTATCTTTCCTCTCTCACCTTAAACCTATGCGCTCTAGTTTTGGACTCCCCCGCCCCGGAAAAGATTTTGCCTATTTACCCTATCCACACCCCTCAGGATCAAGACATGAGTTACTCACTGCAGGATTCCTAGCCACTGAGTTGCTCCTGCAGCCACATTATGTATATGTCTTGCCCATTTCAGTCTCTGGCCTACAGTAATCCCGAGGATGTTGATAACAGGGATTCAGTGATGGTAATGCTATTGAATGGCAAAGTGTGATTTTTAAATTCTCTCCTGTTGGAGGTGGTCATTGCCTGCCACTTGTGTAGCATCAATGTTACTTGCCACTTGTTAGCCCAAACCTAGATATTGCCCAGGTCTTGCAGCATTTGTATATAGAATACTTCAGTATCTGAGAAGCTATGAATGGTGCAACATCTACAATATATAAGTGGGGATGTTCAGCACCATTCACAACTCCTCAGATACTGAAGCAGTCATATCTGTGTGAGCAAGACCTGGTATTCCACAGCATATTGATAGTTGGGGAATTCAGTGATGGTAAAATTATTAAGCATCAAGGGGAGATGGTTAACTTCTTTTGTTGTCTGACACTTATGTTGCATAATGTTGCTTGATACTTACCCCGAGTCTGATTGATGTCTGGATTTTGATGCATGCATTGCCATCTGAGGAGTTGAGAATATTGCTGAACATTGTGCAATCATCAGTGAACATCCCCATTTATGATCTATTGATGACAGAAATGACCTTTATGAAGCAGCTCAAAATAATTGGGCCAAGAGACCACTCTGGGGAGTGCCTGCAATGTGGTCCTGGAGCAGAATTGATTGACCATACACGAGTTCATATACATATGCAAACAAGTATTCAGACATATGTAACCATAGAAACACACACACAGACACACACACACAGAGACACACCCACACACACACAAACTATACATACACGCACAACTCTGTTGTTTAGCCACCAGGATAGTTTCACTAGTTTCTCACTGAAGACTACAATATAGTGGAGCAGATTATTTCTTTTGACTGACTTTTACCATGGGCTTTGGGACCCCAAAGTCAAGGTGAAAAGCAGTTAGCAAGTCCATTCTTCTGAATAGGCCCAATCATAGGACTGGCAGTTCTGAAGCATCCGTGTCAGCTCTGGGACAAGTTGGCACTGCTGATACAGGTAGGAGACCTTGGGGCATCTGCAATAAGTAAAATTAAAAAAAATTAGGAGTCTGAGGGTTGGAGGACACATTCTTCCAGGATGAATTTTGGAGCTACGGGTGTTGGGGAGGTGATGGTCTAGTGGCATTATCGTTAGACTGTTAATCTAGAGACCCAGATAACGTTCTGGGGGCCCAGGTTCAAATCCCACCATGGCAGATGGTGGAACTTGAATTCAAAAAATATCTGGAATTAAGGATCTAATGATGACCATGAATCCATTGCCAATTGTCAGAAAAACCCATCTGGTTCACTAATGTCCTTTAGGGAGGGAAACTGCCATCCTTACCTGGTCTGGCCTACATGTGACTCCAGGCCCACAGCAATGTGGTTGACTCATAACTGTCCTCTGGGCAATTAGGGCTGGGCAATAAATGTTGCCTAACCAGCAACGCCCTCATCCCATCAATGAATTAAAAACAAGTCTCTAGCTACTACAACATGACAGTGAATGCAGGGAGATGTTTCCATTAAGCTGGGAGTCTCCAAAAGTAACAGTAGGCCCAACCACCACCAGGGAAATGCCAGCATCTCTGTAATTGTAGAGATGCAAAGCCTCAATTGAAAAACTTCACCACTGATGGGGCAGTGATGGAGAGCCATTCAGTTGTGGATTCCCATTATTTTACCAGGTGACCCACTTCTGAGCCTGCCTGGTTGGGCCAGTGCTGTCAATATATTGTTCTGGGGTCACATTTTCTCTGATAGATGAAAATCAGAGATACAAACATCCACCTAACTTGCTTAGAATTATTGAAGCACAGGAACAAATTTAGTTTCCTGTTTTAACTAACGTATATGCCTCAAATTTGAACATAATTTTCAAAAGTATGATTCTGCCTCCTATTTGTTGATGTCACCTTCACTAGAATTAGATTTTATTGTCACATGTACCCAAGTGCAGAGATACGGGAGTACAGTGAAAAGTTTGCAATGTCTCCTAGTGCCATTGTATGTAGGTGGAGAGCAGAGAAATAAATAAGTCAAAAGTTTAACATTAAAGTTCTTGTCAGTATAAAATAGTAAATAAGAAATAAAGTTAAAAATTCCAAATTGCAGTCCTTCTTTAGCCACGGGCCTGCAGTCGTTCTAAGCTCAGCTTTTCCCACAGGGGCTTGATCTCTCTCCTGTGCTGGGCTCGATCTCTCAATCCCCAGGCATCAATGCTGACGTCTCACTGCTGACCATCATCCGGGCTCACCAGCTGCCTCACCACAGGCCACCAGAGTACTACTCTGGTGCTGCCCCAGGCCTCTAGCTCCTTCCACGATGCTGCCAACTACCAGCGTACTGCCCGGGCATACCAACCACCTCGTGGCCAACTGGCAAAGTCCCTGCTGTGGGTCCCCAGCCGTTACCATCACTACTGCTGCCTTCATGACCAACCTCCCTCCAGAAGGTAAGAAGAAAGGGAAAAAAACTGAAAAAAAGAAAGAAAAGCAAGAAAAGAAGAAAGAAAAGCCGTCTGAGCGGATGAGTTTCGGCTCAGGAGCCCTGCTCTGCTGCCATTTTGGGACATTCATAGTTTAAGACTGAACATAAAATTTTAGACCAGAAATAATAAAAATGCCAATTCTTTCTGAAGGTTAGAGGTAACAAGATGTAGAGCTGGATGAACACAGGAGGCCAAGCAGCATCAGAGGAGCAGGAAAGCTGACGTTTTGGGTCAAGACTCTTCTTCAGAAAAGGGTCATTTTCTGAAGAAGAGTCTAGGC
>NC_063342.1:26629008-26646870 GCF_021869965.1 Rhincodon typus
GAAAATAAATACTGTATAAATACTATGGCTTTAAGAGGTGTATTTTGTCCTTGTTTTAATGAAGAAATGTTGAGACAGAGGTCTTGAGCAATCTACTCCAAAGCCAATAAAGTAATCAGTTTTTTAATCCTTGCTTTTTTTTAGAAGTTGGAACAATAGAGGCAGCCTGAATGAATGGGGTCATCCTCCCACAGAACCAGGATTGTTTTTAGTTTTGGCCTTCAGTAGTAGTTGCTGGGGTCTTGAAGCTGGATGTGGAAGCTCTTATTCCTCTCTCTGTTACAGATAAAAGCTGGGGTTTGTTTCCTGTTGCTAGACTTGCATGTGACACAATCTATTTTACTGAATTTGCTTTTGCCAGGGGTGCTTTTATGGGATATTACTATATTGGAACAGTTAATTAGTGTAGTTCATACATATATTATTTTGTCACGCAATTCGATAGAGGTATAGTTAAACCAATTCTTTTCTTTTATTTTTATTTTGTCTGCATTTTAATTGTAGTGTATGAATAAAGTGTGTTTCTTTTTCAAGCCTGGCAGTTTGACAAATCGAATTGGATCCAGAACACAATGCCTTACACTTATCTTTAAAATAAGAAAAAGTTAGGGTCTAGACTATCTTATTAATATATTTTGAGGGGGTTTGGTGTGGTCCATAATATTACACACTGACATATTACTGATCTGTTTGATTCACCACACACTATTACCAACTCTTATTTGTCTGCACAGCTAATAGACTATCACACACATAATAACTGTACAATGTGTTATATTGTATACTTGGCAAAGTTCCAGCATCCTGAATGTTCTTATCTGGCAACAACAAATAAGAACGTCTGACAACCGAAAGCATGTGAGCTAATCAACAACTTTAGAAGTTCCAGGACAGAAACTAATTCAAGTTACTGAACATAAACTATTGATTAATTACTCAATCTATAATAGAATACAACACAGGAACAGGCCCTTCAGCCCACCAAGCCTGCGTCGATTCCTAATCGTTATGTGAACCCACTACTTACTGCCCATGTGCAGTTCCTATCCTTCTGTTCACCTTCCATTCTATCAAGACACACATTAAACGCTGCTAATGTGCCTGCATCCACCACCTCCACTGGCAGTAAATTCCAGGCACCCACCACCCTCTGTGTAAAAATTTCCACACTTCTCCCCTAAATTTCCTCCCTCTCACCTTGAACCTGTGCTCTCTTGTAGTTGACCTTCCCACCCTGGGATAAAGCCTCTGACTATCTACCCTTTCTATGCTTCTCATAATTTTGTAGACCTCTATCAGTTCACCCCTCAGCCTCCGTCCTTCCAGTGAAAACATTACATGATCACATTATTTGGACACTATTTCAGTATAGTCCCCTGAGAAGATTATACCATTTCAAATAAACATTCTTATTAATAAAAGTTACTAAAGTGCCATGAAAACAGTGAATTCTGGAGATCCCGTGGAATAAAGATGAATGTTCCCATTAGTACAGATTGATTTAATATTTCAAGTCAACAATTGTTCGACACAGAGTAATCCGCATAACCTTCTATGCTCATAAAATAGTTATAATTTTAGGAATGAATTGAAAATACCAAGTAAATGATTCTAGTCTTGAAATCATTCTGCACTGTCTTATTATAAGTAACATAAGCTAAACATTGAAGAACTGGGTGGCCTAGTTGATTGCAGAGCTGTTCTAGTCCCCTGCAGGCCTGGCATTAAATACAGCTCAGATTAGTGATTTTTTCATTGCTATTCCTAACAGCTGACACTTAGATATGTAAGCACACCATTCGTGTTTGTTTTTCACCCATTAAACCAATAGTTTTGCCTTACCCGAATTGTGTTTTCAAGTAAGAATCATTCATCTGGACCATTACCAGATCCCTAGAAAAGTCTTCCCTGAAATTATTATGTCAGTGAGGTTTAATGGCCTCTTTGTATTCAATTCTAAACAGTTTGGACTCTTCTTTTGGCCCTTTTAAAATTAGTTTCCCTGATATGGGGTTAATTTGGAAAGAGCCACAAAGTGGACACATAGATCATGATGTGCAATTACCCACACTCCTTAAACAGAATATAGGCAGCATATTCCATCTTGTTCTGAATTATTATTGTCTGTAACTAGCACTAAAATACTGTTTACTGGCTTCACACATTGGCAAGGGTTCACAAATGTGACTTCTTATTAACACTTAAAACTAGCCTGCACTGCTTAAAACTAGCTGTACCTCTTAATCACTATTCGTTGGTGGAGAAGTTGGAAAGTAGGACAAGTGTTCTGTACCCATAAATAGGCTGGAGGGCCTCTAGACACATGCTCTGATATCAGCGAGAGTAGATAGCCATGGGAGTCAGTGCCAGTAGTGCCCCAAAGACTTGTAGAACTGCAAGAAATTCAATGATCTGACACAAATGGTCACAGTCAATGAATAAATCTTCAAATGTCATCGCCCGCAAAATGCAACACTAGCTTAATATACATCTCAACTTGCCATTTCAAGATGATTCCTATGAACAATCTCTAACATTGAACATTCACATGCTTCACTTCACCCTCACAGATGTAGTACTGCTGCAAGCTTCACTTTCACATCTCACAGCTTACATACACTGCATTTATTCAATTACGACAACCACATGAATCAAACAGATTACACCACAAACACTGATATATCCTCCTCTCTTGAAGGGCAAGGTGGTACAAAACTGAAGGCAGTAGAAACAAACTGGAAGGAACACACCCATCTACATGTCCTAACCCATAAAGAGGAAATAATGCAGGTTATTATTAGGGCTGTCATTACTGAGTCCATGGTCAGTGACAGAGTTGAAACCATCAAAGGTGATAATGTTGTCTTACCTAATCCTCCATCTCATATCCAATTTCCTTCTCACCCCACTATCCCTTCTGAAATACAAGCTGCCAATGATATAAGAACATAACTCATACTTAAATCCTTGGCCCTCACAACTATATTACCTTTATGTTTCCTTCTTTTCAGATGCCCAGGTAGTACAGTGGAGGGACTCCAAAATGAGAATGATGATGAAGGCATAGCACCATCACTCAATCTCAACCATGCAGCTAGCAGCTCAGACACTGGTTTTTAAGAGGTCAGATTTTAGACTGAATCTGCAAATAGTGAGATACTGGGTATGTGGGCCATGGCTGAGTGGGTGTCATGTCACCTGAGAATGAGATCAGATAGGAGTTGAATGTAGGGGTACTCCATGAGCATTTGGACATTGAAATCTACAATGTTAGTAGTTAAAAACAACAAAATGCTTAGTGCTTTGGAAAACCTGCCAGAAAGTCTGCGGCCAATGTCCAACTTGGAATAGAGTTTTGCATGGAACTTAGAGATCAGCCTTTCCGATGATGATACTGTGTCTGATGGATGTTCCAGCTTCCAGATCAGCACTAATAGAAGCCACACAATGTCTGAGTACTGCAATGGAAGCTCAGATTACTCTCACATGAGGTCAGATTTCAGCAATCATGCTAGTGGATTATTGCGTGCAAATGGGCTGTTGCAGCAGTCCTGTAAACTGTCATCCAACAGACTACTCAGATTGCTGACATGCAGCACCAAGAGGATGACATTCATGCCATGGAGGCTAGCATTATCAGGAGATAGCATTTGTCTTCCTATCCCTGCCACTGCATTAGTACCTTTGCTGGTGCCTGACCAACAACAACTCAAACTCCTGTTGTCTATAAGTGTAGTGTAACAGGAGCTGAGCTAAATATTATCCTCCAAAGCCAGTTGTACTTACCTGCACCGATAATTAGCAACTTTACACCAGCCATACTGCCGGCACTGTAAACACGTAACTGCTCTAGGATCGGTGAATGCACACAGAACACAGCCACTAAAGAAACATACAAGGAAAATTACTACAATATAGAAACACAGAAAATAGGAAAAGGAATTGGTCATTTGACCCTTCAAGCCTGCTGTGCCATTCAATATGATCATGGCTCATCCTGCAACTCAGTACCCTTTGATCCCTTTAGCCCGAGGAACTAGATTTTTCTCTTCCTTGAAAACATTCAATGTTTTGGCCTCAACCTTTTTCTGTGCCAGAGAATTCCACAGGCTCATCACTTTCTAATTTAAAAAATTTCTCATCTCAGCCTTAAATGACCTACCCTGTATGATTAGACAGTGAATCCTGGTTCTAGACTTTCCAGTTATCAGAAACATTCTTCCCGCATTTACCCTGTCAAGTCATATTAGAATTTTATAAGTGTCTATGAGATCCCCCCTCCCATTCTCGTAAATTCCTGTGAATACAGTCCTAACTGATCCAATCAATCTTTATACATCAGTCCTGCCATCCTATGAATCAGTCTTGTCGATCTTTGTCACACTCCCTCCATAGCAAGAATATGTTTCGTCAGATGATGGTATGGCATGCTTTCATTTATAAATTTATACCACAATATGACATGAATCCATTGATAAATTTACTTTGATGTATTTATTTTGTGGTGGTTATTTGTATCGTGGTTCTCTGTGCCAGTGAGAGAGTGAATTAATCTGTGTGGAAATGTTGGTGAATAGGGATTGGAGTGTTGATTACCAGTTAAAAAATTCGGATGAGTTTTTCCTGGCTAGCCATGGGCAGAAAGTAACTGTCTTAGGTTGTTTCCGCTACTCATCCTTTTCTTCTTTTTGCTCCTGCTTCATTTCCTTATTCTCATGCTCTGCTCCTCCTCCTCCTCTATGAATCCACACATCATGCTGTTGCTTATTGTACAGCTGGTGGCAAGAGCTGTCCCCTCAATTTGGCTCATAGTGCAGCATACAGGAGATTACTACAAATGGTGATATCTGCTCTATTCAGTACTGCAGAACTTCACCACTGCAGTCCAGGCAGCAGAAGCTTCGTTTCAGCCTGTCAATGATCTGCTCCAACATACTTCATGCAGCAGCATGGCTTTCTTTGCATGCATACTGTGCTTACCTGCAACTGTTACATAATGTAACACATCAACAATGTCTTCAGTGTTAGCAATTGTCAAAATATCTCTGCGCTCTACTTTGTCATGGTGGGTCAAGTGCTTTTTGTCACAAAATGAAGGTATCAGGACTGATGCAAGTACATTGAGCGTTCACTTGTTAAACTCACTGCCTATAGTCACACATCATCTGGATTTTGAGGAAGTGAATGGTTATTCGTGATGACTCGAATACAGCAGGTCAGGCTGACTGGCACAGGATTAAAAAAAGCATGGCTGCTTCTGAGATAATAGACACTCACTTATAAGTGCTCTGCACATAGAACCCTTTGAGATTCTGCTACATCCCCTCACTGATATGTAGCACCCAGAGTCACAAATGTACTGTCTGTGACTGTACAGGTTGTGCCAAAGGGTTAAAAGTTAATGATGAAATTCAACAGCTGCAAGAGAAAATAGATTGTACAGGATGGACTGAAGGGCTAAAATTGTTGATGATACTCGACAAGCTGTGAGACCTTGGATGAGTCCTATGAACATTCCTTTACGAGCTAAGGACGACCCGTGCAGCTTGTTTTCCCATCCTGTGTTTTCCGTACCGGCAACCAGTTTTCTCTTTCTGTATCTGCTTTCTTTGTGCTGCCTGTTTGAATAAGAGAGTAAGAGAATAAGAGAGGGCGAGAATTTTGCTCCAAGGTGTGGGACTTTGCCTCCACTTGGAGTCGTGAACAGTGCCAGGAACGAACCTAAGCCTCCAGACCAGCCATCGATTGAGGGGCCCCCAATTAGCAGAGGAGAGTGAGACTTGTTGCTTTTTCTCTTCTCTCTTCCATTTATTATTACCACTATAATAATTTATTATTACTTAATAAATATTCATATTTAAGGAAATTGCTGTTAGACAAACCTTCTCTTAATTTTATTTACCCGAATCTGAAAAGAACTGTTTGGATACACACTGTGATCCAACACAATGACTCCCTGCACCATTGGGAATCTGACTGCAGTAGCAAAGCAGTGTGGCTGCTCTTCCAATTCTGATCATGGAGAAGATACTCTGAACTTGTCTCTCCTGTGGACATGGCTTTGGCAATTTCCCTGATGCAGTGACACCAGTGATGCCTCAGAGCCAATTTTGCAGCCAAGGAATCTATGTGCATTGCCAAGTTTATGGTCTTTGGCTCAGGGTTCTTTAATAAAAATATTAACATTATTATACCTCTGGCAATCATCTTTCTGATATTTTCTTCTCATTACAAGATAGGAAACATTGGAACAGGAGTAGATCATTCAGCCCATTGAACCTGTACTGTCTGTCAAACATGATCATTGCTGATTATTCACTTGAATGCCTTTTTCCCTATTATCCCCATATCCCTTGACATCTTTGATATTTAGAAACCTATCAATCTCTACATTAAACACACTCAATGACTAAGTTTCCCATGTTGTTGTGAGGGGAGAATTCCAAAGGTTTGCAGCCGTCTGACTAAAAAAAAATTCTTTTCATCTTGATCCTAAGCAGTTTCTCTACTTAGTTGCCAACCATTTAAGAAATGCTGAATTTGTGCACCCTGATTCTAGACTTCTGAACCAGGGGAAACATCTTACCTGCATGTACCCTGTCTATCCATTTAAGGATCCATTTATGAGATCATCTCTCATTCCTCAAAATTGTAGAGAACAGAAGCCCATTTTCACCAATTATTCTTCATAAGACAGGCCTGCTACCCCAGGCAGAAGTTTGGTGAACCTTCATTGCACTCTCTCTGTGACAAGAATATCTTTCCTCAGGAATGGAGACCAAATATGTGCACGGTATATTCAAATCCTCATGCAATGTAGGCTAACATTCCATTCGCCTTGGTGCACCTGTATTTGATTTGATTTGATTTGATTTGATTTGATTTACTGTTGTCACATGTACCTATCCACAGTGAAAAGTTTAGTTTTGCATGCAGTACAGGCAGATTATAACAAACAAGGACATACAAATCATAGGGTGCTTAGACATAGTGAGGCATACAAGGTCGCGGTGGCACAGGAGGTGCACAAAGCAAGATCAGCATTAGGTTTGAAATAAGAGAGGTCTATTCTGCAGTCTAATAACAGCAGGGAAAAGGCTGTTCTTGAGCCTGTTAGTATATGT
Source organism: Rhincodon typus (assembly GCF_021869965.1). Classification (NCBI taxonomy): domain Eukaryota; kingdom Metazoa; phylum Chordata; class Chondrichthyes; order Orectolobiformes; family Rhincodontidae; genus Rhincodon; species Rhincodon typus. The sequence goes on from NC_063342.1 coordinate 26,636,133, forward strand.
GTTCAAGCATCTGTATCTTCTGCCTATCAGAAGAGGCTGGAAGAGGGTATTATCAGGGTGCAGAGTCTTTGATGATGTTAGCAGCGTTTCTGCGGCAACAAGAAGTGTAAATGATGTCGATTGACGGGAGATTGGCTTCTGTGATGGTCTGGGCTCTGCACTCAACTTTCTGTAGTTTCTTATGGCCCTGGGCAGAGCAGTATGAGCCGCACCAAGCCATTATGCACCTGCAGAGAATGCTTTCTAAGGTGCATCTGTAAAAGTTGGTGAGGGTCCTTATGGACTTGTCAAATTTTCTAAGCCGCCTGAGGAAGAAGAGGCTTTGTTGTGCCTTCTTGATCATCGTACCTATGTGGGAGGTCCAGGGCAGATTGTTGGTTATCATCACTCCTAGGAACTTGATGCTCTCGACCCTCTCCACCTCAGCTCCATTGAGGTAGATAGGGGAGCGTGTCCTCCTCCTTTCTTTCTGAAGTCAATGATCAGTTCTTTTGTTTTGCTGACATTGAGAGACCTATTGATGAGGATACTCAAGCCCCTGTGTACATCTACACTGAACTAATTGCTCAGCATTTAAGAAATATACTGTATTGCTGTTCCTCCCACAAAAGTAGATAACCTCACATGTCTTCAACATTACATTCCATCTACCATATTCTTTCCTACTTACTCAGTCTGTCCAAATTCACTTGAAGCCTTATTCTATCTTCCTCACAGATGACACAAAGCTTTTGGGAATGTATGCATACATTCATACATTCACAAAGCACACATTCCCAAAGAGCTTTGTGTCCTCTGTGAATTTAGAAATATTACAGTTCATCTCCACATTCTCATCATTGGTATATATCGTGAACAGCTGGGTTCCAGCAAAGCATTCTTGCAGCACCCCACTAGTTACAGCCTGCCAAAGCAAGAATGACCCATTTATTCCAATTAGAGTCATTGTGTCGTACAGCATGGAAACAGACCCTTCGGTCCAACTATCCACATCTTTAATGCATGTCAGTACATTACCACCTGTCCCAAGTGCTTTAATTTTGCTAACCAAGCCCCTCCGGTGGACTTTACCAAAAGCCTTCAGAAAATAAAAGTATACCACTCCCCTTTATCAATTCTGTTAGTAACATCCTCAAAAACCTTCAACACGATTACAATTAAAATACATTTGGACTGTACATGAATAGGAAAGGTTTGAAGGGATATGGGCCTAGTTTGGAAAACTTAGTCAGCATGGACGAGTTGGATTGAAGGGTCTATTTCTATGCTACATGACTCTGTGATTCTATGATTCTAGGTTCATCAAACATGATTTCCTATTCACAATTCCATGCTGACCATGCCAATCAGGTCAATTTATCCAAATGTTCATTTATCAAATCCTTTAAAACAGATTCTAGCATTTTTCCTTTTACTGATGTAATGCTATTAGGTCTGTAGTTCCTTGTTTCGTCTTTCCCCCACTTCTGAAATAGTGGATGACACCTGCTACCTTCCAATCCGCAGGCACTTTTAACAATCTACAGAATTCTGGAAGATGATCACCAATGCATCCACTATCTCTGTAGCTACTTCTTTCAGAGATCTGGGATATAGAATATCAGTTTGCATATACTTGAATATCAGATTGAATATATCAGTATTTATTTAAATGCTCTTGGGCAAAGTAAAGCTTTTTAATTAGCACTATGACATTGGTCATAAATAATATTACCCTTGGAAGATTCCTTAAAGTGAATATAAATTCTGAAGTAACCAGACAATTTTCAAGTGTTAGACGACCTTACAAACATAATACTGATAGAGCCAGAACCACCATAATCATAGAATAGTAGAATCATGGAATTTTAAGTACAGAAGGAGGCCATTTGATCAATCATGTCTGTACTGGCTCCCAACAGTGCTACCTAGCTTGTCCCATCCTCCAGTCCTATCCCCATAGCCTTCTAACTCCAGCACTTTCAAAAATATATTCAGCTCTCTTTGAAACCTCCTAGGAATCCACCTCCACACCACCCAATCCTAAGAACTCTCTGAGTAAAGAAGTTTCTCCTCATCTCAGTCCGAGCTCTCTTGCTGACAATCCTGAAATTGTGGCCCCTACTTACTGACATACCAATGAGTGGAAACAGATTATCCTTCCTTACCATGTCAAATTGTTCATAATTTTGAACATCTCAATAAGGTTAACTCTTAATCTTCCCTGCACCAAGGAGAATAAGCCAAAACCCTCTAATCTTCCTCTGTATCTAAAATCTCTTATTCTTGGTATCATTCTAGTAAATCTCATTTGCACTCTCTCCAGGGCTTTAAGATCCTTCCTTACAAAAGGTGCCCAAAACAGAACACAACACTCCAAATCGGTCTGACCAATGATTTGCAGAGATATAACGTCACTTGTTTGCTTTTATACTCTGTGCCTCTATTTATAATCCCAAGGATCCCATAAGCCTTCTTAACAACTGTTTCAGCTTGCCGGGCTACCTTCAGCTGCTCATGCATGTGAACCCCAAGGTCTCTCTGCTCCTATACTCCCCTCAAAGTTGAACCTGTATTGTCTCTCCGTGTTTGTTCTACCAAAATGCATTGTCTCACATTATGTTTTAACGGCTTTATGCAAGACCAAGTTCCAATGCAGAACTTGTAAGGAACATGTAAGGTTGGCAGTTCCCAATTGTAAATATTATGATTGGATGGCATAGCTTGAGGATATAATATTTTGGAATGGTGCCTACAATAATTGGTCTCACAGCAAGTAGAAATCTTTCATTCACCATAACTTATCCTCTGACCTGACACTAATGTACTGTACTAATTTTGTATTACTTTCTAAACATGAACTAATGGTCGTTAATGGGAAATCTAGAGAGAAAAATTAAACTACAGATTTATCGTTCCATATTCCAAACGTTCAGTTTCTTTCTTTTATTAAACAGGAATAGGACAATGAACAAATTAGTATATTGCATGCAAAATTATATTTTGAGGCCATCTAGAAATATTTCATGCAAAATACAAATAATGTTTATGTTGGTGCTTAGAATTAGGTGCCAACATCACAGAAAATGAGGTGAGGTTTCTTTATTTTTCATCAAAAAAGACAGTGTTCATCACCATTTAAAACCTCCAGCTTACTTGATTAATACCCTGCCAGTGAAGTAGCTAATCTGAAAGGTACAATGCAAAACTTCTTCCAGAGAAGCATAAAGGTTCCATGCAGTACGTGGAAGCTTTTAATGAGCCAGTAAACTGAAGCAACAACTGTAAAGTGGTAGTGAAGATCTCATGGCACAATTTGAAGAGGAACAATAAATATATTGATCACTATTGCTGAAAATAAGTTATCTGGTTCTTTATTTTTCCGCATGTTAGAAGTCTCATGCAGTCTAGGGTTTTACAAATTTAGACAGACCCACCAATGCAGTACTGAGGTAAAATGTTAAACAAATACCACAGCTGGATGCATAACTTTGTATTGATGGTTCCAGTAGGCATTAAAGGCACAATTAGAACACAGTGGGATTGCTTTTTTGAAAAGATATAAAAGAAAACTGGCCTCAACAGCTTCATTTACCTACGTTTTAATTGAGACGCTGAGTAAAGATACTACTTCCAAACTTTCAGAGTAATTGCAGAACAAAAAGCTTGACCTGTTAATGCTGTGAAATGTGCAGGCATAAAAAGGTTTCTCTGGGTCCAATAGTGGAAGGATAGGTGCCTATTCTGTGGGTGCTGTACTAGTGATCTTTAAGAGAACAAATGGAGGCTGACCTCGAGAAGGCATTAAGAAACATATTTCCCTAAATCATGACTTAACCACCTGGCCTAGCCATTCACCTCAATCATCCTGGTGGTCTCCCCTTTTCCCAACAATCCAATAATGATCTGCAACCTGATCACATAATGGCTTTCCTGCTGCTGCAATGTGAAATTTAAATCTGCATCATTGGTGAGACGCCCGCGGACAAGAACAACCATAGCAGGGCCAACAGCAGTAACAATAGCAACACTATACTGGCAGCAACAACAACACAATACCAACAATGGCAAGTATCTTAACATGGTAAGACATGCCAAGGCACTTTACAGGAGCATTATCTAACAAAACGTGACACAATGCATTTCAATTTAGAAAGGGACTTCGCTGCTTGTTAGCGCTAGGCAGACAAAAACATGGTTGCAAATTGTGGAGCAATAGGCACAAAAGCACAGAACAAGCGGAGTGCAGATGTATTGGACAGTTACTGACCATGGGTAAGCGGGTAGGGAAGGACAAGACGACAGAGGATTTTGAACACAAGAATTAGAATTTTAATACTGGGCAGTGGTTAAATTGGAAGCTTATGTTGATCACAAGCTCACGGAGGGTGGTACATGGGAGGAGAACACTGCGTGCAGGCAACGTCCACAGCTTGCTGGTCTAATTCAAATTAAGCCAGAGGCAGAATATTGATTAGGTTTTGGGCTTTCCTTATCTGATTCAGGGAATGTCCCCTTCCAAGCTCACAGCATCAGGTCAGCACTATCTAATTTCATTCCTTTACCTCCATAGGTAGAAGTCAAGTTCAAATGGGCTGGACTAACTTTTACTGCTACTTATTGCTATCTGCGACTTATACAATAAACAGGGTCTCTGACTACAATCTACAATCACAGTTGGATGCATAACTTTGTACTGAAATGCATGTTCTACATATAGATTTTCTATTATTGCATTTATGATACTGCTGCAAATAGAAAACAAGAGGAAATTTTATCACTTGTACACTTATTCCACATGTGCTTTAGGATATTCGTGGCAGTGGTTACCTTGATATTTTTTGAATGTTTCTTTCCAGTGCATATTTTTGCTGACAGCTAGCAGTCTAGTTATTGGAATAATGTCTATCGCTAAGATGACAGGACAATAGTTGAAGAAAGTGTTAGCCAGAAATAGGTTCACTTCTTTGAATGTCCTATTCGTGCCATGATTTCTATCCAGTACATTTAACCAACTTACTGATTTGTATTTTTCAATCTGATTGTTTAGATTAAAATTAATACAAAATACCTCACTAAAATTTTAGACAGGGAGGTGCCTCCATAAAGAAGAACAAACTTCCAACATGCTGTTTTTTGATTAGGATTTGCAGATTGTTGTGGTGTTGGGTAATTGAAGTGGTTTTCATTGGGTCTCATAGGCAGTTTTGTGCCTGGATTATGAATTCCATAACAGCAAGCTGGAAGTGACTTGGCAGATTGGAATTCATATTTACTTCATGTTTGGTATCTGATTGTCTGGTGTAAACTGGAATGCCACTTAAGTGATTACTTTGAAGATAACTATTTCCATTAACTACTAATGCTTCTGTTTGTGAAAATCTGACCTTAGGGACCAAATTGCAATTACAACAGACCTTTAAAGATAGATCTAAAAACACAAAAATTTGCTTCAGTTCCAGTTCCTTATTTTAAATTAAGACCCTATTTATCTTTCTCATTTACAATACTGACCATTCTAATGTACTTTCTCCCAACTATCTGTTACCTTTCTATTACTTTTAGTTGGGTTAGAAAAAGAGCATCTAAAGAGAAAGCAATTCCTGCTTTTCCTTCATTCCACATAGAAAATACCTTGCCACGATTTAACATTAAATGATCTAACTCAGCTCTGGAACTTACTGTCTGAAAAATTGAGGGTAGGAGTCCATTTTCTATCATGAAATGATTTAGTTGATTGCTCTGTTGATATATTACTGGACTACTCAATTCATTTTGAGTATTGCACTCTGACTACAATAGCTTAAAGTTTGAAAGTTAACGCTTCACATACTTTTTAATGTTACTCTGGAACAACAAGCTTTTCCCATTGATATCTATCCAGAGGTATACTGATGAACAATGCCATATAAGTCTTGGGAGGAGGGTGACTTATTAATAAGTGGACTTTATTGATGCTTTAATTATGAATTCCAAAGTATAATACTGGTTGAATGCAAAGGTGTTGATATGTTGATATATCCTAAAGAGTTTCCACACTGTAGCGATTCTATAAGAAAAAGTTTTAGCATGTTTGTTCATGCGCTGACATAAAATCCTTGACTGTGCTATTTATTCTAAACATCTTAATGACTTATTTTAACAAATCACAAATAAGAATCTAATGTAATGCAGAAGAAATTAAACTAGATCAAGTTGGCATATTGTAAAGAGTCTTGGAAAAAAGTTGGAAAATCTATTCAGTTGCACCACACCTTTGTTTCATCTAAATGGGTGCATAAGTGTTCAGTGTAGCTGGCAGGAAGCAGGAGCCAAATGTGAGATCATCATGCACCACACATCATATTGGATTAGGCTGCTTCAGGATGAATGCCAGACAGATTTAACAGACATTTTTTAGCAAGGATCCAGGTGATGGGACTGAAAGCCAGGAATGACTCTGCAACGGCCTGCTGTGGGACTCATGGTCACATTTTAAGGGAACGAGGCATCTAATTAGTTGTTGTTGAGGCTCTTGTTCCTTTAAAGGACAGCCACATACCTCCCAGAAGCTGGTGGCAAACTATGCAAATGTAGGTAGGGGGCTATAGCTCAGCAAATGATGCTGATTGATAGGACTTCCTTTGAAAGAATAGGGTGCCATGGAAGCTCACTGCTACTCCCTCCTCCCACAACCAGTTGTGATGTGAGGCAGGCCCTGACAAAGGGCTGGGGATGGTGAGGGTAATTGGTGTCATTGCCGCATGGATGGTCATTGTCACCGGGAGGGCCAGCATGAACCAAGATGCGTCCAAATTAGAGGCCATGACCAGGCTTCATGGCTGGGGGCTTTCCCCACCTGCTGCTAGTAAATTTTTAGCAGCAGCCATGGAAGGAAGCCCTTAACTGGCCATGTAATTGTCCTGAGGGCAGGACGTCACCTCCACCTTCCTACTGTTGGCAGAATAGTCACCCAAACCTTGCTTCGTTACTGTACACCAAACCCCTTCCACCCCTTACCTCCTAACCTGCCCACAGATGATGGTAATATTCAGTATTAATGTTCAACACTACACTTGTTGCAAGGTCCAGTGTCCTGTGAGGAAGATGCCAGGTCCAGTGGCAGGAAGGTCAGATTGGTTTGGGTCCACATTGGTTGGGGGGGGGAGTGGGAGGTGAGGGTAGGTGGCAGACTGTTGAGTTGGGTCTGATGGTGAGGTTGGAGGGGGGGTGCATGTTTCAAGTGGAAGGGGCTCAGGGCTGTCACTTTCAGAAGGTATCATATCAGGGGCCTGGGTGCTAGAAGTGGTCTGGGCAATGTGCAGTTATGGTGTGCGCAATAAAAATAGTCAGTTAAATAGTTACTGAGGAGTTAGGCTATCTACACTCACACTTCACTATCTGTGAATTAGCTACACACAGATTGGAATACTTCTGAGGGCGACCCCAGACCCATCTCTTTTTCCCCATTAATTTATTTGGTCTGATTGTGTGGTCCTTCATGGTAGATGGACATAAGCCCCCTAATTGGTATCTGTGTACTTTGTCATCCAGGGGAGATGCCCCAATCCTTTGCAGCTAACGAGAATTTGGTGTATTTAATAGTCTAACTTTTCCTGAGTAACTATTTTGCTTAATTTAATCAGAACTCTTCAAATTCTCTGGCGTAGAGGAATTGTTCAACTTAAAAGTCATTTTCCTGGGCAATTCCTTTGGATTGCACTACAATGGGGATTTTTCAAGGTCTCACTGTGCAATTCCTATTCATGCTGGAGAAATGACAGCCTGGCCAGCAAGAAGTCTGGGCCGTAGTTTTTAACTAAGTTTACACTGCATTTAATTGCTTTCTAACAAGCTAGTCTGGAGTTATAAAGGGGAGACACCAGAGATTAGGAGTAAGAGGATGACGCTTGATTGACTGTGCTCTTGTGTGGGTTCCTCAGATGCTAATACAGGCTCAGGCCTGACCTCTTGGCAGACATTAATCTATGTTTATTGTTGCAGTGTACACAATGGCAAGGAGCAGGAGCCTCCATATGGGGTTCAACTTTTAACTTGAGTACTAACGCATGACCACTGAGGACACATCACTGCTTACCTTAGAGATCCATTTACATAATCATCAAAGCCTATCATCATAGCATTGTGCAGAAATTGGTGCCTCCTGAGAATATTCAGCCAACACTTCTCCATCATGTTTCAAAGCAGCAAAGTAAGAGGCACTCATAACAAAAGATGCTGAGGCTGCCTCAATTCAAGCATCATATTAACACTGCCTGTAGTTGTCAAGGTGCATGTGGCCCTTAATTTCAATGTTTTGCGCTCCTTTCAGGGTACAGCAGGCAACATCAGCAACATCTGACAACTTGCAGGCCACAGCTGTACCAAGGAAATCCCTGAGGCTCTGCACACCTGGAGAAACCTGCATCTCACTTTTCCTTTAAATTTACCCCCTTTTACCTTAAACCTATTTCCCCGAGTAACTGAAATTTCAACCCTGGAAGGAAAGACTCCTGATTATCCAATTCTGTCCATGCCTCTCCCAATTTTGTAAACGTCTGCCAGGTCACCCCTCATCCTTCAATGACAAGAAACCAGTTTAAAGGAATTAAAATGGAGTATGACAATAAAAGTCCCAAGGCTGGAAAATATTGTTCAGGCAAAAAAAACAAAGGAATTGTCTTCGCCCACATGCCTGGCACATGCCATGAACATGAAAATTCTAGGGCTAAATTTTCTGAGGAGCAGGATGAAGGGATGTTCTTACTTTTGTCTTGGATACCAAACACTGTGGCACTGTTTTTGATCAATTTCATTTGTTTTGGCTTGCATTTGGTATTAATGTTAATTGCGTTATGAATTTATAGTGGAATGCAGCATTGTTGGACTGAAAGATTGTAAATGGATGGAATTGAGAATTTTGGAGACAGTGTTGGGGTTGATGGTGTGATTTAGAGCATCACCAGTCTGGCATTCACTGAAAGGGATTTCACTTACCCATTGGTTATCTGATTTGCAGCTCCAGGCAGCACATCATGCTACATCTATGTCCATGCCCTACTTCTTGGAAGCTGTCATGATTCCTTCATTCATGCACCAGTTTCCTCAGGTGCCTATATTCCATCAAGGCTATCAAGTTACAAACTGGTTTGCTGGGTGACGAGAATGAAAACCATTTCATCAGCAGAAAGAGCATCAAGTAAATAACATTCCAGACCTTTCAGGAGTTGCTTTGTGAATTGTATTCAGATTTGTGATCATCTGCTGCATGTTTTATAATTTTGCTGTCATGGGGAACCAGACCTTACCATCGCTTGGACAGTAACAACAGCAAGATGAGCAACAGGAGGAGGAGCAGTCTGATGAAGAGGAACAGCTGGCGGAGCATCAAACATCTGTGCATCTAGTTGTCAGGAAATAGCTGAGAGAATAACTCATTGAAGAGTTCAGTCGCACCATCAATCCCAACACCGTCCCCAAAATTCTCAATTCCATCCATTTACGATCTTTCAGTCCAACAATGCTGCATTCCACTATGAATTAATAACAAAATTAACATTAATACCAAATGCAAGCCAAAAAAAATGAAATTGATCAAAAACAGTGTCACAGTGTTTGGTATCAAAGACAAAAGTAAGACAAAGAACAGCCCTAAATCCTACTCCTCAGAAAATTTAGTCGGAGAATTTTCATGTTCATGGCATGTGCCAGGGATGGAAATTGTAAAAGAGAAAGCTCCATTTTGTTTTTGTTTAATGTTTTTTTCCTGAACAATATTTTCCAACCTTGGGACTTTTATTGTCATACTGCATTTTAACTCCTTTAAACTGGTTTCTTGCCATTGAAGGATGAGAGATGACCTGACAGACATTTACAAAATTGGTAGAGGCATGGACAGAATTGGATAATCAAATTCTTTCCTTCCAGAGTTGAAATTTCAGTTACTAGGGGAAATAGGTTTAAGGTAAAAGGGGGTAAATTTAAAGGAAAAGTGAGATGCAGGTTTTTTATACAGAAGGTAGTAAATGCCTAGAATGTGCTGCCAGAGGAGATAGTGGAGACAGATACTTAGACTCCCTAACAGTGTGGAAACAGGCCCTTCGGCCCGACAAGACCACACCAACTCTCACAGCATCCCACCCAGACCCATCCCCCTATAACCTACCTAATCTACACATCACTGAACACTATGGGCAATTTAGCATGGCCAATCCACTTAGCCTGCACATACAATAGCAATGTTTAAGAGGCATCTTGACAGATACATGAATAGGAAGGGAATAGAGGGGCATGGGCCGTGTAGAGGCAAAAGATTTTTAGTTTTGAAAGGGATCATGTGTCAATGCAGTCTTGGTGGGTCAAAGGGCCTGTTCCAGTGTGGAGGATGAGGCGTTGGATCCGGAGGTTGGTGGGGTGGTACGTGAGGACGAGGGGGATTCTTTTTTGGTTCTTATTGCGTGGACGGGGTGTGAGGGATGAGGTGCGGGAGATGTGGGAGACACGGTTGAGGGCGTTCTCGACCACCGAGGGGGGGAAGTTACGGTCCTTGAAAAACGAGGACAACTGAGATGTACGGGAGTGGAATGCCTCATCCTGGGAGCAGATGCGGCGGAGGCGAAGGAATTGGGAATAGGGGATAGCATTTTTGCAGGAAGGTGGGTGGGAGGAGGAGTATTCTAGGTAGCTGTGGGAGTCGGTGGGCTTGAAATGAATATCGGTTTCTAGGTGGTTGCCCGATATGGAGACAGAGAGGTCCAGGAAGGGGAGAGAGGTGTTAGAG
>NC_063342.1:26656870-26677646 GCF_021869965.1 Rhincodon typus
TGGACTGACCTATCCCCTTCCTAACTCCCTACCTACTCTCACCTTTACTGGCTCCATCCCCGCCTCTTCAACCTGTTTGTTTCCTCTCCACCTATCCTCTCCTCTATCCCTCTTCTATCCGCCTCCCACTCTCTCCCTATTTATTTCGGAACCCCCTTCCCCTCCCCCTTTTCTGATGAAGGGTCTAGGCCTGAAACGTCAGCCTCTCTGATCCTATGATGCTGCTTGGCCTGCTGTGTTCATCCAGCCCTGCACCTTGTTGTCTCGGATTCTCCAGCATCTGCAGTTCCTACTATCTCTGGAACTACACCTTGTTCGCTTTATTCTTTGTTCTCATTTGGGTGCTCAACAATTCAACTACCCAATTAGATTTTGCAATTACTCATCAGTTTTAGGATCTCAATATATTCTAGTAAGACACTACTTTGACTAACTGTATTGTCATCAACATTTTCTGAGTCAAACTTTTGGTGCAAAGTGACACTTGATTCATTCTGGCTGATTTCCAATCTAATGTACTTCAAAGCCCCAGATGTCTCACCTCCAATTTTGACTTCCGCTTTAAGCCCATTTACGACAATGTTTTCAAATTCACTGCTCACACCCCGCAAAAAATCATCTGGATGCATTATACAGATGACTGAAATCTGCCTCTCATGGTACCAGATTCTGCTTCTAATTAAAGGCAATCCAATTTTAATCAGACAGCCCTTATTGAGAAGTACGAAACTTTAGAGGCACCATTTAAGCCTTCGTTTTTAACTTCTAGAGTGTCGCAACTGTGTTTGGCATCTCTTTTGGAGAGTGAAGAAATGCTTCCCTTTTGAGCTGATGTCCCTGCAAAAATGCAGCTTTCATATCAATTGACCTATGTTCCCAAGTACGTGCCACTAACAAAGCCAAGAAAATCTTCCAAATTCCCTGCAGGACTTTCTGAACTCTGGGAAGAACAGAATCTCACTCTCCTGTTGGTGACCTCCAAAGCAGCCTTTTGAGAACCTATGTGTTTCCATTGTTCTGCCCTCAGAATGCACATCACTTTTCAGGTAATAGCCTCCTTATAGTGGTACCAAGATACACAACTTCCAGCTCTTGAACAAAAACAAAGTTGCTGGAAAAGCTCAGCAGGTCTGGCAGCATCTGTGAAGGAGAAAACAGAGTTAATGTTTCGGGTCCGGTGACCCTTCCTCAGAACTCTGAAGGAGAACTTTTCTCCTTCACAGATGCTGCCAGACCTGCTGAGCTTTTCCAGCAACTTTGTTTTTGTTCCTGATTTATAGCATTCGCAGTTCTTTTGGTTTTTATTCCAGCTCTTGAAAATGGGCATTATGCCAGACTGATCTAATGACATATCTTATATAATAAATAGCTCACAGGATATATGTTATATTCTTCCTTGGACATCACTGAAGTATTCACAGTGTACATCCAACCTTCATTATGCTTATTTTCTGACATAATTAAATATCTAGATCTTAGATTTTTCAAATTTGAAAGAAGACGGAGTGGATCCTTAAAAGTTAAGTATAATAATGAACTGTAAAGAAAATTTTCACTCAGAACTAAATCATTACAGTAGGACAAGGAACACATTTAAAACCAGGGGCCATCAATATAAGATAGCCACCAAGAAATCCAATCAGGAATCTGGGAGCAAGTTCTTCATTACAAGAGTGATGAGAATGTGGAAGTCACTGCCAAAATAAGTGATAGAAGGAAATATAGAGGTATTTAAAGGAAATAGGACAAATATATCATGGTTAAGTGACTACTCGCCCTTAATTGGACATTCTAAATTGACCTCTAGCCGGAGAAATCAAACCAGACAGAAAACTGGCTGAACTAAAGTGAGCAGCAGCCAGCAGCTTCCTGTGACAAATAACAGTGGAAACCAAGGTCAAAGAGGTTACAAAGGCTCAGGGATAACCAGTTACAACTATATCTGAGAAATATTGATTGACTTCCAACCAATGCCTGAGGACGTGCACTTTACATCTCTTGGCAAAGGTGAAGTGTTGATACGGCCCCATTGGATGATTTGATCCCAACTTATGGCCCTTTTGGCCATGTTCTGAAAGATCTAGGGTGACGGGTATAAAAACATTCACCTGGAAGCCACACCCTCGGTGAAGCCTTGCAGTGAAGACTTGTAGCAAGACTTGTGGCAGAAGACCATGCAGCAACCCAAGAAGACCCAGGAGGAGATCTGCCTTGACCTGTGACCTACATCAAGGAGGAAGGAGTGTCCAATGGCCCGGCTCAAACACATAAATCAATGCGAGTAATATCTTTTCTCAGACAGACAAAGCTAGATAAAGATTAATTTTGTGGGAATTTTAGGAATGCTCACATGGCATTTTTAATAAGGATTTTTTTGTTAATAAAATTTGGTTGAATTGCAAACCCTTTGTTTGCCTCATTGACAAGACCACTTGGGTTGAATGTTTTTAATATACCAACTGGTCAAAGTGTCTAAAGCACGGTCAACAATATGAAAAAGAAGGGATGAGAGCTGTAATGGATTTTGATTAGGAAAGTTGGGAGCAGGCTTGAGTAACATAAAAGCCCACTTGGTTGGTTGGGTCAAATGACCTGTTTCAATAATGCACACCAAATATAATACCATTTGAAAAACAAAAGGTAAATGTGTCAGTAATGTCAGAATTGTCTTCACAAAGAGTGACGAATACATAGAATAGACTTGCAGATAGTGGACACCAAAACCTGGAATCATTTCTGAACAAGTTATATGTTGGACAAGAGATAGTAAGAACTGCAGATGCTGGAGTCAGAGATAACACAGTGTGGAGCTGAGGAACACAGCATGCCAGGTAGCAGCAGAGGAACAAGAAAACTGACAATTCAGATGAGGACACTTCTTCAGAAAGAAGGGTCTGAAGAAGGGCCCTGAGCCAAAATGTCAGCTTTCCTGTTCCTCTGCTTTGTTATATGATGGATGATCTTTTTGAATGGATGATCTAAAATGAGTTCATTGAATTCATCATTTGCCTTTGTGTTTATCTTGCAAGAGGGAGGGATTCAGATACCTGGATAATTGGGGCTCATTCTGGGGTAGGTGGGACCTCTACAAACGGGATGGTCTACACGTGAACCAGAAGGGTACCAATATCCTGGGGGGGAAATTTGCTAATGCTCTTCGGGAGGGTTTAAACTCATTCAACAGGGGGGTGGGAACCTGAATTGTAGCTCCAGTGTACAGGAGGTTGAGAGTAGTGAGGTCATAAATAAGGTTTCAAGGTCGCAGGAGTGTACCGGCAGGCAGGAAGGTGGTTTGAAGTGTGTCTACTTCAATGCCAGGAGCATCCGGAATAAGGTGGGTGAACTTGCAGCATGGGTTGGTACCTGGGACTTCGATGTTGTGGCCATTTCGGAAACATGGATAGAGCAGGGACAGGAATGGTTGTTGCAAGTTCCGGGTTTTGGATGTTTCAGTAAGATCAGGGAAGGTGGTAAAAGAGGGGGAGGTGTGGCATTGTTAGTCAAGGACAGTATTACGGTGGCAGAAAGGACATTTGATGACAACTCGTCTACTGAGGTAGTATGGGCTGAGGTTAGAACCAGGAAAGGAGAGGTCACCCTGTTGGGAGTTTTCTATAGGCCTCCGAAAAGTTCCAGAGATGTAGAGGAAAAGATTGCAAAGATGATTCTGGATAGGAGCGAAAGTAACAGGGTAGTTGTTATGGGGGACTTTAACTTTCCAAATATTGACTGGAAACGCTATAGTTCGAGTACTTCAGATGGGTCAGTTTTTGTCCAATGTGTGCAGGAGGGTTTCCTGACACAGTATGTAGATAGGCCAACAAGAGGCGAGGCCACATTGGATTTGGTACTGGGTAATGAACCAGGCCAGGTGTTAGATTTGGAGGTAGGTGAGCACTTTGGTGATAGTGACCACAATTCGGTTACGTTTACATTAGCGATGGAAAGGGATCGGTATATAACGCAGGGCAAGAGTTATAGCTGGGGGAAAGGCAATTATGAGGCAATGAGGCAAGATTTAGGATGCATAGGATGGAGAAGGAAACTGCAGGGGCTGGGCACAATTGAAATGTGGAGCTTGTTCAAGGAACAGCTACTGCGTGTCCTTGAGAAGTATGTACCTGTCAGGCAGGGAGGAAGTGGTCGAGCAAGGGAACCGTGGTTTACTAAAGAAGTTGAATCTCTTGTCAAGAGGAAGAAGGAGGCTTATGTAGAGATGAGGCGTGAAGGCTCAGTTAGGGCGCTTGAGAGTTACAAGTTAGCCAGGAAGGACCTAAAGAGAGAGCTAAGAAGAGCCAGGAGGCGACATGAGAAGTCTTTAGCAGGTAGGATCAAGGAAAACCCTAAAGCTTTCTATAGGTATGTCAGGAATAAAAGAATGACTAGAGTAAGATTGGGGCCGGTCAAGGACAGTAGTGGGAAGTTGTGCGTGGAGTCCGAAGAGATAGGAGAGGTGCTAAATGAATATTTTTCGTCAGTATTCACACAGGAAAAAGACAATGTAGTCGAGGAGAATACTGAGATACAGTCTATTAGACTAGATGGGATTGAGGTTCATAAGGAGGAGGTGTTAGCAATTCTGGAAGGTGTGAAAATAGATAAGTCCCCTGGGCCGGATGGGATTTATCCTAGGATTCTCTGGGAAGCTAGAGAGGAGATTGCAGAGCCTTTGGCTTTGATCTTTATGTCGTCATTGTCTTCAGGAATAGTGCCAGAAGACTGGAGACTAGCAAATGTTGTCCCCTTGTTCAAGAAGGGGAGTAGAGACAACCCTGGTAATTATAGACCAGTGAGCCTTACTTCGGTTTTGGGTAAAGTGTTGGAAAGGATTATAAGAGATAGGATTTATAATCATCTAGAAAGGAATAATTTGATTAGGGATAGTCAACACGGTTTTGTGAAGGGTAGGTCGTGCCTCACAAACCTTATTGAGTTCTTCGAGAAGGTGACCAAACAGGTGGATGAGGGTAAAGCGGTTGACGTGGTGTATTTGGATTTCAGTAAAGCGTTTGATAAGTTTCCCCATGGTAGGCTATTGCAGAAAATACGGAGGCATGGGATTGAGGGTGATTTAGCGGTTTGGATCAGAAATTGGCTAGCTGTAAGAAGACAGAGGGTGGTGGTTGATGGGAAATGTTCATCCTGGAGTTCAGTTACTAGTGGTCTACCTCAAGGATCTGTTTTGGGGCCACTGCTGTTTGTCATTTTTATAAATGACCTGGATGAGGGCGTAGAAGGATGGGTTAGTAAATTTGCGGATGACACCAAAGTTGGTGGAGTTGTGGATAGTGCGGAAGGATGTTGCAGGTTACAGAGGGACATAGATAAGCTGCAGAGCTGGGCTGAGAGGTGGCAAATGGAGTTTAATGCGGAAAAGTGTGAGGTGATTCACTTTGGAAGGAGTAACAGGAATACAGAGTACTGGGCTAATGGTAAGATTCTTGGTAGTGTGGATGAGCAGAAAGATCTCGGTGTCCATGTGCATAGATCACTGAAAGTTGCCACCCAGGTTGATAGCGTTGTTAAGAAGGCATACAGTATGTTGGGTTTTATTGGTAGAGGGATTGAGTTTCGGAGCCATGAGGTCATGTTGCAGCTGTACAAAACTCTGGTGCGGCCGCACTTGGAGTATTGCGTACAGTTCTGGTCACCGCATTATAGGAAGGATGTGGAAGCATTGGAAAGGGTGCAGAGGAGATTTACCAGGATGTTGCCTGGTATGGAGGGAAGGTCTTATGAGGAAAGGCTGAGGGTCTTGAGGCTGTTTTCGTTAGAGAGAAGAAGGTTAAGAGGTGACTTGATAGAGACATACAAGTTGATCAGAGGATTAGATAGGGTGGACAGTGGGAGCCTTTTTCCTAGGATGGTGATGGCTAGCACGAGGGGACATAGCTTTAAATTGAGGGGTGATAGATATAGGACAGATGTCAGAGGTAGGTTCTTTACTCAGAGAGTAGTAAGGGCGTGGAATGCTCTGCCTGCAAAAATAGTAGACTTGCCCACTTTAAGGGCATTTAAATGGTCATTGGATAAACATATGGATGATAATGGAATAGTTTAGGTTAGATGGGCTTCAGATTGGTTTCACAGGTCGGTGCAACATCGAGGGCCGAAGGGCCTGTACTGCGCTGTAATGTTCTATGTTCTATGTTCTATGTTCTATTTATGCTTATGTGAGTATTCAGAAAATTTGGTGACTTGAAATTGAGAAATATCCAAATGGTTCGTCTGAGAACATGTGAAATGCTGATATACATATTTGCTTTTAATAATTTGCTTGTCATTGAAATATGATGATCTCTGGAATCTGATAATCATTCCAGTTTACAACAGTACTTTAACAAAGTGTTACCTTTCGCTCTGCACTCCTTGTAGAAACTGAGGGAGCAGTATTTTTCAATAAGACTTTAAATCAAGACACTGTCTTGCATCTCAAATGCACATGAAATATTCCTTGGCACGATTCCAAGTCCAGATGTTGCCAAAATGTATCCTTCAATCAACATAATTAACATATAACATAATCTTACTGATAATTGTTGGAACTCTTGTGTGCACATCAGGCATACTTTTTCTTGCATCGTAACATTGATTGCACTTCAAGAAATTATATTAACAGGCTTAAAGCATTTTGGTCATGAAAGGTACTTTATAAATTCAAGATTTTTTCTAGCTAGTTCATGTTAATAGGACAATATGGCAACTGAACTAATATTTCCTTTGCAGACAGACTGAAATCAAATTTGAAATATAACTCATGTTGAACGATCAAATAAACCCATCAATCTCCAAATACTTGATCCCAGGCCATCACGCAGAAGCAACATAAATGATCCATATTTAACGGACGTATCTTGGAATAAGTACCAGTTTTCTCATAAACATTATTATCTTCTTTGTTTTACGAAGTTTCTTTTGATGAATGCCATAAAGATTTGTCGCAGTGACACGTCATGATGTATGACAGGTATTTCTTTCTCCACTCTCAAGGGGGCGTCATAATATGGTCTTCTTGGCACAGCTCAATTCCTCAGTCAGCCAGAAATATCCTGCTCTGAAAATTCAGTTCAAAGATAAACATGTTGATTTGTGTAAAAAACTCAGGTTGAAGTTACCACCTAATCTCAGGTAATCCATTCTTCAACAGTGTGGTTTTGTGTTTCTTTTTAGTTTCTAACTTTTTTTGTTCAATCTTCTACAGTATGTGGCAGGTCTATTTCCTCTGTATACTATTACAAAGAGACTTTGGCCAGGACTTTTCAATGGCCAGATAGTTGTTTGGGAGGCACAGATGAAAGTTGCACATACAGGCACTGTGGAATGCCTAAGGCAGCAGATACTGAAGGAATTGCCCTGGAAATTGAAGATTCCCCTATGCATGGAACCCTCTTGGAGTATCCATTTAAATCAGACAATTTTGATGGTTCTGCTGAAGTTCAGTAGATAGTTACTCAGGGAAGGTTAAACTATTAAATACCTAGTCTAACTCCCGTATTGTTATAAGGTGACCTCTAACTTATATCACCAACTATACCACCCCCAGGTCCCCAAAACCTCCCAGATCCTGACTTGACATCATAAGCCCATATGATATAGGAGCAGAATTAGGCCATTTGGCCCATTGAGCCTGCTCTGCCATTCAATCATGACTAATATATTTCTCAATTCCATTCTCTTCATTTCTCCCTTTGATCAACCTTTGATAACTAAACTGAGCAACAACCTATCCATCTGTGTCTTAAATACACACAATGACCTGGCCTCCATATCCTTCTATGGCAATGAGTGCCACAACTTCCCTAGTACCTTCTTCTTCGTCATGGTCAGTACATTCACCTCTGCCCCCGACTCGCTTGGAGTTCTCGTATGCTGCTGGAAAACTGATGCAAAGTTCGTATTCAGTTTCTTTACTATTTCTTTGTTCCGCATTAATATTTCTCCAGCCTTGTTTCCAGTAGTCCAATGTCCAGCCTTGCCTCTCTTATCTTTCATATATCTAAAACACTCTTGCAAAATTCTTTTATATAACTAGCTAGCTTAACCACATATTTCATCTTCTCCCTCTTATTGCTCTTTCAGTTATCTTTTAGTGGTTTTTAAAAGGCTTCTGAATCCTCTGACTTCCCACTGATCTTATCTCTCTGACTTCACTCGTCAGCCATGTTTGCCTTGTCTTCCCCCTTGGTATGTTTCTTCTTCCTTGGGATGAATTTCCACTGCACTTTCTGAATTACCCCCAGAAACCCCTGCCACTGCTGCTTCACTGTCTTCTTTAACTTTAATTTCCTTACTAGGCTCCCCTTCCAAACAACTTTGGCCAGCTTGTCCCTCATGTCTTTGTCGTTACCTCTACTCAATTGTAATACCGTTACATCTGATGCCAGCTTCTCCCTTGCAAACTGCAGGGTGAATTCTATCATATTTTATCATATCTATGGGTGGCATGGTGGCTTAGTGGTTAGCGCTGCTGCCTCACAATGCCAGGGACCTGGGTTCAATTCCAGCCATGGGCAACTGTGTGGAGTTTGCATATTCTCCCCGTATCTGTGTGGGTTTCTTCCTGATGCTCCAGTTTCCTCCCACAGAACAAAAATGTGCAGGTTCGGTGAATTGGCCATGCTAAATTGCCCACTGTGTCTAGGGATGTGCAGGCTAGATGATGGGATGCTGTTTGGATGGTCGGTGTGGACTCAGTGGGCCAAATGGCATGCTTCCACATTGTAGGGGTTCAATGATATTATGGTCCCTATGGGCTCCTTCACCTTACAATCCCTAATGAAGTCTGGTTCATTACACATCACCTAGTCTAGAACTGCCTGTTGACGACTGGGCTCTAGCACAAGCTGCCCCCAAAAAACCCATCTCGTAAACATTCTATGAATTCCTTTACTTGAGATCCACCACCAACCTGATTTTTCCAGTCCACCTGCATATTGAAGTTCTCTATGATTATTGCAGTAGCATCAGCCTCTCCCCACAAGACATGACCACCTCTGTCACCTGACCTGACATGCACCCTCAAAGCCCCCAGAACCTGACACCTCTCCTCAATCTCAGAACACAGCACCACACCATGGCAACTGGTCATGACCACTTCCTCTATTCACAGGACCCAAAACTATGCACCCACCCCCCATCCCCCAACCCCAAAACCTCCTGCTGCTGGATCTGACCCTCTTTTCCTGCCACAGGCCACATTTTTTCCTGCCCTGCCAGCAGATGCTGACCTCCCCTTGCTCCAGATGTGACACTACCACGCCCCCCCGCCCCCGCCAAACCCCCACCAGGACTGATCACACATCTGATCACCAAATCTAATCCTGCTGCAGGATTTGGAAATTTACCTACAAGAAGGAAAATTACTGGGCCAGTCTCACTGAGGGCATTAATGGGCACTGACGTGTATGGAGTAGTAATTATTGTAGAATAATATTTTCATATCTTTGAATTTTCCAAAACATGCAATTTATGACCTATCTCCTCTTGTGTCCTATCTTCTTTAGTTTGCTGAGCACATGTGCATGTGGATGGAGCAGTGAAGAAATTCCCCTTAGTTATTAGAACCAATCTTTGAGCTCATCCTAAAAGTCTTTGCTGTGGGATTGTTTTAAAAATTAGAATCTGAAAATTAAGATCTGGGGGCACCTTCTGGTCGACCTCAGTAAGGGATGGGAGTAAAATGGGAAAAGAGTCAGTTAAACAGTAACTTGCTGTCTCTCAAGCTTAAAGGAGGGAAAGCAACCATAATTTAGATTCATCCTTTGTCCATTATAGCACTGGAAGCTCATGTCTGAGAATACTCCACTTATATGAGCCAAAATACAAAAAAAAAGTTGATCAAAAGTACGAAAGTGTGGCCGGAGTCCAGAATTTTAAAACAAACCTGAACTAACTGAAAGAAATTTATCGCATGCCAAAAAAAGTGAAAAGTTGATGGCTTGAATTATTCGCAAAATGAAAACAGAAACCAGAGCAAACCCTTTTCATTCTAACATGAGTACAATGGCGAATTTTGATGCAAAGGTCCTTCTAAAGTCTATTAACATTAGCTATTAACATCCCTGAGTTAAAAGAGGTCACTAGGGATGTACAATTAAAATGACCTAGTAAAGTCCAATGGACTGGAATATTCCAGAATGTGTTGGAGCATCTTAACTCAATTCACAGTTGGAACAGTTGGATGGAGGTTGAGAACTGAAAACTGGTCCACACCTTACCATCCAGATAGAGCAGGAATAGCTGGGTACACAGCTGGAGTTTGGGGACCAAGTGAAAGAAAGAGAAGGACAGGGATTCCGGGTAGAAAAATGGAACTGGAACTACAGGTCCAGAAAGAAATTAAGCAGATTGAAACTCTCAGGGAAAGCTCAAGAGATTTAATCCATACTTGCCCTGAAACGTCCCTTGATTATGAGCAGACAAAATCTGTGATCCTTATTGCGTACAAGCTGGTCCTGGAGGTATATCACCAGCAATTCAGGAGTGCTTGAAAGAAACCCACATATAGCTATTTGGAGTTCAAAAGGGAAAAACTAATCACTTCAAACAAGTGGGCCCACTCTATAAAAATACAGCACACCTATAATGAATTACACTAACTGATATTTATTGAAGGTCTCGCTGTCTTATGCTTAAGAAGGGAAAAGCAATCATAATTTATTATCCTCGACTCCTCTTTGTCTCTGACGATAATGTATTTAACTGGTCATCTTGGATAACTGGATAAAGTATTCTCATTTTCTGTGCAACCTGTTAAGTATTTGATCTAGAGCAGCAAGCAACTCCTTCCCTTAAAAGCCTTTTTCAGCAAACAGCTCTATCAAATGAGTAAAAGGTGTGTCATGGAAATCGGTTCTATTACCTGTAAGCAGAGGAGGTCCCTCAAACTTACTATATATTTGAGCTAAAGGAAAATGAAGTTTAAAGAAAAAGAAAGCACATATCACTTTCGAGGAGATGACTTGGAGGTTTTGTTTTGAGCTTTCTGGAAAGTGGAATATTGTTTGAGTAGTAATGCGTATGAAATCCACGAAAATTGTTGCTGACTTTATTGAAAAACTGTATGAGAGGAAGACACAAAGATGAGAAAAGTCACCTTGAACCAGTTTTTCTTATAAAAGTTGAATGGCACTTTTTTGCATGATATGTTCTTCCAGTGTTCTATCTCAGTTATGAAGCCATTACTTATTAATAGATCCATACATCCTTTAAAACAGTGAATTCATGATTTCATGCAGATATATTGCAAAAGAAATGACTGGATCACATGCCTTGACACAATGAAAGATTTGGGATTTTAAACAGTGAGGTCATGAGGTTTATAACTTAAAATAAGAACTTGGAAAGGACAACTCTCCTTTGACTTTATATCTAGCGACAGATGTGTAAAAATCTCTTCCCGTCTTCACCCACACTTTCCATCCAGCACAAGTTGCTTACAGAAATTTGATTGTGTGTGCCCACTTTTCAGGCATAAGATAGGCATTTAATGGCAGGTGGTACATATGTACCCATCCATTGGCAGAAGTGAGCTATTAGACTGGGCAGCCTGGCAGACATTCAAGGTGTCACAAGGTTCTATTTCAGGTTGTAAGACCATTTTGTGAAAGTGGTTTCTCCCAGTGTGACTTGCCATACAGCAAACATAGCAGTAATGCATGGCATTAATGGTCAGCAAGAAATAAAACAGGAGTGATCATTAAAAATATTGCTTTCATATTAGATAGCTGCCAGATTCTCCTGAGACTGCAAATTAATCTTCAGGCCTTTTTATGGATATTGTTGCTGGCTCCACAGTGAATTCTGCTTTCTGCTGGTCCACCTTTGATTGATTTCTGGTCACGAGTTATAGTCACTGATAGTTTTCAAAAATCTGCCCATGGGGCTAAAGGAGTCAGCAAGAGCATTCAGAAGAGGGAGAAGGAAAGCATTGGAGACCATAACCACAGCTGGCTTTCAGAGGGAACATTTCATAGCTCAACTTCGTCAGGGAGGAGGAATTTATGAGCCACCTTCATATCACCAAGGAGGCAGGAGCTCTGTCATCTGCTGCAGCCATAATTGGAAAGTTTCAAAGTGGGGCATGGATAACCCTGCCTAACCTTTGCTGAGCAAGCCACTCTAGACTGCAATAGGCAACGTCTCAACAGTTTGATGTACACCGCTGTATCAAAATGATGACTGAGGTTCTCTACGCTAGGAGGAAGACAAGCAGCACATTTCCTACGTAAAATAAAAACTGAAAGAACTGTGGATGCTGTAAATCAGAAACAAAAGTTGCTGGAAAATCTCAGTAGGTCTGGCAGCATCTGTGAAGAAAAATCAGAGTTAACGTTTCAGGTCTGGTGACCCATTTCCTACAGCTGGAATGAAGCCAGTATTGTCTACAGTTCAGACTATCCAAGGCAGAATCTAAGGAACTAAAGGCTGAACTGAAGGGCGGCACGGTGGATCAGTGGTTAGCACTGCTGCCTCACAGCGCCAGGGACCCGGGTTTGATTCAACCCTCGAGCGACTGTCTGTGCAGAGTCTGCGTGGATTTCCTCTGGGTGCCCCGGTTTCCTCCCACAGTCCAAAGATGTGCAGGTTAGGTGGATTGGCCATGCTAAATTACCCATTGTGACTGGGGATGTGTAGATGAGGTGGGTTATATGGGGATGGGTCTGGGTGGGATGCTCTGAGGGTTGGTGTGGACTTTTTGGGCTGAAGGGCCTGTTTCCACACTGTAGGGATTCTATGAAAGATTGTCCTGTGTGCACCTTATCACCAGTCTGGCAAAGTTCTCATTAGAGAGGGATATCATTTGCTGAATATGCAACTTGTTATATGATGAATGGTTTATGTCTGATTTTTTGGCATGTGTCAATGGATCATTCATCCTTTATCAGTTCTTTCTGCTGCCTTGTTTCCAACCAAGATAGTGAGTTATTGACTGGCTACTGCCCTGTGACATAGCTCTGGCCATAAATTGGATTGTGTATAACACTAAACAAGCAGCTCTTAGCACTAATTGGGCAGCAAGAAGTGAGCCAGGAAGTGGACAAGAAGCAGCAGCAAAGCTCATTTCAACTCTTAGCTACAGAAATTCTCAGAGAGTACCTAAACCATATTTGCCGCCACTCTCCACCAATGGTCTCACAATTTTGATCATAATTGGCACCTAACTGCTTTTCTTCAATCCAATCACATGCATTGTGATCTTGGCTTCCTACAAATAGGCATTGATCTGATTTTTCAGTGGTCTATGTCCTTGATGTTAAAATGTAAGTTCTTTGCAGCAGAGCTGATGTATGCTCTCACCAGGCATTTATGGAATCCTAGTCCGCTGCCCTAAAATGGCCAGTGATTTATCACATGAAGAACCCTTTTCAAGCCTACCCTCTAAAGTATGCTTGGTGCAAATTTCTGACCTGGTACTTGTTAGTATCAGATTGTGTGGCATGAAACCTTCAGGCAGGCAGCTTCCTCTTCCTACACTGATATAAAGGATGTAACATTTTCACTTGTTGGGTGAATTTTATGGTCCACCTGAGTGTGGGTTGATAGGTGGGGGTGGGTGAGGGACGGCAATAATTGAAGCACCATTCATGGTCTCTATCTGTTTCATTCAGCCCCTCTGTAAAACTAACAGCAACAGGAGAGACACCAATCATTCTTGAATCGATAGGCTAACTTCTGAGTTAAAGTGGATTTTAGCATTTGAAACTCAGCCAAGCATTCATAATGGTTGTTGTCATCATTACACAACCTTCTAGTGACATTGCTTGAAACTGACATTTCTTCATGCATTCTTGCAATTTTGACAAATGGAAAAGTACCATTATTACATTGTTACAATCAACTACTCTACCAACCCCATGATGAATCATTGCACTATTAACACATAACATTATAATATAGCATGTAAGGAAGTTATTCAAAAGTGTTAAAACACATTATACCCAACTGTCAGAATGTTTTTGATTCCTCAGCAGGCATTGCACTCCCACCCTCATACTGGTCATGACCTCTCCCAGGAGACCTTTTTGGGGGGTTTCCCACATATATTCATCACTTCAATGTGGGAAGTGATTACACTATCACCAAATTTGTAGATGACAAAAAAGAAGGTGGCAAGACAATTAGTGAAGGTGACACAAAGAGTTTACACGGGGATATAAACAGATTAAATGAGTGGGCAGAACATGGAATATTATGTGAAGTTCTGCTTTTGGCAGGAAGAATAGAGGAGCTGAATACTATTTAATTGGCAATAAGACAGCAGAAATCTGCAGTACAGAGGGGTCTTCACAAGTTCAGAGGATAACAGGGAAGGCAAATGAAAAAAATTTGGCTTTTATTTTCAAGCAAATAGATGAGGAGGTATTTCTTCTCTTAAAGTATAGTGAAACTTTTTAGTGGAATTTTTTTTTACAGTAGAGACTTTCAAGGTTACGTTGTTAATTCTATTTAAGGCTGTGATATGCAGATTTTTAATCAATAAGAGAATCAAGGGTTATGGGATAAGGCAGGAAAGTGGAATTATCAGATAGCCATTAGCTCATTTGATTACAGAGTAGTCTTGATGGGTTGAATGGCTTACTTCTGCTCCTATATCAAACATACTTGTGGTCTTATAAGACCTGCACCACCGAACAAAAACTGGATGCAGGGCGAAACACAATTTCCTGAGGTCCTGACAATAGGGATACCAACCTCATAAGACATGCTTGTGTGCTTTGCACAGCAGGCCTTGCTGAACTGTGAAAAGGCCACATGAACATGGTGTGAGGTTGGCAAAGCAGAGGAAAATTGTTTTCCTAAAAAAGAATAAGGGCAGTGCTTTGCATTTTGTTTCTTGTTTCCATTTAGAGATAGAAATCTGATCCAACATCATTGACCAATCATCTTATCATCTGTCCTAATATCTCCTTATAAGGCTAAGTTTTGCTAAATTATGCTTCTGTGAAGCATTTCATGATGTTCTACTGTTTTAAAATTGCTTTTTCAGCATGTATTGTTACTAACTGGTCCCCAATCCCCTCATTCATTGCTCCTCCCACCTCATAAGAATTGGCCAGTTAGAAGAGCAAGTGGAATATGCTTGGGAAGAAAAACAATGAGAAAGAGCAGGACTAAACAGAGCACCATGTGTTGGGAAATTCTACTTCACAAGTGTAAACATATGAGATCGAGTGAAGGAGTGTTAATCATGGTTCCCTGTAAAAAACAAGGATCAAGTTTAAATATAGCATACTGTTCATTAGGGCAGCATACTACTGTCCATTATCAATTCTAATTCGTCAGCTATGACCAGGAGTAATGGAAATGTGTAGACAATTTTGGCAAAATGGATAGATTTTATTTTAAAATAATCTTCAGGATATCTGGGATACAATGCTCTGGTGCTCTGTAATGCTCATTTTTATTAATAATATATAAAAGGATGCAATAAAGCAAATGTTTGGGACAGTTATTAAATGTAAACACTTTATAAGGCAGTGACCTACTTTATACTGGATCATCCTTTAGTCAGGTCTGCAATGACTTAATGCTCCATCAATGCGTCCAAACAGTGAGTTAGCATTGACTGAGCCTGCATTGCCTGATGTTTTTACAGATGGGGCAGCAGTGATTTTGATGAGGACAGCTATTTCCAGCATGGCAACAGCTGTATTTGTATTTAAATTCAAAATGGAAAAATTAGGTTTCACCTTGTTATTAAGCAAGTCGAGATGGATTTCATCGAAATGAGGTGTCAGCATTTTGTTTATTCTTTCATGGACTGTAGGATCCCTGGAAAAGTCAGCACTTCCTCCTAATTGGCCTTTGAACATGGTAGTGAGCATTGAATTGTCACAGCTTTGAGTGTGAACCAAATTCAAGATGGCCCATAAGATTGCACTGTGTAATCAAACAGAGTTGCTCTTTAACATTTATGATGTTGAATTTTAAGGCTTGCTATCTGACAGCAATGAGGCAGCCCTCAAAAATAGTTGGCAAAGGCTGACTGCTACATAGCCTCCAGTCCTGGTGCCATCACAGTGTTTTCCGGGGCCTAGAGCTGAGCTGCTGGAACAAGTCAAGTGATAGGATGAGTTAAAATGCAAACCTAAGTCAAACGATAGCAGCAACAAATTCAACTTACCTTTGTATTGCACATTTAGCATCTTAATGTGTACCAGAGCACCTCATTAGAATGTTATCACAAAAGCACAGAACTGTTAAGGGGCAGAACATAAGAATATAAAAAATAGCAGAGGCAAGTAATTCAGCCCTTTGAGCCTGCACCACCATTTGATACTATCATGCTGATCTCATCTCAGCCTCAACCTCACTTTCCTGCCTACTCTCCATAACCCTGCAACCCATTATTAATTAAAAATCTGTCTATCTCCTCTTTAAATTCACTCAATGTTCCAGCATCCACCACATTTTGCAGTTGTGAATTTCACAGATTCATGACCCTCTTACATTGTATTCCTTTAGCAATAAACGCCCAAATTCCATTTGCCTTTCTTATCACCTCCTGTACCTGTGATTCAGGTACAGAGGAATCTGGGTGTCCTCATGCATAAAAACTCTGAAGTTTCCCTTCATAAATAATAAATTGCTTTTCTATTCCCCTGGCTGAAATAGATAACCTCACATTATGCACGTTAATCTGTCAAATTTTGGCCCATCCACCTAGTCTATCCATATAGATTTGTAAATTTTGTATTTCTTAATTTCTATTTACTTTCCCACCTATTTTGGCATCATCTGTAAATTTGGCTATACTAGTTTCTAGCCGTGCATTCAAGTCATTAACATAGATTGTAAATAGTTGGGGCCCAGGACCAAACCCTGTGACAACCCACTAGTTACATATTGCCAACCAGATTTTTAAAAAATTATCCTGACTCTCTGCTTTCTCTTAGTCAGCCAAACCTTTATCCAAGCTAATAAATTACCCCTAACCTCATGTGATCTTATCTCATGGCTTCTCATCAAATGCCTTCTGGAAGTCTAGACATACTATATCCACCGGATTCATATTAACCATACTGCTTGTCAAATCGTTAAAAAACTCTATCAAATTAGTCATACGTGATATACCCATCATAAAATCATACTAATGCTGATGGATTGTACTTTGCCTTGTGACTGA
This sequence comes from Rhincodon typus, assembly GCF_021869965.1. NCBI lineage: Eukaryota > Metazoa > Chordata > Chondrichthyes > Orectolobiformes > Rhincodontidae > Rhincodon > Rhincodon typus. The sequence continues at coordinate 26,673,999 of NC_063342.1, forward strand.
AGGAGGCCTTTTGGCCCATCATGCCCACACTGGCTCTCCAAATGAGCATTATAACGTAGTGCCATTCTCCTGACCGTTCCCCACAAGCCTCCATGTTATTTCTATTTAAATAATCATCTAAAGCTCTCTTGAATGCCTCGAGTGAAACTGTATCCACCACACTTGTAGGCACTGTGTTCAAACCCTAACTGCATCCTGTGTGCAAATGTTATTTCTCACATTGCAGTTACTTGTTTTGCAAATCACTTTCAAGTGATGCCCTCTTATTCTTGATCCTTCTTTGAGAGGGAACAGTTTGTTCCTTTCTTCTCTGCTCAGATCTCTCTAAAAAAATCCCAATTTCTCTAATCTATCTTCATTAAGTATCTCATCCTTGGAAGCATTTTCATAAACTCCAGTACATTGCCATGCTTCCCACTACTGGGCACAATACTCCAGCTGTCTTATCTAAGTTCAATATCCAACTTCCCTATTCTTTATCCTATAATTTTTATTCACTCATGAGACACGGGCATCGCTGGCAGGCCAGCAATTATTGCTCGTCCTTAGTTGCCCTTGACAAGGTGGTGAGCTACCTTCTTGAATCACTGCAGTCAATGTGCTGTAGGTTGATCCACAATGCAGTTAAGGAGGGAATTCCAAGATTTTGACCCAATTACAGTGAAGAAATAGTGATATATTTCCAAGTCAGGATGGTGAGAGGCTTGGAGGGGAGCTTGCAGGTGGTGGTGTTCCCATGGATCTGCTGTCCTTGTTTCTCTACATGGAAGTGGTCATCAGTTTGGAAGGTGTGTGTCTAAGGATCTTTGGTGAATTTCAGAAGTGCTGCTGAGCGTCTGGTGGGGGAAGTGGATGCTTGTGGATGTGATGCCAATCAAGTGGGCTGCTTGGTCCTGAATGATCTCAAGCTGCTTCAGTTTTTTGGGGCTGCACTCATTCAGGCAAGTGGGGAGTATTCCATCACACTCCTGACTTGCATCTTGTCAGATTGACAGGGTTTGGGAGTCTGGAGTTGAGTTCCTGGCATCTGACCTGCTCTTGTAGCTGCTGTATTTATATGATTAGTCCAGTTGAGTTTCTGGTCAATGGTAACCACCCCCCCAGGATGTTGATAGGAGGGTTTCAGTGATGGTAACACAGTGAACGTTAAGGGCTGATAGTTAGATCATCTCTTGTGGAAGATAGTCATTGCTTGGCATTGTATGGCACAATGTCCCTATTAATAAAGGTGTAATTTTTATTAGACACTCTCTTCACCTGTCCTATTTCACTTATTGGTGTAAGCAGATGTATGACCAAGTCGTTTTGCTCCAGTACACACACACTTTGAATTAGTACCCTTTATTTTGTACAATCTTTCTGTGTTCTTTATATCAAAATGTACCACCTCACAGTTCTCCACATTGAACCTAATCTACCATTATCTGTCCACTGTAACCAGCATCAGTTGGAGGTCCCGCCAAGAACACCTCAGAAGGTAAGCATCTCTTTATTTTGTTGGGCTATGAAGTGAAAGCGTCTCCAGGCTCTGAAAAATTAGACTAAGCCACTGCCATTTTAACTATCCCCTAGCACATTGGCCCATAGACCACTATTGCAGTAGTCTGTGTTCTGCTCGGTACACTCACTGTCCAGTCATATCTTGTCACCCAATGCGAGTATGGATTTCTCCAAATGGACTTGGCCTCCCATTGAGATTAACAGCCAGCTTGTTGACCTGTTCTACTGGCTCGTTATACAAAGTTCCTGGCAGGAGGATAAACTAGCCACACTGTTTGCTTTAAAAGAAACAAACAGTCTGGAAAGTCCCCCAGAAGGAATCATTCTCTGAATGTTGTTAATATGAGCAGAAAGAATGATAATAATTTTTGGCCAGACAATATAGGAGGAGCAGATCCATAAATTACTCAAACTTTTTTTTAAACCAATGGCTATTCTGATCTTACTGTTTGAGAAATATTGGCAGAAAATGTTTTCCGTTAACATTATGGCCAATTGGCTTCATTTAAAAGCTTGAGTTTTGCTACATTGAAAATAAAATCCTTGTTCCCAAATCTCCTGGAATATGTTTAAACAGCAGATACTGAGAATACAAGGTAGAGCTTAACCATTCATTGACAAAAAAAAGCCTACATTTGGTGTTGAAGAAAGTGCATTCTATATAGTATGAACCTGCGGTTTGGAAAGTATAATCCAACATGAATGAAGCCAGTGTGAGTTTCAGCTAAATGTGGAAAATTCAATAAACTAACAGACAAAATTAGTTACAATTACACATAGAGTGCATTCAGAGTGCATTCACTTTGAAGGGGAAATTTTACCAAACACTTTGAAGGTACCTTTAAGAGGTTTCTTTCACTTAAAGTGGGGATTATGTTCTGTTAAGTAAAATGAAAGATGGCAGACAAGTTTAAACAAAATATGGTTCAGCTTCAAATGTGTATGAAAATACTTATGAAACATTCTATGATGAAAGGAAGAGTTTGCCTATTTTTGCAGCATAATTTCTGGCAGGCTGCATGAGGCTTGTTCAATGTTGGAATGCTTTTCTTAAAATTAGACTTTGTTACCTTCTCCCTGATCTGGCTGTTGACAGATATTGGAAAAATGAGCTAGTAAGTTAAATCAAGTTTCCTGAAGTTTGCCAGAATATTCAAATACAGAAGGGCGATAATTGGTGCATGGTCATTTTCAAGCATAAGCACGGGAGCCTGTCCTTAGAATCAACCAAGATTGCACCTCTCCACATTGCTACATATTGCACAACTCGCCTTGTTTTCAGCATCCTTCTTGTTAATCTGGGGAAACTGGGGAGAGGCACAACAGCAGTGAGGTGAAAGATCATGATTCCTGTGCAGCCCTGGGAATACTCCAGCTTCATGAATAAGGGAAATATGTCTGAGTGGGTACTTGCAGCTAGTCACGTAATCTGACATAAAATAAGTTAGGAGGAGAAAACATGTTTTGAGTAAAGCAGTGTGAATGACAAAACATGTATTGAAGAATTGAGCCAATATCATGAAATTAAGTGCAAGGGAAGGAGAACAGAAAATACTGGAACAGAAAGGAATAAATCTAGTCTACAACTTTGAAAGTTCAGATAAGGACAAGGCTTTAGAGCAGCTCTGGTTCTACTCTCATGTGAAAGGGAGTCTGTTTGTCACAATTGTAGAAGGATAAAAACAAAAATGATTGTATAAAAGGGAGGGGGTGGATTAGTTAGCTGACAGTTTGAGAGACAGGACCTGGCTTTTGCCTCATTCAAATTGTATATACGGCAGATTAATAACTCAGAAATTGTAATAGAATTGGTATCATAGCGTTATGCTTAATCTATAAATGTAATGCTTTGTTAAATTCAGTGAAGTTTGAATTGAATAAATTTGAACACCAAGCTGAGTGAATTACTAGAATCAATTGACATAATGTTCAACAGACCATACTTACGCTAAGAGAAATGATCACTTGTGGCCAGAAATTTCCAATAAAACTAATTCTTCAGCTTCACTGGAATGGTGGCAGATATCCTGCTAGCACACACAGCCAGGTTTTCCAATGCCTTCTGGTCAAATTAAGGGGGGCACAGAATGAGCAACTCTGAGGAAATTCCCAGCCTAAATATTACATTAAAGCTTTGAGGCACGAGGG
>NC_063342.1:26678046-26688723 GCF_021869965.1 Rhincodon typus
AAAGGGAAGGAATGGGAGTGGGTTCACAATCTGAAGGTGTTGAACTCGGTATTAAGTCTGGAAGGTTGTAGTCTGAAGATGAGATGTTGTTCCTCCAGTTTGCAGCATGCTGAGGACAGACAAGTGGGCATGCGAGCAGAATGCTGTGTTAAAATGACCGACTAAGGGAAGTTTGGCATCCTGCTTGCGCACCACCTTGAGAGTTTAGGACCAGAGGGCTTTACTTCAGAGTAAGGGATCGCGTAATTAAGGCAGATATGAGTAAGAACTTCCTGAAGGGCACTTTATCTGTGGAATTACTTATGCCAGGGGGCTTTTGCTGCTGGGTTGTTAAGTGTAATCAAGGCTGAAATAGACATCATTTAAATCAGTAAGGAGCCAAGTGTTATGAGGCGAACACAGAAAAGTTGAGTTGAAGAATGTCAGATCAGCTGTGATCTCATTGAGTAGCAGAGCAGATTTAATAGACTGAATGTTCCTACATCTTATGGTCAATGGCCACATTCTCTCTAATTTTCCTGCCACTGTATGGACCTCCGATGTCTGTATGCAGTAACAATTTTGGAATTGAAAGTCAGTGCATCGGCATACTGATTGGTGCGTGTGAACATTCTGAACAGTTGGAATGTTGTCATTATTGCACGGGGAATGGAAGAAAAAAGGTGTTCTTTGCTGCACTTGTCTGGCACAGCCACATCTGGAGTATAGTGCACTGTTTGTCCTTTTAAGAAAGCATATAAATGCATTTCAACAAGTCCAGAGAATGTTCATTTGACTGATAGGGACTGGGGAATTATCTTGGAAGGCAAAGTTCCACAGACTGGGCTTTTATCTTTTGGAGGTTACGAGAATGAGAAGTACTGTTTTGAAATCTAAAATATCCTGAGCGGACTTGACAGGGTGGATGCGCAAAATACGTTTCCCCTTGTGGCACCTGCTAGAATTAAAGGATACAGTTTAAAAATAAAGGATTGTTCCTTTAAGATGGAGATGAGAACTTATTTCTGTTACAGGGTAGTCAGACTTTACAGCTCTTCTTCAGAGTGGGTGAGACAGGGCCAATAATTATCTTTAAGGCAGAGGTAGGTAGGTTCTTGAGAGTAATGGGGTATCGGGGTAAGTAAGAGAGTGTAGTTGAGGACGTGGTCACATCAGCCATGATGTATTAAGTGGTAGAGAAAACAGGAAGGGGGTAAATGGCCTACTCTTGCTCTTATGTCATGTATTTGTCTTGTGTAATCATGACCTACAGAGAAGTTTTGTAAAGCCTGAAACCTTTTATGGTCAATTAAAAACATGTATTGTGTTCAGTGTAATTTGATAAGAGTTACATTCTTTTCCATTGCTTTATCCCAATCATCGAGACCATTAATAGGTATAGTAAACTTGTCAAAACTATCATCATCTTTGAGATTTAAGATCTGCAAATCGTGATATTGTATTCTTATTAATTTGAAAAAAAACTTATACTTTTTGTGAAAGGCTGTTCTCCAGTTTAATTAAAAATTGAAAGAACAGAAGCTGACCCTTGACGATCAGTATATCGTATAGTTCATTGAACGTGGTCAGAAAACAGTCTGCCTTGCACATATTGACTGGTGTCATGATCTGGCTGTTTTGTATACTTTAACACTCACTCTGAACATAGTCATTCTCTTACCAATATGTTGTCTAGTGCAATTTGATATAGAAATCTGTCACAAATTTCATTGAGATTTGAGGACACCTGTAATGCCCAAAATGTGGGTGTTAACAAAGAGTTTTGGATCTAACATCTCAGTGCTGAGGAAAAGGACAGATAAATTGAACTAATCAAGTTATTTAACTTAAAACTGACCATGATTGGTGAAACAAATTACAGCATGCGCAAGCAAACAGTGATGGGAAAAGATTGAAAAACTCTCAGACAGAATAGCTAAAATTGACCTGTTGAAAAAAAGAAATTTGGGGTTTCTGGGATATTAAGAAAAAAATGTTGCTTTGGGGAAGATAGAATGTTATGAGAATCTGGTTCGTGGTTTATATGTTTGAGAATATAACTTTTGCTTCTAGGAATTAAAGTATTAACAACAAAATAAATAGAAAATTCTGATTGAGAATTGGATATTGAATTGCATTCAGAGCAGTTAACAAACTTGTAGTTAGTTACACATTAAAAGGTGTCTTATGTTTATCTTCAAGATCAGAGCTAACATGGTGAAAGCCATGGACAACACGAAGTCTTCCATCTTTGCACAGTAAAGTTGGAGGTCTGCTGTTACACTTCAGTGTAAGGTTTAAATTATGTAAAGAGTCCAGATTAAACTCAGAATTGTGTTAAAGGTAAAATAATTAACATATTTAACATCCTTTTCTGATGAAGGGTCTAGGCCCGAAACGTCAGCCTTTCTGCTCCTATGATGCTGCTTGGCCTGCTGTGTTCATCCAGCCCTGCACCTTATTGTTTAAGATGGTCAGCTTAGTTCTAGATTTGTGAGGAGTTACATGGAGGGCTTAGATTGTAAATATATAATTATACGGTTGTTACTTACTTCGTTGGATTTCTTGAAACAAATTCATTCCATTTTTCGACATGTAATTTTCCATTGCTGTATTATTGCAAGTTTGGCAATATGGTAGTGGAAAATGTTGCTGAAAAATTGGGTGAGTTTATCTAGTGATGCTTCCCCTGTCACTGCCAGACACCATTTCATCATCTACCGTATGTACACGATAGTGAGAATGCAAGGCCTGGTGATCCGGCCAATTTCCCCACATTCTGCCACTAATGTAGTGGCCATTAGGAAAAGGCCTCTCAGCCCCTTTGTTGGAGAGAGGGAACCTTCTTTGGGTTTTACAAAGCCATTTTGGGTCTGAGGTCTAGCTTCTGAGAGAAACCAAAATACAACTAGGAAGTTGCAGCTTTTTTATACCATTTCTCATTTTCTCCAATACAGAGTGGATTAAAAACAGCTATAGAAATTCAAGATTTAAATTATTTAATTTTATAAATTTAAATCACAATGTATGTTCAAAGGACTTAATTAAAAAGACAAAAATAAAGATTTGGAATGTTTAACAAGTTATTTTCATGTAAAATATTCTAATTATTGGATGGTTTTGCTGTAACAGGAGTTAATGGATATAATTCGTTTGGTCTTTTTCCAAATGTTAAAGCAGTTTTTCTGTTAAAGAAAGCATACTTTAAGTGGGTGTTAAATAATTTTTTTAAAGTTGAAACATCATATGCCAGCCTTCAGAGCTACCCAGGGTCATGTGAAGATTAGACAGGTCAACAAACCCATCGTATCTGTACACTTACAGCTCACTGTAAAGGAAATGGGATCAGGCTGCAGAGGTGTGGGAATGTACAGTTTAATTTCCTCACATTGTTGTTGTTCCAGAATAATGGGTTGGCCAAAAAGAAAATCCTATTTCAACACCTATGTATTTAGATTAATGTATTCCTTTTTGAGTTGGATTTCAAGAACTTTTTTTTCCCTGCTAAGAATTTGGGAAAATGTGAAACTGTTACAATAATGGAGATTATCCCCAGCTTTCTTGCCTGCTGTTTGCAAAGCACTGACTGATGATTATTATCTACAGTGTAGAATTGTTTTTCAATTCATTGATCCAGTGCTGGCAGTTTGGGGATCTACAAACTAAGGCAGTGCAAGTTAAAGAACCAACTAGTTTATAGGTCTGAGGTCTAATATGCAGCTCATTAGAATTGTAGGATTGACCCCACTGCAGCATTTTGATATATTACCCTCTCTGTTAGGGAGTCTTAGTTTAACCCACAACAACAGTCACATAAAACTCCCTTTGAAATAATATTTCTAATGTTTGGAGTGGGCAGTCGAATTCATATCTCATAAGGGGGAATACAAAGTGATTCCTTAATATATAAATTCTGTGAAATAGCAACATAAACAGTTCCGGGAGCAAAACCGTTTAGAAGTTTTGAGAGATGATATCAAAGGCAATTCAGAGATTCAAATTAGGCTGAAGAAAAGGACAAAAAAAACTTTGCAGGTAGGGACTTTCTTCAGCATTTCACTCAGTAGTGATAACCTTAATGTGTTACTCTTTTCTGCTGAGCCACTGGTGTTAGATTCATTTGGAACCCCAGCTTGTGACAACTGTAATCATTAAACTGTTAGGTAGTAATCATTGGTGGATTTTCCATGGGGCTAATACTATTTCCATTCACCATGATCTAAAATGTTTAGTAATCTCCACACATTTCCCCTCACAATTACTAGTGGTTGTGAAAATAAGACAATATGATGAATCAGTCTGAATGGGGGAAAGGACAAGCAAAAGTCCACATACTGCACGACTAAGCTTTTAAAACTTTCTGTAAATACAAAAAAACTGATTAGTTTATAATTGTTCTTCACTGGATATTGCTCAGCAATGAGTTATCAACTAATTCTGTTGCTCCTGGTTATGATTCTGACTGGGGTTAAACATTCAGAAATATTAATTTATGGAATGCAGCTTGCCACAAAGAGAACTATTTTGTTTATTGGATAAGCAAATATTCATTGATCTCTAGATGTTAAAAATATAGCAAATGTACATGGTAAGCTGAGCAGCCTAATGTTTCTCCCCATGCCTTCTACTTGTATGATGGGTTAAAAGTTTTTTTAAAAATCTGTAAGTCTTAATACTTTGTCAAATTAACAACTGTAATTTTAAGAAATTGCACTGCTAGATACGGTGCCCTTGGAAAATTTAAATTAAAGCAGTACTTCTGCAAAACTGTATTTGAATGACTTCTATGTATAGTCTGGAAGACGTCCATTTCCTGTGTGAAGATAATGGTAGCCAAAGAAACTCCTGCAGAGCACGTCTGCTAACTAGCATTGAAGTCAGACTGTTTGTCTGTCTTCGGAGCAACTAGTGGCATTTTTTTTCATTGAAGAAGTGCCAGACAATTTTTTTGTCGTTGAAGTTTTATTTTGCATATATTGAGAGACATAGCTAAAAGGTGCAGCTGGAGGCGACAGCAATTAGAACAGATGTCTCAGAGTTCACCCCAGTAGACCCGAGAGCATCCACGGTCAAGAGAATTAAAAAGGAAGCCTTCCAATATCATTTTCCAAATAATGATATTGAATCAATAAAAATTGTACCACATGCGGCACAGCTATATTTTTTCTGCAAGGTACTTACACATGGAACTTCCATTCCCTTTGAGGCTATTATGCCTGCTTATTGTAGTCTCAATTGTATGTGTTGAGTCATATTGCCTATTATTACCTCCAACGCGATTTATTTAGTTAGTGACAGTAATAACAATATTGAAAAGTAAGTGAAACATATATCACTACCATTTAATTTGTTTTCAATTCAGCTCCTGAACATCATTTTTTTTTTAACTCCATCTCAAATACCCTTATTTCCTTTATTCAGGTAGCATTCTCATAACTTTTAAAACCACCATTATTACCTACTTTGTGAAAAAAAACCCTTGCCCTTTTTGTTCTTACAAACCACTATCTTATCATTGCCACCTATCTAGTACATCTTCTTCCTGAAAACACCAATATTTAGCTTCAATATTAGGATTAATATGCCTTGAATACAAATTTCATCAATTCCCTTGGCTGACTAATCATGCTCAGCTAATGCTACTCGGCTCAAAATCTCCTCCATTCCTGACCCAAGTTTTCTGTCCCAATTCTTGTGTGGTACACAACTCTAAGGATTCGCCCACCAAACCATTACTAGCATACTCCTCTCAGTTTACCTCCACTCTTGTTGAAAAACCTCATAAACTCGAGGATCAATTTTCACAGAACTGTCCTTTCATGTCTCTTCAGTACTATTCCTTTCAAATTCCAGCTGATCAGGAATCTGTGTCCTGACGCCAGTCATTCACCAGGTCCCACACATTCGTTACATCAGCCCCATGATCACCAAAATCGATATTTTAATTATCTCCAGGGCCTTGCCTTACCCATTTGAATAATGTTTAGCTGTATATTGTAGCACTCTCCAATCCTCAAAATCTGAAATAATGTTTATGGCCACTTAGGAACATAGGAATGGAAGTAGGTCATCAGTCCCTCAAACCTGTTCCACCATTCAAGGACTTACCGTCTGTTGTCTTATGTGCTGTACTCCCCTATTTTCAAAAACAACTCTAAAGAGGCCAGTATCCTGTCACCAAGCCACCCTTTATTTACACGTGCACGGTATATGGGCTGTGAACAGCCAACTCAGAGCCAGTCCCTAGAATGAACAGACTCTCTTAAATTCCTGTTTATATCTGTCAGCCAAGGCTCTCTGATTAGGGTTGTTGACCTGGGCCAATCAAGGATCTCATAGTCAATAAGGTCCACTTAGCCCTCGTTCCAATCACTGAAAGGTTTTCGTTGTGACACATGGAATAGTGCAACCAGAACAACAATGCACATAGGAAATGGATGAAGGCACTGAATGCAGCAAAGACAGCTGTAATACTGAAGACCTGGCTCCAGAGCTACTTGAATGGTTAGCCAAGCTACTCACACATAGCTACAACATCGGCATCTGTCTGGCAGTGTGGAAATTTGCTCAGAAATGTCGTCTGCCAAATTGAACAAATCCAATTTGGCTAGCAAGACAGCAAGAATGCTGAGGAACTTCTGCAGCAACGTCATGGGATGAGGTGATTGGCCTCCAAAAACAACAACCATCTTCCTTAAATTTCACTTTGACTCCACCCGGTGGACTGATTTACCCCTAATTCCCATCAACTTCAATTTTGCTCGAGCTTCTTGACCTAATTTCAACCTTGATCCAAATATGGACAGAAGAGTTGAGGCTAGACCGGCTGAACTTGATGCTGCCTTAGAGTGTGAAGTTCATTTTGGTCAAATACAGAGTCTTTAGACAAAATCAATTGGAGTTTTCTTTTTAATTCATCCCTAATCTTATAAAAAATATGATTTAATGCATTTTTTAAACAGAGTTGAGAACCTACGGTAGGCCACAATGGAAAGGTTTGAGACTGCTGCACAGTCTATATAAATACAAAAGTTCTGATTTCAGGAAGAGATCCTGAAGGTGTAAATGTACTGCATTCTGTGGTACTGAGTCACACAAACCCATCAAAGAGGTCATAAAGTAAATCCTCACCCTCATCCACAGAAGTTGGTCTTAACATGGGTAGTAATTTGGTATTACAACTTGCCTCAATGCTGCTGAGCCAGTGATAGTTCTTTAGCCTCATTCATGTCATGTCAGGACTGGATTGAGACCTACTGGGATGCTGTTCCTGGAGGAACACCTCTGTGACACTCACTGTTCCACCCCATTTCAAATAAGTGTGAAATCTCAACCTGCAGGAATCAGGAGGAGAAAATGGAAGAAAGTTAACTTATAAAAAGCAATAATCATCTGATCAACTCCAGGGATACATCTTTAGTTCATCCAAGAAAGGCATTAAGCTGAGAATATTTCATTATGTGTGACACAGAGATCAACAGGGTTAGTTACACATTACCTCCCTTGTATTCTGTGTGTTTTTTATGACAGCAGAGTGAGAAAACTGCTTTGCTGCACATTGTTTACTTGATGCAGTGGAGCAAACATAGCAGTTTGCACAGGCCACAGACTTGTATGTCTTTTATCTTTTTAACAGTGTCTAGCACTTTAACACAGTGATATTCTCCAAACAGCCTTGACTGTACGAAAGAAGTCCCTGGAAACAGCTGACTTTTTTTGACATTTAAGTTTTCTTGACTTTTAAGATTTTTTCTGTTGCAGTTCTGGTCACCCCAGAACAGGAAGGATGTGGAGGCTTTGGAGAGGGTGCAAAAGACATTTACCATGACGTTGCCTTGGATTGGAGTGTATTAGATCTCAGCAGAGGTTGGACAAACTTGGATCGTTTTTGCTAGAGTGTCGGAGGCTGAGGCGAGACCTGATAGAAATGTATAAAATCATGAGAGGCCCAGATGGGGTGGATTGCCAGAGTCTTTTTCTGAAATGTGGAAATGCCAATCACTAGGGAGCATAGGTTTAAGGTGAGAGAGAGAAAGTTTAAAGGAAATGTGGAGGCAATTTTTTTTTAATATACAGAGGACGGTAGGTATCTGGAGCACACTGCCAAAAGAAATGGTAGAAGTAGATATGACAGCAATGTTTAAAATACATTTAGACAGACACATGAACAGGCAGGGAATGGAGGGTTATGGACCAGGTGCAGGCAGATGGGATTAGTTTAGAATGCCATCATGGTTGACAGATATGATGGGCCAAAGGGCCTGTTCTTGTGCTGTTCTAAGTTCTGTGTTTGAAGCAAGTAACTCTCAATTTTCAGTGGAAGATATTTTCTGTTTACTGGAGCCATGTAACTTCAAGATCTGCCAGGATTTGTTTACGCTAAGCCTACCTCTATTTATTATTACAGACATGCGAATAAGACCATAAGACATAGGAGCAGAAAATAGATCATTCGGCCCATCATGTCTGCTGGACCATTCGATCATGGCTGGTACGTTTCTCAACCCTATTCTCCCGTTTTCTCCCTATAACCCTTGATCCCCTTGACAATCAAGAACCTATCTATTGCTATCTTAAGTATACTCAATGGGATCTGGCCTCCACAGCCAGAATGCCCTCAGTTCCTTCATCTACATCATTAATGTATAAAATGAAAAGTTGTGGTCCCAACACTGACCCTTGTGGAACACCACTTGTAACCGGCTGCCATCCTGAAAAGGATCTTTTAACCCCACTCTCTGCTTTCAGTCCAACAGCCAATCTACTATCCATGCTAGCACCTTGCCTCTAACACCATGGGCCCTTATCTTACTCAGCAGTCTCCTGTGCGGTCTTTAGGAAGTCCAAATAGATAAAATCTATTGGCTCTCCTTGGTCTAACCTGCTAGATGCTGCCAGACTTGCTAAGTGTCTCCAGCAATTTTTGTTTTTGTTTCAGATTTCTGTTTTAATTTAGCAAACAACTTATCTCATAAAGTGAATAAAATAGTGTCATAATGTCATTTTGGGAGCTCAAAGTAAACAATTTTACCAGATTTCCTTTCCCATTTTCACCAAGGAGTCAGGCAGGAAAAGAGTAGCCTTGACAGAAGTTGGTCCCTGGCAAAGTTTTGTACTTCGAAATCAGACAGGCACACAGTTCTAAGGGAAATGCAGGGGCAGGGGAATGAGTCTGGGTGGGATGTTCTTCGGAGGGGCAGTGTGCACTTGTTGGGCTCAATGGGCTCAGTTTCCACACTGAATCAATGATTCAAAAAAAAGACTTCAGCAGTGGTAAATAACCAGCAATTTTGAAGCCTACCTGATGGGGGTGAGGAATATTATGTTTTCAAGTGAAAACATAGCAAATTTAACCAAATACTGAACAGCCCTTCTCTTTTGATGTTTATAAATAGTTTACTCTTACAATGCCCTACTATTAGGAACTATATTTATGTTGCACAACTGTTTTTGTATTTAATTGAAGGTGCTGTGAATGGAAGTGAGAAATGAAAAGTGTGTAGTGATTCTGTTTAAACTGAAAAACTATTATGAGATTTCCAGAAATCAAAGTTTAGCAAACCTACCTATTTTAAAGTGAGAATCATTAAAATCTATTTAGCAATTATACAAAATCCTTTGAAGTTTTTGGAGAAAAGGATTAAAAAGTGCAAATGAAGAATAGTTCGAGAGCACACAGGCCAATTAATAAAAAGTAATTAGCTATTGAGAATCTAAAATTTTGGTAGATTACATCCTTTATTATCTGGACTAAGATGTCGCTTCCCAACTATTCCACAGAAGATTTGCACATAACATCACACCATTGCACAATCCATTAACACCAGTCTGAAAACCAACTTCTCGCTCCATGAGATTTATATTATTTGTGCTGTACTTGCCTCTATTTCTGTGCTGAACCAAACACATCAAGCAGGGAGTCTTGATCACATGTGATTATACGCCATAGAGGTTCCCATGCTTTTAGTGTAACCCTATTTTGCAGAAGAGAAACTGCGTGTAGGACATCACTGATGGGCAAATTAAGAAGTAAATGTCTTTTGTATGTACCCTGGCTTTCTAATATCTGTCCGAACTACTTGTATAATGGATTTCATCTCATTGCTGGGCTGCTAACACCTGCATTTCTATCTTTCTCAGGGAAATAATCTCATTTTGGCAGGTTCATGAAAGAGCACAAGTGACAGTCAGAGATAACAAAAACAAAGTTGCTGGAAAAGCCCAGCAGATCTGGCAGCATCCTTGAAGGAAAAAAACAGAGTCAACGTTTCGGGGCCGGTGACCCTTCCTCAGAACTGTAGTGTAGTAGTATTGTAGTTGTGTGCTTACTTTGTTATAGTGAAGATCTCTGGTGTTGACTACTGCTGGGATAGCTTGCTCCTTCATGTGGCTGAGCACTGAAGTGCAATTTTCTAGGATTTATAAAATGTAAAATAAGACAGACAACAATGTGGTGTCAATCTAGTCAGTGTTTATAAGGGAGAAGATATAAGAATAGCAAAAGGAGAGTCAGAGTGATAGTGGGAAGGGAATGTGTCGTGGTATTGGGGCAAGATATGGGGTGCCCAGCTGCTGTGGAAATCAGTATAAACTGAGGCTGAGTACCTTGTCAAGCATGGATCTCACACAGAAAATGATTAATATGATTTTCAGGAACTTAGAACACAACAGAAGTGGGGTTCTGAGTTGACAGAACTA
>NC_063342.1:26688823-26732759 GCF_021869965.1 Rhincodon typus
CAGCATCTGTGAAGGAAAAAGCAGAGTTAACGTTTCAGGTCCGGTGATCCTTCCTCAGAACCTGGATCCTTCCTCAGAACATTAACTCTGTTTTTCCTTCACAGATGCTGCCAGATCTGCTGGGCTTTTCCAGCAACTTTGTGTTTGCAATGAGAATGGTACTGGGTGAAGGATAGATGGAAGGGAAGAATTGTTGAGAATATTGCTGGAGAAAGATGTATACCGTCGCCATAAAATGTAACTTTGTCCAAAAGATAACCTCAGATCAGACATACCAACATCTGTCATAGGAAAAACGTTAGAAGTTACAGCAAGGCAGTTAGTTACAGTTAAAGCTAATGAGGCACAGTCAACATGGTTTTGTGAAAGAGGACTCCAGCAGAATCTTCTTGGGGCTTGAATGAGTTGAGCACTGGCAAGAGTCACGTGAGAAGTCCAGCATGGCAGATCACGACATCATCAGAAACTCATTGCATTTTCTGTCTATCTGTCTGGAGTTAAGGTGAGTTTCTTACTAGGCAGTGGCAATTAAGAACAAAGAACAGTACAGCACAGGAACAGACTCTTCAGCCCACCATGTGTTGCCATTCTAAATTAATCCCATTTGCCTGCACATGGTCCATTCCCTCTGTTCCTTGCCTGTTCATGTGTCTATTAAGGGGGCTTATTGATCATTAAATACTTTATTAATGGCACAATTCACCTCTTTAATATACTGTTTCCTAGTTTGCCAAATGCACTGAACAAGCTAGACATTGATAATTCTCAGCATGGAAATCCCAGCAGGTACCTGACAACTTCAGCTGCAGCTGGCTGAGAGGAGCCTCGGTGTTGCTCAGTACCAAACAGCATCTTCACATAAGATCCATGAGCATCAGCTGAGCCCATCCCTTGGCCATGGACACTGACATCTCAGATTTGCCAACCTCTCGGGATTCTCATAAGCCAGAGGTAGATAGATTCTTCTTAAACAAAGGTGTGATAAATTAATTGGGACAAATGGGAACATGGATTTAATGTTACAATCAGGTCAGCCATGAACTTATTAAAAGGTGGGGAAGGCTCGAGGGGCAAAAATGCCTACTTCTGTTCCTTGTTTGTATATTCATTCACTCTAAATGTTTCCCTCCAAGCCATATAATCTGAGTTCTAACTATATTGCTGTTTCTTCACTGGTGTTGGATCAAAATCTTTGAACTCCCTTCCTAACAACACTATGGGTGTACCTACACACCAAATACTGTGGCTCACCTCCACCTTCTCAAGACCAAATAGAAATGGGCAATAAATGTTGGCCTAGTCAATGATGTCCACATCCTATAAAAGAATCAAACAAAATGTTTATGCAATGGTTCAAGTTAATAGGCACCAAGTATCAGTAAATAAAATCTAACCGTAAGTGAGTGCTAATTTGCTTCTTTTTTTATCTATTTCTAGTTTAAATAATTGTTGCTGAATGTGGTCCAATGTATGAAATGGGGTTGATGGTTCTAATAGCAGAGTTTCAATATTGCTCCAATACTTTCTTTCTTTTATACAATCAGCATTATTGCAGTACAAAATGAAGAAAACGTTTTGACTTTAAAGATTTGGAGACCCGAGTGATCTTTTCCCAATCCCCAAAGGATTATTGTGCCTTGTACTGCTCTATTTAAGTCTGCTCCAAGCTCTAATAAAAATGTAACCTTTTAAAAGATTTCTCTGAACTTAATCAAATGAGTTCTTAATAATCCCAACAGTTTGTATCTTGCCAGAAATGTAATGATTTGTAATATTTGGCATTCAGTATTGCTTCAACATCTGTTGAAGAAGATATCCAGTTTCAATAAAGTTCAATACATACAGCCAATGATGGAAACTATTGAGAAAGCAAAAGGATATGGAAAAGATGGGGCAGGGCTAAGTCATGAATAGATTTAGCATGGGGATGAGAATTTTAGATTGGAGAGTGCCAGCGTATGTTAATGAACACAAATATAATGGGTGAACGGGATTTTTGGCTGAATTTAATCCTACCAAGAGTATCCATTGATGGGCCCAGGAATTGTTGAAGATGTGGCACAGGCCATGGCAAACAGTTGAATCACATAGGAAGGGACAGCTCTGTCATCCAGAAGGCAGCATTGGCTGATGGCAGTGCAGGACTGGGGCCATTTGCAAAGTGTTGCTGTGAGGGCCATTGCCTCCCACATAACTGTCTGCTACTCTTGCTCTTCCCTGTATAAGTGACTGCTAACACCACTGGGTTCTTTCTTGCCTGGAGTCGGCAGTGCTGTGAATGGAACGGTTATTCCTCAGGCCAGCTGCACAGCTGTCACAGTGAAGTACTCACCAGACTGTGCTCCCACTCTCTAAGCTTACTGTTCCCACGGAGGTGTCAGTATCTGAACTGCTGCACGGTGCAGGAGGTAGCCTTGCCATTGCTTCCTGGGAAGCCTTGGTGCTCTTGTCCTCACTGGTCAAAGAGGTATCTTCTGGGGGACGTGCTAGATAGACATGCTGGCTGTATTTGAAAGTCACAAGAGATCGAGAGGGTGTCATGGCCAGTGTTCAGAGGTCGTGTACAGTGAATGTCACAGAATGGTGTTAATGTGAGAGTGGGACTTACCCATTTGGCAGGACATGGATGTCTCAGCATCCCCACAGGAGTGATCCTTGTCTTCTCCTGCAAGGGCCAGGATTCTCTTCTTATGTGGAGTGGAAAGGCCTAATGTCCAGCACCCCACTACATGTACAGGTTCTCCCTGTGTTGTTATGGGCCGTCCTCTCCTGTGACAAGAGAAAAGGAGGGATTGAATGAGATGAAAGTGGGTGGCACAGCTTTACTGATGGTGCAGGTGGTGGAAAGGCAGTGAGATATTCCAAGGTATTAAGGAGGCAGTGCAGAAACCATGAGGATTACTGGTGAGGGGATTGGTAGAGTGGACAGTGGGTGAGGGAAAATGTTGCAAGGATTGGTGACAGCAGGAGAGCATCAGCTTTAGTGGGAGGTGAGTGCTGTAGTAAAGATAGAGTGAACAGATATATCAGTGTGTCATTTACTCTGGGGCAGAGGAGAAGGTAATTGCTGCACAGCTGGCCAAACCAACAGACCATGGAGATGGCTCTGACCCCATTAACGACCACTAACCAAACTGCTAGGGTCTGGTGGTGTGGCCTCCACCTCTGGTCATCTGGGAAGAAGACAACCCTCCTCTGCACCATTCCCTTGACCAGGCCTCTGTTGAAAAACAGCGATGCCATGTCCTCCCTTCTTCAACATCTTCAGAATCTGTCCGTGATCGAGCAGGACAACTTCACAATGCTAGTGCTTGTCGAGTTGTACAGTGGCCTTTTAAAAGTTTGGGCACAAGGAGTGCTGGTCTTACAGCAGATAAAGCGGAGGTAATGGCCTAGTGATATGATCACTGTACTGTTTAATCCAGAGACCCAGGTAATGTTCTGGGGACACGGGTTCGAATCCCGCCATGGCAGATGCTAGAATTTGAATTCAATAAAAATATCTGGAATCAAGAGTCTAATGGTGACCATGAATCCATTGCTGATTATCCGAAAAAACCCATCTAGTTCACTAATGTCCTTTAGGGAAGGAAACTGCCATCCTTACCTGGCCTGGCCTACATGTGACTCCAGACCCACAGCAACGTGGTTGACTCTCAACTGCCCTCTGGGCAATTAGGGATGGGCAATAAATGCTGCCTGGTCAGCGACGCCCTCATCCCATTAATGAATAAAAATAAAATAGCTGCTGAGTATCAAGATGTTCTGGAAAGGTATGTGGTAAGATGGCGCTCGTGGTAAAATGGGGCCAGAATCAGATGTAAGAACTGCGAATGCTGTAAATCAGGAACACAATCAGAAATTGCTGAAAAAGCTCAGCAGGTCTGGCAACATCTATGAAGAAAAAAATCAGAGTTAACGTTCCAGGTTCAGTGACCCTGCCTCAGAACACTTTGTTCTGAGGACGGGTGACCAGACCCGAAATCTTAACCCAGAATCAGATGTATTAGACTGCATTGAGATCGGACAGGTAGTTAAATGTGGCAAGTTTGGTAAGAGGCAGTGAGAAAAACTGCTAGGCCTCACTGCGAAAATCCCTCTGAAAAGCTTGATGCAACTTGGACAGCCAAAAATAACACAAGATTCTGCCCCGAGCAATCATCAAATGCGGGGGGGACAGGATTAATTTGTGTTTAATTGCATTAAATTATATGCATATAGGCAATTAAGCAGATCAATGGTTTTCCTGCCACTGATAGGTGCTTTCTCCATTGTTTACAGTTTTTCCCACTGCTATGATTCTGACATGCCATCTCTTGCACAGTTCTCTTTGCCTGCTCGAATGGCCTCCACAGAATTCAGCCCATGGTAAGGGATAAGAAATGGAGAATCAGGCTTTAGATGAACTGAATCTGACTTTGATTGAACAGGATTGAAAAATCAGAGAGATATGAATCAAGCAGCCAGTTTGCTGTCACCCATTTTACACCAAAGTTAAAATTATCCTCGGTAACCTTTGAGGAAAAATTTGTGTTTAATTTTATTCTCAACTTTAATAAATACTAACAGCATTTTAATTAACTGAATTCCATTTAGCACTTGTCGCTACTCTCAAGAAAGTAGCCCTCAAAGACTGAGCAAGTTCAATGGTTAAGATTTCAGTTTTCCTGATACACATATGGGATTAAGCCCACTTTGTAGTTGAAAGAAAAATGCTGAATTATCAGAATTTTTTTTTAACAAAGTGGTATTATCTGTAAATGTTTTGGATGAATAGAAACATTTGACATTCCACAAATACAGATTTAGCTTTTCAGAGTCAGAAACATTTTTCAACATTAATTATAGAGAAAGAAAGATTTGCAATTCCATAATAACTTCCATAGCCTCAGACCATCTCAAAGGGCTTTTCAAACAATTAAGTATATTGGAAGTCTAGTCACTATTGTAATGTGGTAAGCTATAATACCATTAAAGACAGTCTTGTGGCATAATAACAGTGTATCCCTGCATCTAGATCAGAATACCCTTCTTCAACTCCCATCTGCTTCAAATGTGCCATAACATGTCAGAACTGTTGATTTAGAATAAAACATTAAAAGCCCAGTTATACCTCACTCAGTAAGGCACAAACATTCCAAGAGTCTTTGCAATGAGACTAACAACAAAAAAAGCAGGGTTCACCTCAATTTAATTCATTTCCAACTACAAGCATTTCAATATCACACCATATGGAAAAGTGAGGAATCACTAACAGTAACCACTAGATTCTGTAGATGGCAGAAATTGGTGTCTGTTTCATGGGGATTTGATGGGGAAGCTCTTTAAAAGCCATTCTAAAAACCATTTCATCAAATGAAATGATAATTGAGCAAGTTAAACCAAATTAGACAAATGAAAAGGTGCAAGCCACTTTAAGGGGCACTGTAACAAAAGACATGCATACAAAATTAAATGAATGAAATACAATTGAAAATGTCATATAGGAGGTTACAAATGTACTCCAACCCCAGCAGTGCCCAATAGTCATGTAGGCCTTGAGCATAGCAGTGCACACCGCATGCTCCTTCTCCCAAGTCACCGGGCACAGACCTAATTGCGAAAGTGGGGCAAGCAGTTAGGCCAAAATACCCCTCCTATGGCCCACTGCCTGGGCCTGTTTATGGCCATCTTGGTCAGGTCCAGGAAAAGACTCATGAAGGGGTGCTCTGCTCTGCTCTGCTCACCCACCAAAGATTGGGGCATGTGGCTGAAGTGCAAAATAAAACTTGGGGAGCAGCTCCCTCAGAAAGTGAAATAAGTGCTGCAATCAACCACACCCAGGGAATACGTGGAAAATGGAGTCTCCAAGACAGTCAAAAAAAACATAGGTGGTCTGGGAGTCCTCGACCACCTTAAACTTTCATTGCACAGGACTGCTGTGTCCAATACTCACCATGTCAACTCCCTAATGGAAAAGAAGAGTAGTCCTACATAGAGACAGTTAAACAACTGTTTCAGTTCTACGTTTCTGTGTCAAATATAACATTATAGTAAATATAAATTATATTTGAGCAGCTGGAAATGGATGAAAATATCATTTTTGTTCCAAATATTTCAATAAAACAAAGAGGCTACTACTGATCATTCCATCCAAAATATGAAACTCTGAAAATAATTTTCTTGAGTATGCATGCATATGGACATTTGGTTGACTCTCTTGCTTGACAGAAGAGGCTTCCTGGCTTTTTGCCTGCAAGTCACTCCCATCATCCAGTTGGAAGGCATTTTTTCTGTACATGGCAGCAGGTTGTATGAAATGCAAGAGTCCAATAAAGTCTGCCTGCATCCAGGTAAAACAAATATCAGCATGTTTTGATTGGAAGTGTTGCTGAAGGTTAAAAAGATGTTGGATTCCAGGCTGCTGCTTAGCACACAAGGGTCAATTTCTACCTTTCATCTTCAAAGTGGGTGAACCGCGAGTTGGCAGTCACATAGTTGCCTGCTGGCCTGCCACTCTTTGTGTCTATCTCCAAGCATGCCTCAGCCAAACCTATACATTGGCAAGGATGCTGTGCCTTGTCAGAAAAAAAAGAGAGAAGGGAAAAATGATACTGTGCAGTATGTGTGTTTTCCAAGCCAATAAAAACTATATAGATAGTTGCAAAATGAAGTGAATGATGGACACTGTAATAGTGAATGGCTCCTGCATAAAATCAAATTATACTCCAAAATTAAAGTGCAATTTACACTGGTGAATACAATTCAAAGTAACCTATATAAATATTTAAGTAGACACTGGTCCAATTGTCTAAACTGTCTAAATACATATAAAGAAACAGCAATAATGTATAAGGGTGTGTGCAATGTAAGGCTGGACTTCAATTTTCCCCAAAGAGAAGTTTTATGAAACCATGTAAATTAGGACAATATATCATATGACATATTTCCTGCCATTCATTCCCTAAAATTAGAAAAGTCAATGGAAATTGATGTGCCATATGCCACCCAACATTGCTAACTTTGTTCTATGGAAGATTTGGTATTCCTCACTGGGTAACACACTGGAAATTGAACTCTGTTATTCCCAGAGACATTACAGAAGTTAAATTTTTTTTTAAATATTGAAAAATTCCTTAATTTACTTGATTTTCAGCCACAGGTTGATGAAAAGCACAAACCAGGTTTCAGCACAGAACAGTAATTATTATTTATTACAAGTAATTAGACTATAGTTACAGGTAAGCCATCAGCATATAACACTACTAATTAAAACTCTAATCTCCTGATAAACTCCCCTTACACACAGAGAGAAAAACAAACAGAGTAAAAATATAATATGGCAAAGGGGAAAAGCTAGAAAGAACATTCTGTTTTCCTTGTTGCATGTTCTGTTGTTGAGATGAACCTAATGACTCTTCTGCTGGCCAGTGTGTTGCTTCATTCATTTTTCTCTGGATGCTTCCAATGCTTGGTAAGAGAGACAAGATGGCTGGCTCACTTACAAAAGGTCTATGGCTGAACAGTTAAAAGTCATATCTTACAACAATGGTTGCAGGAACGACAACTGGATTTCTTCAGCTTTAGAGTTAGTTTTGACTGCAGAGGTCAGAGCCACTGCTCTAAAGCTGGGGAAGGACTGAACACTTGTCTTTCTCTGTAAATCTTTCCCAGCTCTAAGCTGATCAGGTACATCAGAATGAATCTAAAGGTAAAATCTCCAGAGGACTATAGGATTGCTCTCTTATTAGACTGATAGTGGTTTAATCTGAAGTTGAGCATGCTTCAGTCAAAGGGAGAGGTTAAGAATGAGAGTCCTTCAATGGGATCTTCAGCTGGTGTGGGAATTGATCACCTACTGTTGGCATCACTCTGCATTGTATTCCAACTTCCTGGCTAACTGAGCTAACCAACACCTTGAGAATAAAGCACAGTGTTGTTATCAGGCAAAAAGGACATTGATAATTGGTCACTAGTCCATAATCCAATCAATTTCTTATTGCCAACAAGAGTTGCATGTATACAGCCCTTCAGCTCCAAATCATCTGCAACACAACTTACACTACATCTTGTTCAAATAGCTATTTGCACAATTCTTACAACAGGTATCAGGTTACTCGCTTTACAAAGAGCCACCCTTTCAATGGTTTTTAAACTGCTCTTTGTCATTTCAGTCCACAGTTTTCAAAAAAAAGCGCAAAACAGAAAGATATGGTCTTTACAGAGTAAAAATTCATACCGCCTATTAACTAAAAAAATGAATCAATTCAGTACAATCAGCTGATTCAGGGAATGTGACTAGTAGCAGCAATTTTTTAAAAAACTTAGCTACTTCTCAACATTGTGCCATTTAGATTTCACAAGTGCATTGCACTGAATTTTTCACTGCACATCAACTGAGATGAACATTCTATTAGCATCATGCATTGTTGACTGTATCACCAGGAGCATGTATGACACAACTAAAGCCCTAGGAAGGCTATCAACTTATTATGGAAACCTGGTCGGCATGGACAAAATGGACTGAAGGGTCTGTTTTGTGTTGTGTGACTCTATGGCACATATAGGTGTGACATTCCAGTGTTCCTCTCCAGCTAGCTACCGAATTTACATCAGCACTCTTCTTTATAGCTGCATCTCCTCTTTCTAAAAATAAAACATGTTGCAATTAAAAGTTCAGTATGTCCCTAGGGATCTGCCACTACATTGCATACTCATGGTAATGCTCCTACCTGTAGGACTGCAACAGTATTGAAATGCATCCATGAGGCGGGGGTATTTCTGCTCTGACCCAGATCTTGATGCCAATCATGAGTCACCTTAATTTGTGGTCTTTCAACTTTTATATAGTATCCTCTGAATAATTAAGGATTGGAGTGCTGGAGGGCTAGAAACACTTTGCTGATAATTTCAGCCCAATTCACCTAGTGGAAAACTGTTGAGATGGGATTCACTGCCACTTAGGCAAAATTACCAATTCAATTGTGTCAGCTTCCCCATTGATGGGTTAGAATAAAATTATTCCTCCATTGGATCTTGGTGTGATGGCAGTCACACCTGTACTCTCAGTGTTATGAATTTAAATAATATGTAATATAAATACTAACCATCTTGTAATAAATTATTGGTCAATTTATAAAATAGGAAAACAGTAATCCCCAAATATAGGACCAAATTACATGGCCCATGATAGCCATTCCTCTGTGTGGATCCTCAATGCACTTTTAATTAAGATATTATTTTATAATCATTGGTCTTTATGTTCTTAATTTTTCCTGTTTCTAAAATGATAGATCATTTAAATAACTGTAGCAAGACACCTTGGTTGAAAATTATAGGAATCCAGTGGAAATCTCACAGTGTCGTGAGTACTCTGTTGGTCTCATGTTATTTTTCAGGAGAATGCATAAAGTGCCAAATCTGTGGCACCAGGAGTCGCTCAGTTGAAAGGAGTGGAATTGGAGAGAAAAAGGATGTGAAAGCACTAATGTTAGGGGATTCTACAGTAAGGCAAACAGATAGACCCTTTTGCAGCTGCAGGTGATATCAGAATGGTATGTTGCCTCCCTACTGCCAAGGTCATGGATGTCACTGAGTGACTGTAGGACATACTGAAGGCGGGAACAAGAACAACTAGAGGGGGAAGGTTCAAACTGGAGTCAGGGAGTGGGCTTAACTCTGAATGGTGAGACAAGAATGGGGTAACGAATGATGTAAATGAAAGATAGAAAAGTAAAATGCAAAAGTGCAAGGCAGAGGAAACAAGGTTAGTAGAAACTAAGTCTGCAGTGCAAAAATAAGGTAAAAATGTCAACAAGTCTTAAATATACTATATCTGAATGCACAGATCATTCAAAATAAGGAATTAATAGCACAAATAGTTGTAAATGGGTAGGGTGTGATTGCACCTCACAGAGACATTGCTGTGGGTGACCAAGACTTGGAATGGAATATTCAATGGTATTCCATATTTCAGAAGGACATGCAAAAAGGAAAAACAGGTGGGGTTGCATAGGTAGTGAAAGGTGAAGTCAGTTCAATTCTGTGAAATGATATTACAGCAGAAAATCTAGATTTGGAATCAGTCTGAGTGAAGATAAGAAGCAAGAAAGGGCAGACAACATGAGTGGCTGTGGAATATGGGTCAGCAAACAGTGGTAGTAAGCTAGAGGATGGCATTTAACGAGAAATTAGAGATCCATGCAACAAACGTACTATATGGGTGTCTTTTATCTAAATACAGACTGGGAAACCATGACATTACAGCAATATTACTGTAGCAGATAAATTCCTAGGGATCTTACAAGCTTTTTTTAGACCAGTGTATTTAGGAACCAACAAACGAACATGTTATCCAAATCTGCAATGAGAAAGGGTTAATTTATAATAATATTGTGGGAGGTTCTTTAGGAAAAATGTGACCATAACAAGATAGAATTCTTTGCTGGATGAAAAAATGAAGTAGTCCAATACAAAATGAGATCCTATATCTAAGCAAAGGAAACTACTAAGACAGATAAGCTGGTTGTAATCGATAGCATTACAATGGCATGACAGTAAATAGGCAATGGTTAATATTTAAGAAACAAGTGCATGCTTTGCAACAGTTATACTCATCTTTTGGGCAAAATGGAAAAAGTGACCCAACCATGACTAACAAAATAAATTCAGGGTAGTATTAGATCCAAAGAGGAGTTATACAAAGTTGCATGGCTGAGGACAGGGAGGAGTTTAGAATTCAGGAGAGGTGGACCAAGATTTTAAGAACCAGTCTATGATTAGTTCCTTAGAGATTATAACCATTTTACTCATGTAAACAACTTTTCTTCGACTGCTCAGGGGCCAGTATTTGGGGTCAAATTCATCTGTCATCCTGTGTACTTTGAGCATTGCTTCCCCCCCCACCCCATCTTTAACAGGGCCCCACCTTCTTCTTATTCCAGTTTCTCTAGAAAATTTCAAGGTGCAATCCGTTATGAATCATTTTCTACATTAACTTATAATCGTCTCCAATTACAAAGGCTTCCCTTATTTTGCAGACTTTGTCTCAACTAGGTGAGTCTTCTGGTATACAGGTAGTAGCTCTGAAAAGGTTCATGTTGGAGAGTTCATCAGGCTCCACCTAATCTGTTGATACCATGCAGTGAAGAAGTGTGGAATCCAGATCAAGATCCCATTGGCTCAGAAATGTCATCCTGGCTTCTGATTAATTATGTCCAATTAGCCAATGTAAACATGTATCTATTACTTTCATGCAATAAACTATATTTTGTTGTTAAGACAACTTCCTCTTGTTGATAACTGCCAGATGTCCCTCTTCCTCCACGGTTAACCATACACACCTTTAGAACCAGTACAGAAAGAAGGATTGGAGGCAGAACTCTTCCCAAACCATTCACTGGTAGTCATTGGTTCCATACTGTATGTACAACATGGTGATCAGCAGTACCTCAAGGTGATAATGGTGAAAAGAAATCAACCCAAGGGAACAAATTTTCAGGAGACAAGTGATTTTACCATTTTAGGGGCATTACTGTTTTCATAAGACTCAATCAGTTAGCAGCTATAAGCACAAACAGAAAAGCAGTCAGGGGAACACAGGGAAGGAACAGCAGGACAAAGGCAGTGCTCCATCTAAAACTTTTACCTCAGGGATCATAAAAGGCACAGAAATGACAGTCAGAGATAGAGAGAACTGCCGATGCTGAAGTCAGAGATAACACAGTGTGGAGCTGGAGGAACACAGCAGGCCAGAACAAGAATTCCTGTCCTCACGTATCACCCCACTAACCTCCGTATCCAATGTATCATTCTCTGCCAAGTCCGAACCTACAATCTGACCCCACAACCAAGGATATATTTCCCTCCCCACCCCTATCTGCCTTTTGTAGGGACCGCTCTCTCTGCAACTCTCTCATCCACTCCATACTCCCACTAGCCCCACCATCCCCGACACCTTTCTCTGCAACCACAGGAAGTGCTACACCTGCCCCTACACCTCCCCCCACCATCACCTCCATTCAAGGTACCAAACAAACCTTTCACATCAGACAGAGGTTCACCTGCACATCTGTCAATGTGTCTATTGCATCTGCTGCTCCCGATGTGGCCTCCTCTACATCGTTGAGACCAAGAGGAGGCTCGGAGACCGCTTTGTAGAGCACCTGCGCTCTGTTCGTGACAAATGATAACACTTCCCAGTAGCAAACCACTTCAACTACCCCTCCCACTCCCTGGGCAACATGTCCATCCTGGGTCTCCTCCAGTGTCACAATGACACCACCTGGAAACTGGAGGAGCAGCACCTCATATTCCACCTCGAAAGCCTACAGCCCAATGGCCTAAATGTGGATTTTACCAGTTTCAAAATCTCACCACCTCGGCCTTATCCCATGACCAACCCTCCCTCTCATCCCTGCCTCCTTGACCTGACACAACCTGTTCATCTTTTCTCCCACCTATCCGCTCCTCCCACCTCACTGACCACCTATCTTCTCCAGGCCCACCCCTCCTCTCTCTATTTATTTCTGAGCTCCCTTCCCCTCCCCCATTTCTAACGAAGGTCCTGACCTGAAATGTCAACTTTCCTGCTCCTCTGATTCTGCCTGGCCTGCTGTGTTCCTCCAGCTCTACACTGTGTTATCACAGAAATGACAATGTTGGTTAGCATGAGAGTAAAAAATTTGACACACTGTGCAGGTAAGGATTTCTTAAAGAAAAACAACCTGTAGGGGCAGTCTCAATGCAAGCTTCAGTTGGGCAACAACTGCTTTTGGCCTGTGTCAATAAATGTAAAGATCCCTGTAGGCAGAAAAGAGAAAAGCTTTAGCTAAAGGACCACATTGAGAAGGATAAAGATAAAAAAGGAGCTTTTACTGTTCACAATGAGCATCAGTGTCACAGCCAGCACACGTTGAGAGACAGAGCTTCAGTAGAGAAGTCAAGTGTCATTGAATTAATGTATGTTAACAGTACAGCATTGGAAATGTCATGGAGCACATTTAAGGTGAGAAAAGCACAATTTAATTAATGGAAGAACATAGAAAAAAAATTAAGATTGTGCTAAATTCAGAAGAAACATAAATTAAACCACAGGTTTGATGAAAGGATTGGCTAAGACTACAGCCACTGACGTTTATTTGAAAAATGTGCTAAAATGATGTATACTGTACATCAGGCCACGGAAGGTGGAAAAACATCCATTTTTCAAGTGAGGAAATGAAAAGACTCCATCTGGGCTGCAGAAGTCAGGAAAATCTTCATTTTGCCTGCAGATGGCAGGACACCACCATTTTGATTGCAAAGCCCCGAGCAAGTGGTACAGAGATACAGATTAGTAGTCAGTAGAATTTAAAACATAAACAAAGTAAAATAGCCCAGCATTGTCTAACAAAAAATCTGAACATGTATTAGAAAATATAGCATTACTATAATAGCATTTAGAACCTTAAAGGAATTTTGAAAGAGAATTGCAACATTGAGATACAGCAATATTAAATGCCAGAAAATTACAATATTAAGATGCTACTAATGTAAAATAGCTTTAAAGAATAAATAATCGCATTAAGAAAACAGAAGTAATAATACCACCTCAAAAATTTATTGTCAGAGATTGTCTAAATAAACCACAGGATTAGACATCTTGAAGAAAACAGTTTTTAATATGAATTGCTTCAAAATTGCATAGTAAATCTTAAGGTGCACAAGTAAACAATTGTATTCAATGGGGTGTATTGCTGATGATGCTATAAATCACCAAAATATAAAAGAAAACGCAGGTACTTTCAAAGAAGTTCAGATGATTTTTTATAAGAACTTTAATCTGAGAATCAATAATATGCTTGAAAGAGCAAAATTTAACCATCCAGAAGAATCCATAGATAAATTCATAAAGATTTCCACAGAATGGTGGAAAACTGCATAAATGGAACTTTGAAATTACAACTCATTAGAGACAGAATCACTGTTAGAATTATTCATGAGTCTGTCAGATATACTACATTCCAAAGAAGATTTGACTTCAGAGGAATCCATTAAAGATTAATACAGGGGCAACTTCACTGCCCTATCAGATCAGATACTATTAAGTAATAGAAGTTAAGGCCTACAGCAATGAAGCAATATGGTCCAGGTTGAATAACTCTCTGGTGTACAGGTGTGGTACAGTAACATTGCAATACAATGAGTAAATGTATGTATAAATAATTAATCAGGGCTAAAGGACACTCAATACATACTTAATATATTCAAATAGCCTAACCTGCCTACCCCACGGGGTTTACTGCATATATATTGTACTGTGGGTAAATGGGGAAAATAATAGAATTAAGTTGGTGGGTTACTGATAGTTTACTATGTGTAAGAAACGACACAAAATCATTCACTTTCAGTTGAAATGCCTGCCATAATCTCTCATTAAAGTCTTTGCACACATATTGACAGGTAATTCCTTCTATTTTGTCAGCCAATACGGGCATTTACAGTAAAACTTTGGGTTCTATAAACGCTTACAATAGTTAGTGGGGAAAAAGGGTAATTTCTGCAATATTAGCTGATGAACCAAACTGTGTATTTTAAAATTAAAACTATAAGATACGTTAAATGTAATAACGTGACAATCATGTTTTAGGAGACATTTCCATGCAATGAGTTTCATTAATTTTATGAATAATTAATTTTGTAAATGTGCAGAAAAATAACACTATTACGATACTTTAAGTACATCAAATCATAACACCCATTGCGGTTCCATTGTTGTCACATGTATACAGAGCTTAATTGAATCGTTAGTTCAATCACCGATAAACATATTTCGATTAAATGCTATTGCTTATTTCATTTTGATTCCATGAGTCAGAGACAGCCTATTTTGTTTGAATTTTTGGACGAAAATATTTCAATAGTATTTTACTTCATTTTCGTTACAAAGTATTCTTTCCAAAGCAGTTACGAATCGAACGGACGCAAGCATGTAAAACCTGCAGCTGCTCGTTGAACAAAAAATGTAACGGAGCTGCTTCGAATCGGTTGTGGCAATGCATGGGAGGGAGCAAAGGAATGTTTGTGTTCATAACATTAAAGTGCTTCTAAATCAATCAACAGCGTAACGCATTTATTTTTTTTACACAGAAACGTTCCTCTTCATTTCTTTACCGCTTTCTTAGCTGTTCTGTACCTTTAGCTCTTCTCTGTCTCTCTCTCCAAAAAGTAGAGGTTCTGTATGTTTTCAGTGTGCCCGTCAAACTACTTGTCTGCCTTCTCAATTGCCCACCTCCTGCTAGTGAACAGCTCCTCCCATTTGCGCATATAAGCCAAATAAATTGCTGGCAGGGGCCGAGCAGAACATTTTCCCAGTTCGCTGCTGTAGTGAGCATCTTTCCTCGCATCACGCACAGCCTAAGGTAAGAGTTCTGCTGCCACTTAAACACTGCTGTTTTAAGTTGTTAACGATCCGATCGCCCGCAGTTAAAACTAGTTCCGCCAGGGATTTTGTCTGAAGTCATTGTTTCTGTTATTTCTACTCGTTATTGAATGATTTTAAAAGGTGGATTGACCTCAGGTAATGTGTGTTTAGTCTGCACTGTAAGCGTCTACACCCGAGAGATCGGGAGAGGGGAGGAACTATGAGTAGCACACTTTCCTCCAAACAAAGAGAGAAAGATTTACAATCTTTTTTCTCCCAGCAATTAGTTTTAAGGGCATTACTATCAGCTTACCTGATGTACAAATATGTCAGAATATTACAAAATAGTCAGACACTGATATAAGAATGCTGACTGGAAATGAGAAGGATAGGGAAGTACCTGGAAATCTTTCACAAAAGTATCTCCCTTTCTATTAAAAGAAATTTATTTTAACTGAAGCAGATTGCTATGCAGCGCAGTAGTAACACTGGTTGAAAGGCAACTGTTAACAACTTTGCAACTAGAGACTTCAAAAAATTATAATTTGAGGTAGAGTTCTATAATCTGTGAGTTCCCTGCTGTGTAACAGTATTTTTCGGTCAGAATTCTATACATAGATCCAGATGTTAGAGTGTCTTCTTACCGTGCGCTGTGCTGTATACTCGGACAGGCGTGGAAAAAAAAATATTTGGCTTTATTTAATCGTCTTGCTTACCTGGCACAGATACTGCTGCAAGGAGATACAACAAATTACACTGAAAGGTCAGCAGAGGCTAATTAGTCCAGGCAATGTGGTACCCTGCATCTTCTAATTTAACCTTGTGAACCTCTTCCAATCTCCCTCCCCCATTCCTTTTTCTAATAAGTGTTTAAACAAAGGCCCTTTTATGAAGGTGCAGAATTTGAAACTTCGGTGTGGTCTCCCCTCAGTGGCATTTCTTTGGGGAAAAGTCAATTTCCTCAGGAATTTTGCAGCTAAGCCATAACATCTGCAATGGGAACTCAAAGCCTTTACTCACCAAATCGCAGAAACAAGGTGAGCGACTGAGATGTAAAATTGAGTTGAAAAACTTCACTACAGTTGCCAACCTTCCAAGTTTGTCTGGGATTCTATTTAAAAATGAAAGATTAATCTTCAACCTTTGGGAAACACTTCTTTTAACTGCCTTTTAAAAAGTTGTTATAATTGAAGGTGTTCAGTGAAAATTGTATTTTTAACCAACGTTTACAGATGTTATGAGATATCTCTGGTGGAAATAGGACATGAGCTCGTGTACCCTGGCCTAATGGTAGGGATATTACCATTACAGACAAGAGCCCTCTAATTGATTTTGAGTCATTAAGATATACAGCAGAGAAACAGACTCTTTGGTCCAACTTGTTCATCACGACCAGATTTCCTAAAATAATCTAGCATCATTTGGCCCATATCCCTCTTAAACCCTTCTTACTCATATACTCATCCAAATGCCTCTAAAATGTTGTAATTGTATTAGCACCACCACTTCCTCTGGTAGCTCAATCCATATATGCACCACGCTGGAAAAAGTTGCTGCTTAGGTCCCTTTTAAAACTTTCCCCTCTCACCTTAAACCTATGCCCTCTGGTTTGGGACTCCTTCTCTTCCCACCCCACCCTGCCCCACTCTGGGGAAAAGACCTTGTATATTTACCCTATCCATGCCTCTCATGATTTTATAAACGTCCATAAGGTCACCCCTCAGCCTCCGATGCTCCAGGGAGAATAGTCTCAGCCTATTCTGCCTCTTCCCTACAGCTCAAACCCTTTGACCCTGGCAACATCCTTGTAAATCTTTTCTGAACCCTTTCAAGTTTCACAACATCTGCCCTATAGCAGGGAGACCAGAACTGCACACACTGCTCCAAAAGTGGCCTAACCATTGTCCTAAACCAGGAATGGGGTTGGTGGAAAACCATCCATTTGGGTGTTCACTTTCCAATTGGTATGGGAAATCAATCTACTGTAATGATGACTTCATTTGGGTTGCTTGAGGGAAGATCATTGTGGGAATTATGAAAACAGGAAGATCATATGAAGATAACCTCCAGCAAACCGTGGAGACAGCCCTAGGCATAACAAAGATTCTTATGATGCATTCTACTCTGTGTGGAATAGAGATTTAAAGGCTTTATTATTCTTGTGCATCTCCTTTTTGAAGCAGTTTATCTTCCAATAGCAGGGGTGGCTAGCATTTCCATATTCTCATCCCCAAAATCGGCAGCCTGTCCACTATGTCCTTTTCTAAAAAAAGGGACCTGTATATTGATAACTGTGTTGCCAGCACCAAAATATGGTTCCTGTTGGCAGATGGATGGGAATGCAATGCTTTCTTTTAGAGTCACCTTTTATAAAACAGCAGTCAGGAAGTGGGTCTTTAGCAGCTATCCTTTACCCATCAGTGACACTTCCTCTGAAGATAGTGGCAACCTTTCCTTCCTATTGTCTATGCCCCAACCCACCACCTTAAAACTTCCAAATCCTCCCTGTACCAAGACCTCGGCCTTGCTTAAAGTTAGGTTCAATTGGACCTCCCCATGGGCCTACTTGACTTGTTGTCCCAACAGCTCCAGCGCTATGACTTTGGTTAGCAAGTCTGGGGGCAGGAATCCATTTCAATTGGGCGGGGGGTGGTGGGTGGGCTGCAGTCTTGCAATTAGGCAAATTAGTCCACTCTCAGCGGCTTGTCACTATGGGGGTGAACTTCCAACGAACTAGTCATCTCCCAACTGACTATCCTTGTTGGTGGGAAGCTTGCCCAGCCACCTTGTCCTATAATTTCCATCACTTGTTTCTGATCTAATCAGGTAAAAGTACCATAGTTACCTTTTGACCAATTTTGCTGTCAATCTCCCAGCCACGAGCTTCCTGTTACAAACCGCAAAGAGCAATTCGGGAATGCTTACAGCTAGCAGCAGAGTCTCAGCTTAAAAAAAAAAAAAAAAAAAACCTCTTTATTTTTGGCAGTAACAATTGATTATCTGTATTTATTCTGTGGATTTGAGTCCTGCTGTGGCAAATAGTAGAATTTGAATTCAATTTTTTTTTAAAAAATATCTGGAATTGAGCCTAATGATGACCATGAAACCATTGTTGATTGTTGCAGGGGGAGGGAAGCCCATCTAGTTCACCAGTGTCCTTCAGGAAAGAAACTGCCACCCTTACTTCGTCTGGTCTACGAGTGACTCCAGACCCACAGCAATGTTGTTTACTCTTAACAATTAAGTTCCAGCAATAAATGCTGACCTACCCAGTGGCATCCACATCCAATGAATGACTTAAAGTGGCTGAAGACATTTTAAAAACCAAGGAAATTTGTGCAATACATCTTTCATGAGATTTTAGGATTGGGCAGCGATATATCTTTCATGAGATTTTGGGAATGGACGGTTTGAGATATTAAAAATAGACTGCAAAGGCTGGGACTATTTTTTTCACGCTGGAGCATAGGAGGTTGAGGGGTGACCTTTTATTAAGGTTTATAAAATCATGAGGGACAGGGATAAGGTGAATGACCAGGGTCTTTTCCCTAAGGTTGGTTGGGGGGGGAGGGGGAGGGGTTAGTGGAATGGTTCAAAACTAGGGACCATATTTTTAAGTTGAGAGGAGAAAGAAGAAAGACATGAGAGGCAACTTTTTCAGAGAGGTTAGTGTGTAGAATTGAACTGCTCAAGGAAGTGGTGGATGTGGGTACAATTACAATGTTTAAAAGACATTTTGGATAAGTACATGAAAGGAAAAGTTAGCAGGGATATAGGCCAAGTGCAACCAGGTTGGACTAATTTGGCTTGGGAACATGGTCGGCATGGATTGGTTTGACCTAAGGGTCTGTTTCCACGCTGTATGGCTCTGATTCTATTTTCTGATTGGGCAGCTGAGATTAATGCTTTGACTCTGAAGGAAGTATTTTATGTAACAGATAATGAGTTAAACTGCTAATGATTGAAGTAGAATGTTCATTAAGATTACAGTGAAACAATGTGGAAAATATTGTGCAATCAATTGGATTAGACAACATTTTGGTTCATTTTTTTTAATCTTTATTCATTCATGGGATAAGGGCATCACTGGCCAGCATTTATTGCCTGTCCCTAATTATCCAGAGGCAGTTCAGAGTCAACCACATTGCTGTGGGTCTGGAGTCACATGTAGGCCAGACCAGGTAAGGATGGCAGTTTCCTTCCCTAAAGGACATTAGTGAACCAGATAGGTTTTTCCAACAATCAGCAATAGATTCATGGTCATCATTAGGTTCTTAATTCCAGATTTTTATTATTGAATTCAAATTCCACCATCTGCCATGGTGGGATTCGAACCCAGGTCCACAGAACATTATCTGGGTCTCTGGATTAACAATCCAGTGATAATACCATGGCCTCCCCTAGGCACCTTTTAAAATCCAATCATGGTACTGACCAAGTGATAACAAAATGGCTTATTCATAAATTCACAGTACAAAGTACTTGTTGACATGACACTTTCTTTTGTCAGGTTTTCACTTCTTGACAGATTTTTTTTTTCTTGCAGTTCCTGATTCAATCACAGATAACAAATGCAAACCTATATGCTGCTCTTAAAGTCACTGAAAAATCAAATGTACGATCACATCAGGCATGTTGTTGGTGAATTTCTCTCTGATTTTCTCTCTGTAATTTCAATTCGGAAGCAGAATTTGACTTTAGGCCATCCGTCCTGGTGGCAAAATAGTTCCGAGTTATAGAGGCTGTGGACTTATTGAAAACTTAGCAGCAGAAGTGTGGGTTATCAATAGGTATCCCTGCCAAATTGAACACTCTAAATCAGGCTGGGGAAATTGCCTATGAGGTTGCAGGGGCAGTGGTGACCACGAATGTTGCACTTCAGGCAAACACAAATAGTTGAATCCCTTTCTCTTTAGAAATTCTCTTCTCTTCCCGCACTGCATGGGATTTCGCCAACTAATTTAGCAATTGGGTGTCCTTTTTGACTTGCAAATAGAACCCTGTGGTTCTTTTCTTTCATTCCCCCCCTCCACCAATCTTATAAAGAACCGCTCAGAAGTAGCCGAGCATGTTGGACCCCTATTGACAGGCCCATGTTAAAATTGGGCAGCGAGATAACCTAGCAGCTGTCTCCCTGCTAACAGAAGGAGACACTATATAATGTGCGAAATAATACACAGCTAACAGGTTACGTGGATTTAATTGACAAACTAATAGAGTATTGAGAATTATCTAGAAAAGAACGTTCGTGAATATTATGTACAGCTGACCCAGGAATTTATAGATTCAAATGAATTACATAATTTAAGATGTTTGGGCTACCTCATGCTGATCTCTTATTGGGGAAGAGATTTATCAAATAATAGCATGAATTGAGCATGCATGTTATAATGCCAGTTTTTGGGATGAGCAAGGTAACGAATTGCTGAAACATCAGCCATGCAAAGTATTGTTTCTCTGTCTCTCCAGACAATGCCAGACCTGCTGAGTATTTCAGACATTCTGATTTTTTTTTAACTATGAGGATGACTTGACTCTGTGTGTGTCAGTAATTAATATCTTTTCGAAATGCTAAGACAAACAAACTTGAAGGGCCAAATTGGAATATTACTTTCAAACTATCCAGGTTTTCCCTAGTTCACTATCAGTTGTGCGCCATTTTGTTGATGGTCAGGCTTTTTTTTTGAAGACTTTGTTTGTGTTGAGGGACAGTACGACACATTATTCACTGGAATCTTTGTGCAGTACATTCTCTGTAGAATCAAAAGTTCTTCATGCCTCCAACAACTGCACCTACTTCTAACCTGAATACAATTGTAGCACAGATGTTTTCTCAACTATTTACCCTGTGCAATTGGATCTTTTGTCAGCTTTTTCATGGTGATTTCTGATAAGGCTGTTTTAGAGGAAGCAGTTTAATGGCCTTGTCACCATTGACCTCCATGTCCAATGTGGGAACAGAATGTGTTTAAGTTTAGTGTTGTGTATGTTTTTGGGGATGAGGGTATGTTTTGAAGTCAGGGTGGTCTAGTTCAGGAAGTATGTACCTGATCCCCAGTGGTGTAGTGAAAACAGTACCATACGCAGCTGAATTCCTGGTGGTCTACACAGTGTCCTCCATTATTTATGAGTTCCATTCAGGCAATTCAAAAATTTGGACTTTTTGATTTATTCAGACAAGATGTAATCAACTGCTCATCCCAAGACTAAATATACACTGATCACTGCTGCTCCTTTCTGTAATCCCATCTTGTTTCAGTATGTTTCCTGCTCTCACTATTCCTTTTGGCTTCTGTAATTGGCATGATTCAGACTTTCCTACTGAGACCGTCACTAAGGAATGCTAAAGATTTTTATTTTCTCCATGTTACACCACTTGGCACAATATACAGTTTTTATTTTCATTTACTAATTAATCATTGGATTAGTATTGAGTTAACGCTTCAGCTACTGTGTTCAGACTGATTAACAAATTGCCTATCTCTGCGGCATAGGTACTGTCCAAAACCATTCCCATACATCCTGGGCAAATCAGATGAGACCTCCAGATGCATGGATAACTCTTGATAGTTGTTACTAGCTGACTCTTTCTTTCTAATGATTTATGACAAGTACTAGCATTCCTGAGATATTCTTTTCTGTTATGAGAGGATATTCCCTCAGCTCAGAATTGTTGAAGGCTAACAGCTCACAGTTGCTGTCAGAGTCTGTCAGGTTCGAAGTATTAAAATGCATACAGCTTGAACCTAGCCCATCTATGTGAATGGAGTACACTGTAGATATGCCTGAGGCAGTCTCACGTCCAGAACACACTGTCGAAATTGAAATAACTACCTGCGGCGGCTGCTAGAAAATTTGAGTTTTTACTTTGTTATGAAAAGATTCTGTCAAGTTGATTCCCTAGAGGGAGACATGTGAACTGATTAATTTTAGGGTAGAAATGAACTTTATTGTTTAGCAGAAATTGCTAACCATGGAAAGTGGGAGAAGGAGGGTTTAAAAATAAAAGCAGGACAGTGTAAAATAAAATTATCTGTAAAGATTTTTATAGAGCTATCAGTATAGTTCTGCAAATCAGTATTGACAATGCTGAACATCACTAACCAAGGAGTGGCCATGACTAGATGCACAGAATGGAAGGAAATGGCATTGAAGTGCTGCCATTTGGAATGGTCTATGTATTTAACCTGAGTGAGTGTAAAATTTCATGGGTAAGTAATGAGGCCAATCTGCCAATCTGACCCCAAAAGTGGTGGAAAATACTGAGGAGGGAGCAGTAACATGAAAAAACTCTAAAAGACCATCTTCACAACCTGCCTAGGCACTGCACTGTGAAGAGGGATAGCTGACTCGTTCAAAAGACGAAAAAGTTTGGGGTTGGGGTGAGCCTATGGCAGATTATGTGGCAAGCAACTTCAGAAGGTCAATCAGTCGCAGTAAATTCCTGCAAACCAGCTTCTTGAAAAAGTATAACCATGCAAGAGGAGAAGAAACCTACGCATTTGGATCAGAGGTATGTGGTACATCTGAAAAAGTGCAAGAAACAAGGGAAGCATTTTGGTCACTATAGCCAATATAGTAAATTTAAGTGAGGAAGTGGAACCATTTTTTTTTAAACTTGACCTCCTGAGAAAACAAAGGGCACTGACCAGGTTGTTTTTGCGTACAATGACACAGATGATTTAGTGGACGTTGTTGTGCTTTACTACTGGTCTTTATATAAAATTTGGAATAAGGTTTTCGTTATTGTCAGCAATGCCATTGCCATTCTTTCCAGACGTTACATAGTAGGAAAAACTCCAACATACGTAGGATTCTAAAGCTTTAGTTACCTCTCTCAGTTTAAAACCAAATCCCATCTGAGTGGCAAATTCTAATCAACATAATCAAGAAAAATCAGTGTTTTATTTTATATAAAGAGGTTGTACCACCTTGTGGATTATTACTAATATAGAAACTTGAAACAGGATCTTTGTACGAGATCAGATTGTAGTGATGCCCTACAGGAATTTTTACAGTTGAAGAAAGACCTTTTAGTTTTAAGAAACCCACAAGCAACCCTACTAATGTTCTGGGAAGACAACAACCAACAAGGGGAAAAGGGCAATGCTCTCGCCATTGCTTCTTATCCAAATGTGGCAAGGAAATTCCACACCAACATTAATCTGCCCAGCCAGCAATGTAAAATGCCATAAGACTATTTTCAAGAGGCTGTATGGGAAATTTCATCATGCAGTATGGAATTTCCCAACTGACCACTGCAGTCTTCAGCTGTGAGGGAGGACCAAGGGACGTTCTTCTTGGGAGAAATGTAAATGATGGTTCAACAATGGCAAGGAGCTGAGTAACAGCAATCCAGGCAAAAAGATCAGTTTTTAGATCTAATTGGATCATGCCCATAGCCAACATCCCCAAATTTTTTTAAGCTACAAAAAAGCAGAAGTCTGAAACGGAGTCCCATCAATAATCTATGGAAACACACCAACCGTTCCTTTGCAGCAAAACACAAAATCAAACTATAAAGCTTCAAGAGACACTGAACTTCCATTTGAGCATAAAAAGGAACTCTGAGATCAAAGTTACACAAGAATTGGAGTAAACTAACTAACTCCGAGATAGTTGGCTTAAGAGTCCAGTGACTGTAATTATATGACACAATCGAGCCTTTAATCTTAAATAGAAAAGTCTATAGTGAATTTCCCATATTCTTCCATACCAACAGCCAATGTTCTCCCTCAACTGACATAGTGAATAATGAGGGGAGTCGGTTAGCTAAGCTGGCTGTATAGCTGGTTTGTGATGTAGAACGATGCCAACAATGCGGGGTCACCATGAAGATCCTGCTGCCTCTTGACCTTGCCTGAGGTGTGGTAACTCTCAGGTCAAACTCGCCACCAGTTGTTTCTCTAATGAGAGAGCAGCCCTATGGTCCTCTGGACCACAATGACTACTATATAATGAAGAAGGAAAAAACTTCTTTTGACAGAAATACTCAGAACTGCAAAGTCACTGAACAATTAGCTGAAGAATGCTTTCTGTTATGATTAGTGAGTAATGATATTATGTTTAAGAAAGACATCTGTGCAAGAAAGGACGCAATTCATCTTTAAAATTTACAGAACAATGGAGAAGGAAGCCCTTGTGAAAGATTGAGATCCCCTGCAGAATAAAGACTATCTTTTTTGAAAAACTTGGTGAAGTAAGTCAATTTGCCATCCACCTAAGGGGCAAAATATTATTCAGGAGCTTCTTGGATCTGGATTCAGAAGCTGTTTCTTCATGGATGATGCACATCAGCTTTTTATTTGAGCTCCAGAATTTCTTTGCCTGCAGAGGAGTTGCCTTTTCGCTCCAACCCTGTTTATACATCCTGTAATGAAGAGCTAGAAATGTTGGAGATTAATGCCGCAAGTCAAAAAGACTTGTTGGTGATAGGGTGGGGAGAGGAGGTGAGGAACTGAGTAGGAGAAAACTATTCAGCTAAATGTTCAAGGGGTACTGTAAAATACCTTGAGATATAAAAGGTATAATTAACCTTTACACTAAAAAATAGCTACAGAGCATGTGAAAGAGCTATATCGTAGTGACTTAGGCTCCAGATCCATGTAATCTTAAGCCTGTAAGGATCCAACAGGATTTCCTCTATTAAGGCATGGTAAAAAAGCCTAGTCACTCAATGTAATCCTCCCATTACTACAAATATTGAAGCAAAAATCTATGCTGATTGAAATGATGTCGTCGTCATCATCCTTCACATTTAATTTTGAAATATTTAGACCAGATGCAAGGAGCTAATTCCAAATATCAAATCTCTTCAGACTAATCCATTACAGATTTCAACCAAGTTCAGCTTCAATGTTGAAATTGCTTGGGAACATCAAATAGTGCAAATACCCAATGTTATCTTTATCACTGTTAGCTGTCGGCCATTTAGTGGGGTAGTGTTGCCAGGGACCTCTACATTTAAATCTTTCTGATGAAAGAAATCACCTATTCAGGAATAACCAGTGTGCACCTCAATACAAACTCTGTCACACGTTTAATAATGCTGGCTCATCAAGTATTCAGATTTTGTTTTCATACGTAGGTGAAACAGAATATATTCTTCAAGGATATACCAATAAATGATTTTAGGGGCCTGCAGATTGGTTTTGGAATAGGTTATACTGTCAACCTTGATCATTCCTTTTAATGTTAGTTTAAGGACAGCTATTAAATCAAATTCCAAACCAGAACTGGATTTGGCAGTGTTTGATTTATTCCCTGATTTCCAGAATTATATCTTGGAATTATTTTGCAAGTGTGTTAACTCCTCTGAAGAAAATAATGCAGCATCTGAATGTTTGGCTGAAACTACATGCTAGGAAGATAATGAAAACAAAAGAGGAGTTGAAATACAGCTCCCTAAACACTCAAGTCTACAAAATTCCAAACGATCAACATGTAGCTGTTTTTAATCAAGCAACAACCTTGCTAGTTTTGCGAAGTAGAGTTTAATATCCCTTTAAAACATACAATTTTGCAATAGTCAGTAGAAACATCTCTAAATTTGATGTGGGAACAATTATTCCATGGGCTGGATTTTGTGCTTGCCCACAATGGGACTTTGAAGATGGAGAAGATTGAAATGTCAGGCTGCCTCTGACTCAGAAATTAATATGGCATGGGGGTGGAGTGCAGGAGGCATCAGGCAGTGCATATACTCATTAAATTAGCCAATTAAGGAGCTTAATGCACTGTCACTAGTATTTTACCTGAGGTGGTAGACAGTAACCTGCACTGTGGACACCTGGCAGCTCTGGCATTGGGCAAGGGGTAGGGTCTTCCTTTGTGAGCCCTCTGGACCCAATGGAGGTTGTCCGCCTTTTGTCCCTTCCCATTGACCTCTTGAATCTGACCCTTTGAGGTCTCCACGCTGAGAACCTTGACTGCAGTCTTACCCATTCCTCAGCATTTGGGAATACCTGTAGTTCTAGCAGTGGCTATCTCATGCAAGTGGCTCCTGTCACTTGCTGCAGGGCAGCCTTTGGGGTTCTGGTTGGGCTCCTTCCGAACTTTTTTAGCCATGCATGATGGTAGTTAGGGGACAACATAAAATTCAGCAACATATGATTCAGATATGTTACTACACAATCATTATTAGAAAGGAGCACATGGATCATCTTGATTTTTACCTTTCCATAGGTGGCTAAGCTTGCAATGTTATACTGTCTAATAACCACCAGAATCCTCTCAGGCACTTGAGATACACCGATCACTTCCCCCACCCCACCTACACCAGTACTCACCCGCTGTGCCAGCCTCTTTCACCTCCCTCAATCTGCCAATCCCTCCCTTTGTCTCATCCCAGGAGAAAAAAGGCCTGCAATTGGGTATAAGGGCCTGTGGTGTTGTGCTTGAAATTCAGCTCTTCACACTCTTTGAGGAGAGGACCCTGACCCTGACTGTCCCAAATGGCTGCCTGGCCTTGCCCAAATCCCTGGATTGACATCTGAGGCTGCCCTTTTTTATTTACTGTGGGAGACCCTGACAGGGTGGCAAATTCCCTTTGTCCAACATGTCTAGGGCAGTTTTGGACTGACAGCCATTGGCTGGATGCATGACTGGCCTCATAAAGATCGTGTTGGCACCAGGGGATCCTGGGAGGTCTCAACAGTGAAGAGTACTTCTGACTTTGGCGAGTGGGAGAATGGAATGTGCAGGATGATTATAGGTGCACTGTTAATGAGGTGAGTTTGGTTAAAATTAGTGCGAAATCGCACAGGCGCTTGTGGAGAGAAACTGTTCACAAAACTCATTAAAATTGACGCTTAGCTATTTTCTGGTGAAATACAGCCTACAGCTTTGCTTCTACAGTTATCTTTATTCTCAGACTTAATAAGCACTCCATTTTGACAGAAGGACTGTTAAATAGCACTGATTACCCGACTTTCCAGAGGTTACTGAGTGGCCTATAATGTAATGCTATATTAACCTCTACCAGAAAACAACCTCCCCTCTCCATTCCCGTATTACTTTTATCCTCCTTTTACTAGACTCCCCTATGAAATCTAAATTTTAACGAATTTCAGCCGCAACTATTCGGGTTAGAAGTGAGTTTCCACAGTCTTAACTTTTTTTTTTCTTCCCCTGCCTTTTTTGCATCAAAGGTTTCTAATTTATGCTACCACATACTGTAGTAATAACTGTAGCAATTGCCAAATTAATATAGTAATTACAACACTGTCAAGTGAAGATTTCCAACCACACCTAAAGTATAGTATGGATTTCAAATGCTAAACCCAACTTTCTACTGTCTGACAGAAGAAAATAAATGAATTTTGACCTCTCCATGACTAAAGGCCAAACTTGGTTTTGAATTGGAGAATTCTGACCATATTATTGAGGCCAGCTTTAACAGTCTTGCTAGTAAAGTTATTTGTTTCTGTGTGTGTCCCTGTCTCTCTTCTTTCAATGCCTTCGTACGTGTGACTCAACCTATTTTGTTTCTAATGCTGACTGCAGTTTATGGCAACTTGGTGCCAAATACTCCAGCTACAGCTCTTGACCTTCTTTTGTGTACTGCTCCAAATGTGTCTCCTGGTCTCAAATACTGTTCTCCTGACTTCTGCTCCAGCATATTCATGTCTGCAGAGTGACGATGTAAGTGCTGAAATGTGTCTTCATATTGCTGAAACATTATTTTTCTTCCTGAGCCCCATCTCTGTTCAGTTTACATTGGTCTTTGTGATTGATCATTCTGCATTCCCATTGGCAATCGTTGAAGGTTAAATGCAGAGACAATAGTGGCAGCATCCCTGTAATATAAACAAGACAAGGCTCTTGCCTCTGTTGATTAGAGATCTACCAATGAACAACTCTTGCTCTGAGCATCTAAGTTGTGTAGATGTGGCCTGCCAGTCATAGCAATCTACTAAGGCAAGAGGGATCTGAGGGGAATAAATGTAATTGTTGCATTATTACATGTGTGCTACCCTACATTTTATATTACAATGACAATCTTGAAGATTGTATCTCTTGTAAATTCCAATGATCTTGAAGATCCTCTACAATTTTTTGATTGCAAACACGTGGAGTTCTCAGCCCTGCAGCTTAAAGATATGGCAAGTGTTTCAACTGCAATCTTTGGGTCTGAACATGGCAAGCTGGTGGAATTCCAGCCTGGATTGTAGCGGCTGGATCAACTGACTTTTTGACAGCTCGGACTCACCAGCATGCCACTTCCCAACTTCCCTGTGGGATGTGGTTGTTCAATGGCTAAAATTTTCCGGGAGGGAAATCCAGTTAGGGGAAGGAGGAAGTAGCCTGGATTAGGAAAGGTCCAAAGTTTCCTTGTGGAATCTGGAGAAGTGCTACTGCTCCTCTTGGTTTCCAAAAAAAACTAATGTCTTTTTTTCTTTAAAAGAAAACTGTTACTTCGCAGGGCCCCTTCTGGCTCAGGATCTTGTTTCCAGCAGGTTTAGCTGGGGTGGGGATGGGGGGGATATTGTTCACAGGATTGGTGCAGATTCAATGGGCCAAATGGTATCTATCTGCACTGTAAGGATTCTATTATCTATAAAATGGATGTGAAGATTCACTGCTGGAAGTCCCAATTCATACATTTTC
Source organism: Rhincodon typus (assembly GCF_021869965.1). Taxonomy (NCBI): domain Eukaryota; kingdom Metazoa; phylum Chordata; class Chondrichthyes; order Orectolobiformes; family Rhincodontidae; genus Rhincodon; species Rhincodon typus. Next base: position 26,717,814 of record NC_063342.1, read on the forward strand.
AAATACTATAATACTTTGATAATCATGTGACTGAGGGGCAAAAAAGTCATGTTTTCAAGTTCTCCATTCATGGCTCCCTTACTCAGGTGCAGCTGAAGGATGATTTCACCCTTTGGACGTAGGACAATCACTTTGTTTGGTCATGCTGTGACATACCTTGGGAGGCAAAAGGGACTATAACCTCGACCTTCTGGTTTAGAGACAGGCACACAACTACTGGCCCACAAGACCCAAAAGGGCTAGCCTTTAAAGTGGGACTAATGGTTGGGTGATCATTAGGATTAAGGTATAAGTTAGTTATTAAGCTATTTAATTTAATAGTAGTAAGTCATAACTCAAAGGGACTTGAATAGATTTTTCTGGAAAATCAGGAAGTCCTTGCCCTGCTCTTCTGCAAGAGTGTGTGAAATAACACCACAGAGGCCAGTTTGTCATCACCAAGACACCCTTTTTATTTACACATGCATAATACTTGATACTGGTCTGGCTTTCTCAGAGCTAGCTCTCTGAATGAAGAGAACTTCTGATGCTCCTGTTTATATCTGTCAGCCAGAGCTCCCTGATTGAGCCAAATTAACAGCTCCAATTAGGGATCTCCTATACTGAGGCCCACCATTCTGACGTCGTCACAATCACTGCATCCCTTCCCCGCTAAGTCTGGGACATGGGCCAGTTCTTTCTCTTCTTCTGGAGTGTTTTCAGAGAGGCCCCTTCGCTAGGTGGAGGGGGAGAACCCATGGGTTCTGACAGTCTTTCTAGCTGTTCTGAGGGGCCAAGTATGTTTTGCTCCTACCCTGTTCGCAGTTTTCATGTTATCCACATGCTTGTTCAGGTCTGCCTCACCTACCCAAACTTTGTATGTCACGTCTCTTAGCCATGCAGGGCCATTTCCGTGACTTTGGTAGATCAGATTTAACCTGGTGCAGAGTCTCTTCCCTGTTAGCAACTCTGCTGGAGCTACCCCCTGTAGTTGCATGAGGGGTGATCCAGTAATCAAATAGGAACCAGGATAGTTTGGTATTGAGTGAGGCTGTAGGTTGTTTCTTTAAGCCTGCCTTCGAAGTTTGCATTGCTCTCTTTACCATACCATCAGACGACGAATGGTATGGAGCTGCCATTGTGTGCCGAATGCCATTCAACTCTGGGAAATAGCCAAATTCCCTGCTGGTAAATGATGGCTTATTTGTCTATGACCAACACTTCTGGGAGCCCATGTATTAGAAAAGCTGCAAGAATCTTTTGTATCATCTTCCCAGAGTGTTTGAACTCGATGCACGTCCAAGCACTCTGAGTGGGCATTGACAATGACCAAGAACACTGAACTCATGAAAGGGCCGATATAATCAGTGCAATTGAGTCTAGGGTGTGCCTGGTCATTCCCATGCATGTGGGGAACTTCCGTTAGTAATCTTTTTTTTTGTCCTTGTTGACACTCTGGGCTGTGCCTCGCCAGCACAGCTATGTTTGCGTCCAATCCTGACCACCAGTCATAACTTCTCACCATCATCTTCGTTTTGGACACTCCTGAAGGAGTTCAGCCAGTATCTGGCGGTGACCCTTGCTTAGGACAATCACTCTTGCTCCCCACAATAAAATGCTGTCCTCTATGGTAATCTGGCCTTACTGGGTCCAGAAAGATTTCAATTCTGGTTGTGATGGCGCTTTTGCTCCCCCTTCACCACCAGCTGTTCCAGGTTTTTTTGCCAGGACCAGATCTTTTTTTTTTGTTTTTTTTTTGCATCCACAGTCCTGTAATTGTCTGTGGTGAGTGGAAGGGTACCCAGAAAGTTTAAAGCCAGAATGGACTCTCCCAGTGGCAGCACCACTGGGGCTGTTTCTGCTAGCAAGTGGTGACTCAGGCATCAGCACTGACCTGTGGACAGTCTTCCAACATCTAATTGAATGAGAGCCCACTGCTAAAATTTGACCTGAAGCTATGAGTGGCGTGGCCTTGTCCTCTTTGAGTAGCCCTAGCAGGCTTTTTGTGGCCTGTTACCATTACATTGGTACATTTGTAATTGTATTTGGTGGAACTTTCTCACACCAAAGATGACCAATGAGCCTTCCTCCTTTATCTAGGTGTACCTGTGCTCTGCAGCAGCCAAAATCTGGGAAGGATGGCCATTCCTCTTCTTTGGGCCATCTGTGAGCCAACACTACCCTGATACTATATGGAGAGACATCACACATCAGCACCACATCTTGCTTGGGATCATAATACGCCTACACCTTTAGACGACAAAAACCTGCTTTTTCACGTAGCCTAAAGCTATGTCTTAGGTCCAAGGTTGACCCTTTTTCAATAGCAGATGTAAGGGTGCCAGGATGGAGGCCAGATTATGCATGAACTTTCCTTGGATTGGTGAATTATTAGAGAAAGATCTAAGTTCTGGTACAGATGTGGGAGCCAGGGCATCTTTGATCACCCTTCCTTATATCTTCTAACGGGTGTAACACAGTCCACTAGACCCCTGTAGCCCACTTGGGGTGCTTGGAACACATTTTTCCCTTCTAGGCAGGTGTACGCCTTAGAAATGTCTGAAGCCAATGCTGAAGTTCTAAGGACTCCTTATTGGTCTTGCCAGTTATTAACACATCATCCAGATAAATGGCAACCTGGGGTAGCCCTTGTAAAATGTCCTCCAAGGTCCGTTGAAAAAATGGCACAGGCTGACGATATCCCAAATAGCGGTCTCGTATATTGGTACAAGTCCATATGGGTATTGTAGCATGCATACTTCTGGGGATCCTCGTCTAACTGCAGGTACGCATGGCTCATGTCCAGCTTAGTGAAGGACAACAACAGCTTGTCTCACCCCAAAAAAAAGTCATCTATGCAAGGGATTGGACTTTTATTCAACCGGAAGAAGCAGTTTACTGCTTGCTTAAGATCCCCACAAACGTGAACCAACCTGACAGGTTCACATTTGGTATGATTGGTGCTGCCCATTCTGCAAACTGGACTGGTCTAATTCCTTCACTTTACAGCCTGCTGATTTCTGCCTCTACTGTCGCACGTAGGGCAAATGCACTAGTGAAATTGTTTCCTTGTCAACTTGCACGGTGGCTTTGGCTCCTTTTTTAATAGTCCCTAAACCTTCCTGAAAAACTTCTGGATATTTCACTGGGCTTCACTTAGGCAGCCATTTTCTCATCTAAATATTGAGCCAATCTAGGTGAATCTTTTGCAACCAATTTTGCCCCTACAATTGGTGGTAACTGAACCAGCTGCTTCTCATAAGGGTACAACTTTAGTTCTCTTTTTAATCTGTAAAATTTCCCCTGTATAGGTTCTCCGTGTAGCTGACACAGACTTAAGGTTGAACTCCAGTGTGAATTTTGATACAGTTGGTTTGTTTGATACAGCCACAGTTTAACTCTTCCAAGCCTGATGTAAGTGGGTTTTACAGGGTGTCCCTCTCCTGGATACCGACCTGTGAGTTCTCTTATCCAATTTGGGTCTAGTGGGACTTTCTTGCTGTCTTGATTCTGCACATTGGCAGCAAATACCAAGATTTACCATCCCCGATCCTGAAGGAAAATTTTAACTGGCTGAGGCTTGACTTTGTTTTCTGTGGGCGGACTTGGGAATCATGAATGAGGCTATGCATTTGCCTTCACTCAAATGGTGTTCTCCAAGCTCTGTCAACTTGGCAAGCGTGTCCATTTCCATCAGCATACCCTGTAACTCATGCTCCACACCGCATTTTGTAATGACAAAGCCAGTTGTCGTGTCTGCTTTGAAGTCCAGTTGGCCTTCAGCTAGTGGGAGCTATTGCATAGTTACATCATTAATCCCTTGTACCAAACAGTTTCTCAGCATCTCATGGAGGGTTAAATCAAAGTCACATTCCTCTGCCAGTCATTTTAAAAATCGTCAAAAATCCCAACACTGATTCCCCTGATTCTTGAACAGCTGAGTGAAACCAATAGTGTCTCAGAATTAGAGGAGGCTTGGTGTTGTAATATTCCTTAATTAAATCTGTCAACTCTTAAAAGGTTTTAGTATTCGTTTCCTCAGGAAACATTACTCTCCTGATAACTGAAAAAGCTGCAGGTCCACAAACCGTCAGGAGAATTACTTGTTGCTTTTCATCTGCCCAGAAAATGTCATTTGTCTAGGAAAAAAAAACACATTCATTCCACACCCTGGGCCCAGTTTCTGACAGCAGAATCAAACAAATCAAGCTTGCCAAATAATGGCATGATGCCAGAAATACCCAACTCAAAGATGATTGTTGCAAGCAAATTTCTTCAAGACTGTTGTTCTTTTTTTCTCTCTCATCACCACCACTGAAATAACTACACAGAGGCTGGTATCCCATCACCAAATCACCCTTTATTTACATGCGGAAAGTCTTTGCTGACACTGATCCACTTTCTCAGTGAACAGGATGTCTGACACTCTTCTTTATATCTGCCAGGCGAGCCTCACTGGGGCTGTTAACCTGGTGCAATCAGGAAACTAGTGTTCTGAGGTTCACCTGGCTGACCTTGTTACAATCTATACAGTACGTCACAAGAAGACTCGGCATTCAAATACGTTGAGGTGTATAAGATTCCTCTACTTAACTGATTTATATGCCAGCTAATCATGCCATGAAATGTTAAGCCTTGTCTATTCAAAGGTAAATAATTTTATGCTAAGTTGTAATTGCTACTAAACAAGATTACTCACGTTGAATTTTACACTGCACTCCTGACTTCACCCTTGAAGATGGTGGATAGGTTTTAGAGAGACAAGAGGTGAGTTACTCACTTCAGGCTTCTTCACCTCTAACCTGTTACTGTGGCCACAGCATTTATGTGGCTGGGCCAGTTCAGTTTCTGGTCAATGGTAATCCCCCAGGATATTGACAGTGGGGATTCTTTTATGGACCAGAACAGACTCCGTCCAAATATTTTAAGTATTATAGCCTAGACCCTAACGTTCTTACTTTACAGGCAGATGTAAAGTCTGTTTCTGATTCAATGTGACTGGTCAAACTACTCAACATTAAGCAAAACATATTTTAATTACATTATTTAAATAAACTACAACCAAATAGAGAGGAATTTAGAATAACTTTCCTATTGAAACTTAACAGATACAGGTAGCTGTTACTAATTACTGTTCCAATATAGTAACATCCCACAAACACCCCTTGGCAAAAAAGGAAAGTTCGGACACGTGTTCACACATGCAGTTCTCCAATCTAGGAGGAGGAGTAAAAAAAAATCAAAAGAAAATTCAGAGTAGCAGCTAAAAGACATTCACTGAAACCTCTAGAGATAACAAGGTGTAGAGCTGGATGAACACAGCAGACCAAGCAGCATCAGGGGAGCAGGAAGGCTGACGTTTTGGGCCTAGACCCTTCTTTAGAAACCTGTAGCTCTCGAGTCCCCACTATCTTTTTCTGCCTAAAGCTAAAACTTAAAAACTAAAAAGCCTGGTTTATGAGAGCGGGCCACACCCAGGCTGCTTCCATTGTACCAAGTTTTTTTAAGAAAACCCCCCCAAGGCCTCACAAGCTGTTTACTCAAATGGCCTTCAGTAATCAGCTCATTATATCTGCCTTACAACCTCTCTTCAAAAAATACCAAGACAAAATAAACTCTTGAAAGCCATAGAATCATCACATTTGGTGACGGAAATGTCATTAAATTTCATAGAGCAATGGTTAGATTCTCCTTTTTTTTGTGGGAGATGGTCTGTTGCCCTATACTTGTGTTACACAAATGCCACTTGTCACATTGCACCCTAAGTCTAATTTTTTTTTTGCCTAGGTCTTGCTGTGTTTGGACATGGACCTCATCAGTATCTGAGGATTTGCCAATGGTGCTGAATATTGTGCAATCATCGGCAAACATTCCCACTTCTGACCTTTGGATGGAGGAAAGGTCATTGAATCAGTTGAAGATAATTGGGCCAGGGCTACGATCTTGCAGAGAGGTCCTCATATTCTCTGTTAACTTGTCTGGGCCTATGAAAACCCAATTAAAGTGGGTTTAAAAATTGAAACGTTTGTAATAATAAAAGCTCTTGAAATTATTTGAACCATGTACTCAGTTCCCCCTGCAAACTAACCATCCATCCTTCATCCCACCTCCATTTTAAGAAGATTCAAGTCAGATTTGGCTTTCGTTTCATTCTCAATATTTCAACCTCCCATTCCCCTGTAAATGTCAGCCTATACATTTTCTCTCCGAATCATTGCATGCAGTGATCTTCATGTGCTGGTAGCCCTGTTGATAATCATTTGATTACAAAGTATTCTGGAGTGTTTTGGTTTTGCATTGAAGGCAGTGTATAAATGCATGTTTATTTACACTCTTGGAATATGGCAGTTTAATTTCTGCTTCTAACTGCTCTTGGAAAACACTGCTGGGCCTTATTTTTGAACTATGCTGTTTGTGGGGTGAAGGTAATCCCATAGGGCAATTAGTGAGGGGTGCCCAGGATTTTGCCCCAGAAATTAGAGGAACAGCAAACATGGAACAAAAAGGCTGTCTGACTGAAAATCTAACCTCATCCAATTGGCTGCTAGGCTTATTTTCTAATTCCTTTAGGAAGATGCACCATGTGAGTGGGCACATTGTCTGTAGGCAATGGCATGATTGTGGTGTTGCATCAGAGTGCAGCACGGTTGTGGGATGAAACCTCCAAGAATATGGCTAATTAGACTTGGCAATCATGGTGTTATGTTGCTAGTTAATGTCTGAGTCCAGTACAACACTGTCCTCATTTAACTCCTGGATAGAGTTCCTTTTCTCCTCTCCATTTTCCCCTGTGCCCGCAGATGTTTTTATTCGACCTGGTCTGAAATGTTGTTTATGCATATCTGGGGCAGGTGACACTTGAATCTGGAATCCTAAACCGAAAGGTAGGGACACTATCACTGCACCGCAGCAGGATAGATAATCTCACGGCTCCTGATTTTAGCATTTAAATATTCATCCCTTTATCAGTGCACTTGTTAATTGCATCAATTGAAATCAGGCACGTGCATGTGGAGGGGACGGATTGATTGATTGGATCCTTACTGGAACACACGTAAAGAGACACTTATTGTCATAAGTTCGTTGGAATCAGGATAAGCCTGCAATGTTTCACTCTTAATAAATCATCCTAAGTAAAAATTGGCTTTGTCCTTTACCAATTAGCAATCAGGATTATAATTTGCTAGAATTTTTACTACTTAAATGCTGACTTCTTGCAAATACCCTTATTGAACGTTGAAATTTTATTTGAATTTTTAAAAAAATGCTCAGACTTATTCACAGTCGCAGATGCTAGACCAGTTGGCACTAGTCAGTTTTAGTATAGTGTTGAAATCCAATACCAAAGATTGCATAATTAGGAATTTTTACAGACTATGCAGAATTAGTAAAATCCTGATTAGTGTGGAACTAATTTCACAAAGAATGTTACTCTTGCATCAGGATTACATTTTAATCAGGATTTTTCTACAATAAAAAATGCAGTTGTACCTAATCCTTAAAAATGTGTTAGGATGAATGTTGTTTTTCGTGTGTTATTGGAGTGTATAACAAAGGACTAGGAACTGTGAACACAGGAATAGAAGTTAGCCTGAGTTGAATTTTGGACCTAGAATCAGCCTATTAAACACTGTTGATTTCCCCCAGTGGGATTCTCGTGACTGGCCTGATTGGGTGTCTGGTTCAGTAATTTTAAAAGCACTGAATACAGTTATCCTAACTCCACAATCGGGTCAGGAGGTGAAGTTTGAACCACCCTCACTAAAAGTGCTAGAAGGCATTGATCACAGCTGTCAGGAGTGCTGTGGAGCCAGGAAGAACAATCCTGATTCCAAAATTTTTTTTCAAAAGATTATACTTCAATTTCTCTGGTGCCAGGCAGTTTGTCATCCACAGCAATGCCTTAAAAAAAACCCCCACAGTGGGCAGCCCATTTTCCCTGAAGAATTTTCTTCACTTGAATAATTTCAAGGAGGATTAAGCTTATTGCTCTATAAAAGCTTAGCATTACATTCAAAATTATAGTTGCCTCTGTATTCTGACTCTGGCTTTATCAGTCTGACCAGGAATGACAACTTGTGCTGTTCAATTATTGTGTCAATCAAAGGAATCGTGTGTGACCATGACAGAAGTTGTCATTGTGGCTCAGTCTGATAAAGCCACAATGACAACTTTTGTTATGGTCACACACAATTCCTTTGGTTGACACAATAATTGAACAGCACAAGTTGTCATTCCTGGTCATTTGTATGTAGCAATAGTAGACCAGGATGCCCAAAATGAGATTACACAAACTGCACCCACTTATACCACTAGGATTGCCAGGACTCATGTAGAAGTTTCAGGATTAGTCCAAAGTTTTCTTTGTTTACAAGTTTAACAATTTCATATTGGCCATGATGATAAAGTACCAGAATCCATGACTTGGACTGTACATACTTGCAGCAAATCAGCCTGTTTTTAAATTTACAAAACATTAACAGGCATGTGGACAATTATTGTCAGAATATTTTTTCAGCATTTCATTGTGTAAGTGAATTAAACTATTAAATGAGAATGCTGGTAATGAGTTAATACACTGGAAACTACAGCTTTTTTTAAAAATCATCTTTCTGAAGATTAGCTCAAGTCCCAAAGTGTGTTCTAACCATGGTGCACTGCTTTTCAGAGCTGAAAGACTGCTATAATTCTCAAGCAAGAGATTAAGGTTTGTCATGAAGACATATACTGTTGTTGGGGCAAGATTCCATGCATTCTGTCCAAAGACCCTCCTTTTACAGGTCAGTCTCAGCAGTGAAGGCTATTCAACCACAGTGGATCCTAATCCAATCCTTACTCAATATCCATACATGTGTACTATTGCAGGCAATCGCTTGGCAGCAATCGGACTGAGACATTCCTGTTCACCTAAACACACTTGTGCTCTTTCTGACATTCCTGCTGAGGTTAGCTATTGTATAGCAATACATCATTTTTAAAAAGAACAGCAAGGTATTATTGCATCAATTAATTAAAATGTTTATTTACAGTGATCCGTGCACAGCATGCTCCTCTAGTCTGTTTAGTAGTATTAAAGGACATAAGTCAGCTACTTTCCAAAATGAGTTCTCAGAAAATAAATCCCCTGGAATCACTTTGTTACAACTCTAAGTGACCAAAATGGAAACTGTCTGCATTTGGTATAGATGGTGAACTTCATTGAAAGCTTGGTCTTGCTGTCATTGTTCTCATACAAAATCAGTTTCAGTCCTGTCATTGGTGTTAAAAATCCTATTGCTGCTGTAGTAAATGCTGAATGTAAGCAGGAGTTCTCACTACATTTCCTGGTTAGCATCTATCTAGTGGGAGTATCAGAGGCTGAGGGGTGACCTTTATAGAAGCTCAGAAAATCCTGAGGGACATAGAGTGAATAGCCAAGGCCTTATCCCCAAGGGAGCCCAAAACTAGACGGAATAGATTTAAAGTGAGAGGGGATGGTAAAAATTTAAAAGGGACCTGAGGGGCCACTTTTTAGCAAGAGGGTGGTGCATGTATGGAATAAGCTGCTACAGGAAATGGTGAAGGCTGGTACAATTCCAACATTTTTAAAGGCATCTAGATGGGTATATGAATAGGAAGGGTTTAGAGCAGTATGGGCCAAATGCTGGCAAATGGGACTAGATTCATTTAGGATAGCTGGTCAGCATGGATGAGTTGGACCGAAGGGTCTGTTTCTGTGCTATACATCTCTATGACCAGTTGAAAGGCAACTTTGGCAGAAATTTGGAATTTGACTCTATTTTTGACCATTTAATACTTTGGGGAATTAGGGAGCCCCAAAGCATGGAATAGAATATGATTTCACCATGATTTTTCCAAGTCATCGAATTAATTGTTTGGCCCTGGATTTGAATTGGCATTGGCAGCATGAAGAAAACATTGAAATTGAAAAACATTTATGTTGATTTAGTCAAGATTGTCAGATATTTCAACCAATATTTTAACACCCATGAAATTGAAAATGCTGACGGAACAATTATCAAATTATAATAAACATGAGTTCAGCATTATAAATCATGTCTGTTATTTCATGGTGTCTTTTTCCTCTATTAAACAACTTTTATGATAATGAAAACCATTACTGCATAAAGTTGAAGAGTATTGAAGTGTCTTGTTGGAAATAATGTGAAATAACTCCAGAGGTTAGTATTCCATCCCCTTTGTTTACAAGTGGAGAGTCCTTAACGGTGATCCAGCCCCCTTGTTAAAATCACAACACAATGTAACTGTGCATTCTATAAATTCTGGAATGGTTTGTGAAAATTAGAATAAGAGGTAGGCCTGAGATGAGGAATTTGTTCACTCAAGGTAATGAATGTTGGAATTCTCCAACCCAGACAGTGGTAGAAGCTCATTAATGGAGCAAATTCAAAACAATCATCAATAGCATGGGAAAGTGGTGTTGTGTTGCTGGTCCATCATGTCAAGTTGCATGGTGGAGCAAGATTTGAGGGGGTTGAGTGGCCTACTTCTGCTCCTACTGACTCCTGCTAATTTAGCAGTACAAGTATGCTCCTAGGTTAAACTTCTGACTAAAAAAGACCCATAGTTACTGCTTGGCACAAGAGATGTGGGCTAGGATGCAATGCATAACTGAAGCTCCAGGACCAGATCTGAAAATATAGCAACTAGCAGCAACAGATGATGGTTACATATTAAGTTGCAGCAGAATGTAGGGAGTTGATTACTTGAATGAGTCAAGGTGAATTCTTAGTGTTTGTCTTTGTTATACAGAAAGGTTTGAAACTTAGAATGTAAGCAGTGCTGCCACATTTTACTCACAATTCACGAGTTAAGATGAGGAGATTACATGTACCAAGGAATATGGAAAGTCACTGTAAAAGATCTGTAATTGAAAATCTGGCATTTGGTAAGAGGAACTGCTGTTTAATGTGAACAAATGCAAGTTGAGAATAGGGAGGAGTAATAAACAGTATGGCTATGGAATCAACTAGCACATGTTGCAGGAAGTCAGACAGAAGAACAACTTAGTAAAATCATCAGCAGCATGATTTGTAACAGTAATAAAGGAAAGAAAGTAAGTATTGCCAGGTGCATAGACCATATGTCAATGCTGAGCTTTTGCAAAACGTGAGTTCAATGCTGTCAACAGAACTGTTTACAGAGATAGTAGGAACTGCAGATGCTGGAGAATCCGAGACAACAAGGTGCAGGGCTAGATGAACACAGCAGGCCAAGCAGCATCATAGGAGCAGAGTTTACTGTTTACAGAATTGGTTATTCTATAGCGAATGTATGCTGTCCTCAGAGATTAAGGTTGTACTGAGGCTTGGGCAATTGAAAAGAGACTACAGAATCTCTGAATATTCATTCTGGAAAAAAATAAATCCTGAGGGAGAGCTTGGAACCTTTTCAATGTTGTAATGAGTGTACGAAACTCAATTTAAAAATTACTTGCCACAAACTCTGTGTAACTAGGCAAAGCAGGCAGTAAGGAGAAAGGTCAGAAAGGAGAAGCTGAACAAATAGTTCAAACGTTAACTGCCTCATACAGGCTGCAATGAATTAACTAAGTGCCCAAGGAGATACTTGATGTAGGTAGAATCAGACAGTGTGCTGCCAGGAAGGAAACATGACCCTACAAGACTGTAGTGCTTTGTACTTAAAAGGGATGTTTATTTTATTTTGCAGCATTTTCCATCAATTATTATAGATGCAGGCTCATCTGAGTGCATTTCGATAACATATTTGGGACTTTTGTATTCTGACAGAATGTAGGTGTTGCTAGCTTGGACAAGTTAAGTTGCCCATCCCTAATTGGCCTTGGAGATAATGGTGAGCTGCAGTCCATGTGGTCCCAGATCCCTTTAGAGGGAACTCCAGGATTTGACCAAGCGACACTGAGGAAATGGTGATTATATTTTCAAGTCAGGATGGTGAGTGGCATGCAGTGGAAATTGAAGGTGGGGGTGTCTCTAGCTATCTACTGCCCCGCTCCTCCTTGGTAGTGCAGGTTTGAAAGATGTTGTTGAAGGCGCCTTGCAGTCTATCTTAATAGTATTTAATGCAAAATGTGGTGTGGTAATCTTTGATAACATTATTTATTATCTTGGAAGCATTCTGGAATGAAAATATTTCTGTTTTTGATTACTTTTAGGATAATTGTTAGTGTACTGCGAGGAAATATGCTCCATCTTGCAACTCTTGGTTCAGGTACAGTGAGACCACGACAATATAAAGTGTTCTCACCCTCTACTGTGGAAATTATAGAACTATAGAATCTCCTAGTTGTAGACCAAGAGGGTGTCTTGGTTTAAGAGGACAAATAAAATACTCAGCATTCTTTTATTGCATTGACCAGTAAAATTAATGCTCCAGCAGCTGGTAAATATTTTCACTACCAACTTAATAAAAAGACACGTCCAATCTTTGGTAAAATTCAATCCTATGTGTCAATTTCAGGAGTTCCATTGAAGAATTCTCTCCGTGAGCTCCAGCAAATTATTTCAAGCAATCCTCTACTGCTCACCTCATTATGTATGCACCACACCTATATCGCAAAGGTGTCTCTCAAACTTGCATTGGCTAGCAATCCAGGTACTCCCACTACCTAACACCAAGATTGACCATGGGCCTGCTAACCAGATTATAGTGATATGGCACTCTGGGAACTTCAGCGAGTCAGCATCAAGCAAGCCCCTGGACTGAAATTGGATGATATTCTCGACTCATTGCAATACCACATGGCTAAGTTGAGTAGACTGAAGACTACTCCCCTTTTAGACTTTCACATATGGCCATTTGGCTGAAGCACATGTAGTATGTTTGCAGCTTTTGGCACATGTTGCAGATGTGACAGTTATGTGCCATAGTGTCCTAAAGCAACATGTCTGTTCCTTCACTAATCACTGCTTGAAAACATGACAAGTTTCCCAGCTTTGCGCCTGTGCTAAGAGGGAAAGCAAGGCTGATGTACAGTCAGCCTGCAAGTTCTGCAGAAAAAGGTAAGGCAGGGATGTTTTGAGCATCTGAGTAGGTACAGCGTGCACGAGTGACAAGTGAGCAAGTGAAGAGCCCTGACGTGCACCCTTGTCCAGATGGGTGCCAGTCCCTGCATATGAAGTGGCATGGAAGCAGCATTACAATGTATGGTGTTGGAGTGCACTTGCACCAATGTGTGGCATTGAAATGGATAACTGTTTTTTAAGTGAGTTAGATATGTCATGAAGTTGAGACTGGTGCATCGTTGATGCCAATCTTTCTTGATGGGTGTATACATGTTGCTACCCATGTAGCTTGCCCTGAGATGTTGTGAAATGCAGTTCGGATGGAAGCTCAAGGAAGCAAGCCGCAGACTGGAGCCTCCAGGTACCCACTTAGACTTCCATGTCTAATGTTCTCGCCATTTAATTTTTCCCTATTGTGTAGGAGAATAAGAAATTGCATGTGATTGAGCTAAGAATTGGTAATCATAAGATGTTAGTGCATACAAATAGTCATCTTGTTATTCACAAGCAATATTCAAAAGTTATCATAAAAACTGGGGTATAAAATTGGACTTTAGATTCTCAACATTGAGGGGAAGAAAAGAAATTCAGATTTTTGCAGCATTTTTCTAACTGACTTGCCATTGCCCATGTCATTCAGGGGGCTAGGAAAACTCTGTCATGATTTAAAATTCACCTGTATGGGAATGCACCAGGAATTGCTAACAGATTTTAGGTGAATTGTTTTTCTCAGCTTCATGGCAAAAATAAGAGTACAGTCACATAACAGAAATTTGAACAGTCGTTTTTTTTTGTTTTGTACGTAGTCAAGAAACACTGGGCTGAAATTTACCAAAACTGGCAAGTGTCGATTTAGGGGAGGGTTCCTCTCCATGAGCTCCGGGACACAATGTCCTCAATTTCCTTTTGCAGAAGACGCTGCTGATCTCCCAACTCCCTAGCATCCATAACATCCCCTGTTTGCCAGTTCTGGTTATGCAGAATACAATATGCAAGGATTATGCAACACACTCTGTCTGGCATGTATTCATTTTAAGAAAATGTCATCAGGGATGATTGACTCTGGGCAGTCTGCACCTTCTGCACAGTAACTTCTTCACATGGAGACTGTTGGCTGCTGCTGGTCCTGGCTTTGCTGACAGATCTGTTTCTCCTCAATTTCTCTATGTTTATTTTTAACATGCAGTAGACAGAGCAGTGATGATGCTTTCCGTAGCTGGATCATTTGGTGGTGGTTCTTTTTGAACCTAATGTGGGGAACATCTGAAACAAAACAGCTCTTTAACGTGAGCAGCCAGCAAACAACAGTATATCACACCTTTTTTAATACAGTGAGACATGGAGGGCCTTGACAACCATAAGATGCCTATATGTGGACCTCATTCCAATGTATACAGCACAATCCATGTCTCACACCTAATATAGAAGATTGTGAGGTACCATCACTGAGAGCTTGTCACACTCACCCTGGCTCCCATCAGCGAAGAAAAGCCGTGTTGCACATTAGTGCATGTTGTCAATGCATATTTCAAGGTGAGCACAGCAGCTCTGTGCTCTGGTGGAGCCTTATCCAGCCAATGAGATTTTGGTTTGTTTTCATGAATTGTGACATGCAGGTGGTACTTTAAATTACTTATGCCTCACAGAGATGATTTAATTTGTAAAGACCGATAATAAGGTTAAGGACAGGATTTAAATTTGACAAAATTGGTCACTACATAAGTTTTACATGGACAATTCTGTGGTTACAAATTGTCTGTCTTTTAAACCGTACTGTGAAAATGCCTCATTTTAATGCACTTGTCTCTTGAAGGGCTACGCATGACTCAAAAATAGAGCCTGCTCCCTCAGGCAGAAAACAAACACTTACTCAGCCCAGAGATAACAAGGTGTAGAGCTGGATGAACACAGCAGGCCAAGCAACATCAGAGGAGCAGGAAAGCTGACGTTTTGGGCCTAG
>NC_063342.1:26733159-26853447 GCF_021869965.1 Rhincodon typus
GATGTTGCTTGGCCTGCTGTGTTCATCCAGCTCTACACCTTGTTATTTCAGATTCTCCAGCATCTGCAGTTCCTACTATCTCTCACTTACTTAGCCCACTCTGGTTGTAGTGGCAGACATTTTCAATTTCCTTGTGTATTGCATTGTAGTTAAAGAGGGAGGGCAGGGCAGCTTGGGCTTTGCATTGTAAGTCATTGGCTCAGCCTGTCAATCTAACTGAGTCCCAAACCTTCATGTTTCTTTCAGTCCCTATTGATCCCATTTTTTAGGTTTGAGCTTCCACATTGCCCCCAACGAACTCCTCTTCCATTTTTTAAAATCATTTACATCTTCATCTCTCCACTCACACTCCTGCATTTCAGACTAATAGCTTAATCATGCCAACCATCATGATATATTGTACACCCCACCCCAAGCCCCCCACTTGAAGCCAGATGGTAGTCACCATTGAACACCACAACATTTCCCCACACACGGTAATCTGTGCCCTCCAGTGCTCTGTCATTTCCCACACTCGTAAGGGAGTTGTTGCCCTTCACAAATTCCTACCGTTTCCACACCCCCCACCCCCGTATCCCAGCATTCTGCCTCTCATCCTCAAAATTGACTTCCTAACTTACCCACCATTGCAGTGACCCCTGATTTATGCCCCTTGACTTTCAGTGAGCAGACGCACACATACACCGCACCCACTCCCCTGAGGACTGATCATCGGTCCAGATTCCCATGACTGACTTGGAAGGACAACCCTGACTGAGTGACCAGACTCTTGGTTGTTCTTAATGTAATTGCCCACTCACACTGCAAATCCTTGGACTGGTTACACTGGAGTTGTTGGACTAACAGTGTGAAACTCTCAGGACTGTACTGATTGAAAAGCCCTCAAACTGAATATCCCAATAGAAGCTGATGGCTCAGGGATAACATTAACTAGGATAGAAGACGGGCTAGTTGGTAGACAAGAGTAGACTTTAAATATGGCACCAGAGGTGTGAAAGCTGGACATTCATAGCAGAGGTGAGACTCAACAGCCAAGAAGTTCCCTGAAAAAAATGCCCTGGAGACTGTATCTTCAACCAATGAGGTGAGGAGTGGAAGGTTGCCTGAGAAATGTCACTGTGAGCCATGATAGACTATGTGCCATGAATCTCATTTGACAAGCACTTAAACAGCAAAAGTTGTGCCAATAGTGTCAATGCCAGGATTCATGGCAGAAACCACACTATGTTGGCAGCCATTTAGTGGTAGACAGTTTAAAAAAAGATGATAACAACATCTAAAAGGAGATTAACCATCTCTAATCATCATCAACTCTAGTTCAGAGCTGAACTGGCTCTGAACAATAAGTACCCAGCCTCTAGTGGGGCACAGTCACTTCAACAGAAAAGCACCCCATTTATTGTTTTTAAAGAAAAGGGAAGCCAAAGTTTGTCTGTCAACCCAACAATATAAAGCACAGCCTCACCAGCAGACGAGCAACCAGGCTGAATGCCAGACCACTAGGAGTTTTGTAAGTAATGCAAAACAGCTTTTATTTTATTCTGACAGCTACCCTCAGGCAAAGTGATTCTTGGGAAAATTGCAGGCAAAACCACAGAAGGGGGAAAAAGTACTTTGAATGCTGTGAAAGTTTTTTTTTAATCTGCCCAGCTGTCAGTTGATTCTGCCATTTGTTTTGTGAGATGGTGTGAAAGCCATTAAAAAAAGGCACATGCTGTGTTTTGGTGTGAAAGCCACATGTAGAGACAAACCCATTACTTTTAAAGCAGCAATACAAGGGAACTAAAAAGAGAAACCAGTAACGTGTGTATGCATCCTTGTGCATGCGTTTTTTTTGGAAAAAAAGTTCCCATTTCTAAGGGAAAAAGAGGAGTATGTGTATTATTGCTTTTTTCAGGCATGACATAATGTGATATTCTATATGAAAGTACCTGTTCCACCTTCATTTATAGCAAAAGGTAGTAGTCTGCCGGCCAGCTATTGTATTCTTGGTCCTGAATGCAGACTATGGACAGAACATGTGCTATGGTGAGAAATTTGGGAGAATTGTGAGAGAAATGCAAGGGCCTTTCTTGACATCAGGAGCAACAAGTCATATTTTCCAATAGAGATTGGAATGTCCAGATGACATTCTTATGAGTGAATGGCAAGAGTCTCATCAACAGGGATTATTGCTCATTATCACCCTAATTACAACATGATCATGCCTCATTAATATGGAGTTTTCCCTTCTACCATGTGCCTGATGGAAACTAGATGCAAGAATTTCTGACCTGAAAGGCAGAGCAAGTACCTGGCAAATCCAGCTCACTGCTTGCTCCTCCAGACCACCAATCTGAACACCCGGCAACAGTATCTCGGGCCATGCTCCGTGGGCAGTGGCTACAAGAACCTCCTGTCTATGGCTGTTGGCTAGCAACCAGCAGATGCCAGCATCTCTTCAGGCATATGTCCAACCTACTTACAGTAAACTTCTATTCTACAGTGCTGCACTCCAGAACACAGTGGCACCTCTTTATTGTAATGCTGCTGCAAGGACAGTTTGACCAGGGGTACAATAGCCTTTTAACTATGGGATGATAGTCTATTCCAAGATATCCCAGCAGTGGTGAGTTCTTCTGGATACAGCAAGTGAAGAATTACATCAATGAAGTATGGCGCCTAATTGAACAATGCAAGATATTAATGAACAAAGGACTTTCAGACATGTTCAGATTTTTTTCTTAGCAATACTAAAAGCATATGAGATTTAACCTCAAATGGCTCTTTCCACCAAGCCATTTCATCAGCAAAAACATTCTTTTGTTCTTTGCAGGCAGTACAACTTGTTTTTTGACAATGTTTAATTTTTTTTCTTTGCACAAATGGGAATGTTGAATATAATTGGATTAGTCTAAAGAACATTGGATCACCCTCTAACAATTGATGGATTTAATGATTATGCAGAAAGAATGTATCACAAATTCATAGAAATCGACTAAATCCTAAGTCTCCTTCCAAAACTAAGTTTTCCCGACACAGCAGAAAACCCAAGCTGTAGATAAACTCTGCAATACTTTCTAGCTGCAGTCTGATATGCACACTCCTGTTTACCTTTTGTTAAATTTTCTTATTTTCTGTACTGACTCCTCTCCAAGTGAGATTCCCAACTTGTTGATACTGTCAAACTATGGACAGTTTTGTGTGCTATGGTTCACACCACCACAGAACAGTGTTTAACTTTTTTTACTTCATGTACAACTCTTACAGCTGGCAAACTGAGGACTTTCCTCTCTGCAGCCTGGGCCCAATTCAAACACAGATTTTAATAGTATTCACTGGACCACCCACCACCCACCAGAGATATTCCTCAGTGTTATTTTCGGACTTGCTGTTCTAGATGCTACTCCAGATTTTAATGGTATTATTTTGTAAAATTGAAATGAATGCATTTCCTGAAATCTAAGTAAGAGGTATATTAAGGCTCAAATTGCTGTGTGAAATCCTTTTTGTTTTGGAAAATATTAAACTGTCATTTTCCTGTTTGACAGATTGCATTCATTAAAGACACTTTAAAACCATAACAACTAAAGAACTTAATTGTCCACAAGTATTAGTTTAAATGATGGGGTATGTGTGTGAGCTTTTATGGACACTCCTTTTTTTCTTACTAGGCATTGGTTCATATTAATGTAAGGAATGACAGGACTGCAGCATTTCACATGATACAGCCAAAGGGATCAGTGCTAAGCAATAGGATCAGTATTGAACAATAAGGCCATTTTTTTTACTTGTTTGCCCTGACTTGTTCATTGTAAGGGGAAGCATAGCAGAAATACTGTTTCACAATTAAATCAAAAATAGTGATAGAGAAAAATTACAATAGCTGACTTGTCGCCAAAAAGGCAAATTATTTCAAGTACTTCATTCATTCTCTAAGGGATCTATAGTTTCCTATGGGCGACACCCCGGTTGCAATATATGCCTGTCTGTGCACTGCAGTTGGAACTGTTCGCTGAATGTTTTACCTCTAGAAAATACTTGCACTGAGATTTTTTTTAACTACTCATGGGATGTGGGCATCACTGGCTGGCCAGCATTTATTGCCCATCGCTTGTTGCCCCTGAGAAGGTGGTGATGAGTTGCCTTGAACCACAGCAGTCCGTATGCTGTAGGTAAACCCTCAATGACGTTAAGGAGGGAATTCCAGAATTTTGACCCAGTGGCCACGAAGGAGTGGCAATATGTTTCCAAGATATGTTTGCCTAGATCCTTCCCGAAACGTCAGCTTTCCTGCTCCCCTGATGCTGCTTGGCCTGCTGAGTTCATCCAGCTCTAAACCTTCTTATCTCCATCTAGAAGGACATGGGCTTGGAAGGTGCTGTCTGAGGATCTTTTGAGTTTCTGCAGTGTATCCTGTAGATAGTACATATTACTGCTACTGAGTTTCGGTGCATGCTTGTGGATGTGGTGCCAATCAAGCAGGCTGCTTTGTTCTGGATGGTGTCAAGCTGCACGAATGTTATTGGAGCTGCACTCATATAGGCAAGTGGGGAGTATCCCATCACACTCCTGACTTGTGCCTTGTAGATGGTGGACTTGATTTTGGAGTCAGGAGGTGAGTTGCTTACTGCAGTATTCTGAGCCCCTGACCTACTCTTGCAGCTACTGTTTTTTGTATGGTGAGCCCAGCTCAGTTTCTGCTAAATGGTAACCTACAGGATGTTGACAGTGGGAGAATTCAGTGATGGAACACCGTTGAATGTCAAGGGGCGGTGGTTAGATGAACTATTTCCAATAAGAGACATTGCCTGGCATTTGTGGCACAAACGTTATTTGACACTTGTCAGCCCAAGCCTGGAAATTGTCCAGATCTTCTTGGGAGCAACATAAAATGCTTGGACATGTCCTGATCCAGAGTATGAATTTAATCATATGCAGTTGGGCTTTTCTAAGTCTCCTTTTTATATTTCCATGTAGTCCTATGCCTAGACATTTATTAACCTAAATTATTGAGTCTGAAGATTTTCCTGTCTCTAAGCCCGGACGTTATTTTAATAAAGGCCTGAAACTAGCCCAAAATTAGTCCAAAGGTCACATTGGCATTTCATGCAAGATAGATATCACTTCCTGTAGTTGCTTTGCAGGCAGCGTGTACATTGGAACGGCAGAATCCCTTGTTGTGGAGTTAATCTTGGAAGAGTTGGGTTCTGTACATCACTGAAGAGAGGATACTGCAGTGTAAAACCATTTTAAGGTCTCTCTGTCCTTATTCAAAATCCATAAACTATTTATTTACACTAGACTTACCACAAGTTCTACAGTGTAGTATTTCTTTAGAGTCTGTCCATGTTGTGATCTCTTGCATCACCTGGCACTCATCTTACCATTTTATAATATTTTGAGTATTAACTCTTTACTCACAATAAGTCGCTGTCTTTATTACAATATTTATATCCTTCTAAGTCTCTCCCAAAGTGCCTGTCTTAAAATGTTTATCCTTTTTGTGGTCATTGCATTACTTCTCAAGCCCTGAGGAAGGGCCACTGAAACGTTAACTCTGCTTTCTCTCTCCACAGATGCTGCCAGACGTGCTGAGTTTTTGCCAGTAATTTCTGGTTTTGTTTCTGATTTCTCAGTGTCACAGTTCTTTGTCCTCTTCTTGGAAAGTGAAAACAAAAGTTCTGTTTTTTGGTCAGTGCCCTTTGCCCATTGGCAGGCAACCCCCAAGAAGATCCCTCCATCTTACCCACCTATTCTTCTAAACTCACTCGCAAACCCTTTGCCCCTTCCTTCTGTCGGCCAAATCCTCCCCCATCCAAAATCCCTTAAATTTACTTCACTCCAGGATTATGCTATCTTCTTCTTGGGCCTGGCTGTAGTACCAACACCAATCCTCAGCCAACTGCTCTAGAGGGTGGGACTTCCACCCAGGTACAGCACATCTGTGCTACAGGCTTGACTTTATATTTTATCCGGTTGGTCTCTGGGGGTGGGAAGTCTCAACACTCCCATCCAGTATGTAGTTTCCAACCCCTTGTTAACTCAGAACTTTAGCTCTTTGCTCATGTCACCTTCCTGAACATCTGACCAGCTCATCAATTCTAATAAAGGCTTCTGTTTCTTTTGAAACTTCTGTTGTATCTATTTCTTCCCTTGTCCTTCACACAAGGAAGAAATTCATTTTTATCCTTTCATCATTTTCTAACCTTGTCTCATGTTCTGTAGTTTTTCTACTTTTGCAGGCAAGTTTCTGGTAGTCAAAGAGGTGAGGATTTCTGCTGTATTAATAAAGATCACATCCTCCTGCAATGGTTGTTCAATGGAAATTCTTGATCATTTTATCTTCTGTGGTCTGATACTTTACATGATTCACTTTATAGCTCATTAATTCTAAGCTGTAACTTTCATTCCCTCTGTGGCCTTTTTCCAATTTTCTTGGTGTTCACTAATGTTATCAATGGTTTATGGTGTTTCTATGGTAAATTCCAACCCTGGGATGTAAAAGAATGCTTTCTGCATGCCTAAGTAGCTGCTGGTGCTTCTGTTCAAATCAAATCTTATCTTTGTTCTGTTTCTGTTAAAGATTTTGGATGCAGAATAGGCTGGTTTATGTTTTCTGACTGTGTCTAGATTTGGAATAGCAGCATCCCTTATCCAGTTGGTCATGCTTCAGCTACTACCATTGTTGGCTGTTTTGAGTAATGAGATAAGCATTTGCTTTATTTCCTCAAATGAGTTCTTCAGATTTCCATTCCAATAGCATTTTTGATCCTTTTCATAGAAACCAGGAGCAGGAGTAGGCTATTAGGCCCATTGAGCCTGCTCACCATTCAATATGATCATGGTTGATCCTCTATCTCAGTACGAATACTCCCCATTGATGCCTTTAAAATCTAAAAATTTATCTCTTTCTTCAAAAGTTTTTATTTGTGTGAAATTTGATTAACGGTTTGCCCACTATGGTTGACCATTCTCACAAACTTTCACAACTCTCTAACATTTCTGGATGATGGGAACGTTTGATTGGTCGGTTGGTCTGTAGATCTGATGTAGTGCTTGTTGGGTGAACAATATGCCACAATAACATTGTTGCTGATTTTAAGAATTCATATTTTTCGTTCAAAGTTAGCCCTGTTTCCTACGAAGTTTTCAGAACTGCTCTTACCATTTTTTGTCAAGTTTAATTGTCAGTGAACCATGAACTTGAATGCTATCCATATGACAGATGAGATCTCCTTAATTCCTTTTGAGATGTTTGTCATCGTTCTTCTGGGGATTTCCATTTAGAAGTCATGCTGAAAAGTAAGTGGTTTAAAGCCATACCATTTAAATGGTTTGAATATTATCACTTAAGAATTTGAATTCTTCAGCCATTGGCAGCTGCCAGAAACCACTATTAGCATCAAGTTAGTTGAAAATCGTTCCCCTTGCTAGTTTTGTCAATGATTTGTTTTTTCATTCACTGATCCCATAGGATACATTTCTGTCTCCCAACCACTTTTCTTTCATTGTCAGATCTACACAATTCTTGGTAAGCTGTTCAGTTTTTTTCAGATTGTTACAATCCTACAACAACAGTTGTTGGCTCAGTCACTAGGGAGATTGCCCCTTTTGTGAAGCATTGCCTTAATCTCCTCTGCTTTCTGTTTTCCAAAAGGTGATGCGAGACTTTCCTTTTTGCATTCTATTCAACATTCTCTATGAGCTATTTGTACTCTTGGACAAGGTCCAAGGTTTATAAAGTAACATGTTTCCTCAGAGTCTTGTCATCATCTGAATTCTTACATCATTACTGACACACCTTAATACTCTCATGGTTAAGCATTAACCCTTTGCTCAGACTGCAGGTCCTCCCACTACTAAGTTGTAATGTCTACTCCCAATTCCTCCGCCTCCACCACATCTGCTCTCAAGATGAGATGTTCCACTCCCAAACATCCCAGATGTCCTCGTATTTCAAGGACTGCAATTTAACCCCTGCCACTTTCAGTGGTCGAAAACGCCCTCAACCGCATCTCTTGCGTTTCCCGTACCTCAGCCCTCACACCCCCTCCCAGCAAAACAAAGACAGAATTCCCTTTGTCCTCACATATCATCCCATTAACCTCCGGATTCAATGCATCATTCTCCGCCACTTCCGCCACCTGCAATCTGACCCCACTATGAAGGATATGTTTCCCTCCCCACCCTTATCTGCCTTCCGGAGGGACCGCTCTCTCCGCGACTCCCTCGTCTGCTCCACACTTCCCACTAGCCCCACCACCCCCAACACCTTTCCCTGCAACCACAAGAAGTGCTACACCTCCCCCCACACCTCCCCCCTCACCCCCATCCCAGACCCCAAGAAGACCTTCCACATTAAACAGATGTTCACCTGCACATCCGCTAATGTGGTCTATTGTATCCGCTGTTCCCGATGTGGCCTTCTCTACATCAGTGAGACCAAGCGGAGGCTCGGAGACCGCTTTGTAGAGCACCTGCGCTCTGTTTGTGACAAATTATAACACCACCTCCCAGTCGCAAACCACTTCAACTCCCGCTCCCACTCCCTGGGTGACATGTCCATCCTGGGCCTCCTCCAGTGTCACAATGACACCACCCGGAAACTAGAGGAGCAACACCTCATATTCCGCCTTGGAAGCCTACAACCCAATGGTCTCAATGTGGACTTTACTATTTTCAAAATCTCCCCACCTCGGGCCTCATCCCAAGACAAACCTCCCTTCATCCCCACCTCCTTGACCTTCTGTCTTCTCTCCCACCTATCTGCTCCTCCCACCTCACTGACCAATCCCCACCATTACCTACCTGCTTTCACCATCCCACCTACCTTTCCCAGCCCAACCCCACCCCCGCTATTTATTTCAGAGCCTCCTTCCCTTCCCCCATTTCTGAGGAAGGGTCCTGACCCAAAACGTCAGCTTTTCTGCTCCTCTGATGCTGCCTGGCCTGCTGTGTTCCTCCAGCTCCACACTGTTAACTAAGTTGTCATGTATTGTGTGTAACTCCACCCCTCTCCTTGGCACTGTTTGAGGCTGAAGCAAACTGTTTGCAACCTGACTGTATCAGATGTGGCCCTGTGATGAGCTTTTTGGTCACATTTGTCTGCCATCACTAATGGCCTTTTTCAAACTCATTTTTATTATCTGATTCCATCCCAGCCTCACTTCTGCTCCTGAAACAGTCACCCCTATCCTTCATTTCCTAGCATAACCTTGTTGCCATCCAAAACGTTGCTGGCCATATCTTTTTTTTAAAGTGCACCAAGTCTGAATCACTTGGCACCAATGTTCCCCTCAAATTTTCTTTATAGTGGCTGGGCTGAGACAACTTACATTTTGAAAGTCAGTGAATTTGAAGAAATTGAGTGATCTATGCGCACAGCCCATCCAACCCCTGAGAAGTCACATTCTAGCAACTGCACATGCTGCCTCTAATTCTCTGCTCAGAGTGTGTGTTCTTCCCCCTCTCTCACGTCCTATTCCATCCCTCCCCACATCATTCCTGACCTAAAGTGGTGGGCAGCTGGGCTTTATCTATGACATACCAGAGGTATGTTAACAGGAAATTCTCAAATGGCAAGTACTCATGCCTCACTTGCCAGCCAGCTCCCTGAGAAATGTGCCCAACTGCCTGTTGCTTAATTAATGAGGTAAAAAGCAGAGGATTACATGGTAAAACTTGTCCATTGCAATAGGGGACCAGGAAACAGGACATTCATTCACCTTTTACCTACAAATGAGAAACTTCAACCCTTAGTTTTTTTTATTAAGTGCAATTTTATTGAACAAACTGTGTTTATAATTTGGCACCAGATAACAAATACTTACTCTTTTTAAAAAAATCTGTTGGTATGACAAATGGAAAAACCCACATAATTACTGTAAGGAATTTAAGGTTTCTGAAAAGATCCATTCATTGGTTTGCAATGTGGAGTGAACCTTTAATGAGTCTAAAAGTATACTGATCAAGAATGTTTTAATGCTGATTTTTGGTGATAAGGGAAGAAAGTGTGTTCAATTCCACAACATGCACATTTCTAACCTTGGCAAAATAGTTCCCTCAGCTCCTAATAAATAGAGATTCCCTCTTGGTACTTTTTCCACATCTCTTCCTTCATTTTAAGATATTTCTTAAAACCCAGTTTTAACTGGGTGGCACGGTGGCTCAGTGGTTTGCACTGCTGCCTTACAGTACCAGGGATCTGGGTTCAAATCCACCCTTGGAACTGTCAGAGTGGAGTTTGTACATTCTCCCTGTGTTTGCATAGGTTTCCTTCAAGTGCTCAGGTTTCTTCCCACAGTGCAAAAGATATTCCAGTTAAAAGGGTTGGACATGCTAAATTGTCCATAGTATCATGGGATGTGTGGACTAGGTGGATTAACCATTGGAAAATGCAGGGTTACAGGAAGAGGGAGTGGACGGGATGCTCTTCAGAGGGTTAGGATGGGCCAAATGGCCTGCTTCCATGCTGCAGAGATTCTATAGACTGCTGCTCCTAATGTAATTTTCCTTATGTCACTGATTTTTTTTTTCTGGTTGTGCATCTGTGAAGTACCTTGGTTATGGTTGGACATTAAAGATGCTACAATTGAGCTGCAATTGCTGCATCGTTCTCTTTCATGAAATTGTCTGGCAGTGTACAGGATTGTCTCTAATATAGCTGTTTTGTTTTTTAAAGTTAGAGGACCTTGCTATGCAAGAGGAGTAAACTGGGTTATGTTACTACATTCCTTGAGGCCGTGAAGCATAGGAGAATAATGGATCCAGTAGCACTAGGCACCAGGTGCCAAAAAGATTCAACAAAAGTCAGTCTTGTCCTACAACTGGATGCAATTTTTCTAAAAAGAATAGGAATACAAAGCCTTGTACAGCAAATTACTGACTTCAGTCACTTACTTTCTAGTTGCTTCAGCATTTGTAATATGAGAGATTTTACTTTTGAATACTAAAAGTTGGACAAGTAACTGTACTGGTCTTGTGAACCTACTCAAAAAGCCTTAAAGTGTATTGTATGCTTTTCAGGCCTCCTATTTTGTTTATAACTCCTGTCTCCATGCAACCTTATTCAGCAGTGGAGTGGTGCTCGCTGTGAGGCAAGAGCTATTGTTAGGTTTTTAACTCTGGGTTAGCAGCTGTTCTCAATGCTGATCCCATGCAAACAACAACGAAAACCATGTAACTGCTTCCCACAGTGAAACAATATTCAGGTTAAGTGGATTTTACATGCTAAATTGTCCATGGTAACATGGGATATGCGGCCTAGATGGATTAACCATTAGAAAATGCAGGGTTACAGGAAGAGGGTAGCGGGGTGGGGGCAAGAGTGGGTAGAATGCTTTTGAGGCTGAAAATGTTGCAACCCTAAATATGTACCTGGAGTTGCATTGTATTCCAGTGACCAATTGGAGCCGGTATGTGGCTTATAGTCACCTGTCAATAGATTTTGGTATTGCACCCATAACTGCTACTCAGTGAGGTGCTTCTCCAAAGAGAAGAAGGGCAAATTAAAGGATTCAACTTTAGACCATTCTCTTACACTGGCTGACTGGCACTAAATTTATAGGTGCAAAATTGTTTGCTCATTCTCTAGAAATGGTGATGCTGAAGCCAGACGTATTCTCTTTTTTTTGATTTTATTCCCCTCCCATTGTAAAATGAATTAATACAGCAATTGATCTAATAAGAGGAAATCAAAAGCTATTTGACTATTGAGCATATAATTTAAAACCTTCTGCATTTAGTTTTAGTAGGAGACCCATTCATGGCCAAAACAGACATGCACTGTAATTTTTAAAATGACTGCCTTACCATTTACTCATGCTACATTTGGTTCCTCCTCACCAAACAGTTGCTATTGTTTAAATCTACCAGGTATGGTTAACATGTATTTCTGACCTGAAGTGAATCTGGATCCCAATCTGACATCCCTCAAGCATAGTTTTTACATGTAAGCTAATGCCACCTGGCTCTATCTCATCACCTTTCTCAACACTTCCACAGTTGCTGAATTGTTAGACTGCTTATCAGACATTCAATACTGGATGAACAGAATTCATCGAATTAAATATTGAGAACCCTTGATTCATTGACTTTTAGTCTCAACTCCAAACTCCACTCCCTAACACCAATTGCATCCCACTTGAGCTCTTTGCATGCCCAGTTAAAGATTCATCAGTAATCACCCATTGAGATTCCAGCACCTGAATGAGGTAATTATTCAATTTAAGGCTAAGTATCTGCATTAGTAACTTGATTGATGTTTTGTTTTACTTCAGTTCAAACATGCTTTAATTTGATCAGTCCATACCACTGCTCTTTGATTAACCCATACTTTTCCAAATGAATCTTTCACTTAGCCATGTTAATGATTTATTATTAACCGCCACTAATATTAGGCTTACTGACCTGTAATTTCTCTCCCCTTTCCTGAACACTGACATAAATTGAAGAACCTTTTCAGATTTCCCAAAATCTTCATCTAGCCAATGAAGGTTGAAAGATTTTGACTAATGTTCTGCTAAAATTAGAAATATTTTAACCGTTGCTACACCCAGCGTTTATAGGACACATTCAGGTGACTCTTCAAATACTAAGCTTTTAGAGCTTCTATTACTATCTTGAATACTTTACTTTTCCTGACATCTATTATAGGCCACTTTTTTCTTCTGTTTAGTTATAACATCCACTTCTTTTAATCCAAGGTACTTTGCTTTGGATGCTCTACCATTTCCTTTCAAAGGAATATATCTAGTTTGTATCTGAACTATCTCTCCACATTGCTTGATAAGCACTTTACCCTGCAATCACCTTTTCTAGTCTCGTTTCTACTAAAACCACTGGAAGTAAATTTCTCAGCTTTGCAAATTGTTATGTAAAGAAATTTATCTTGCTCCCTTCTAATTATTTTCCTCTCCCCTTCAAGTGCTGCTTATTTCTACTTTGTTGAGACTTTTGAATTCCTTCCAACTGTTGAGTTCTTAAGCTTTTCTCTCTTTACACACTTATTGAATCAGCTTTATTGTAGCATGTACTCAAATGAGTACAGTGAAAAGTTTATAAGTTGCCGCTTAAAGCACTCTTAGGTACAGCTTCAGTTACAAGATTTGTTACCCTGTAACTAATGTCACCAACACATGGTGCCATCTGTACAATCCTTAGTTACAGAATAGAGATGAAGGAAAAGAAAAAGTTACATTACAGCTATGCATAATATAACCATAGGTCAGAAAAACAAGAAGCAAGTTTAAAAAGACAGACATCACAGTCTCTCTCCAAGGACTCTCTGCAGTAGACCAGCATAGGAAGCCTTCACGTGGTCTGGCTGCTGTTGTGCTCCACACCAGGCTGCTTCATAGGTATGTGATATCCATTATGCAATTTCCCTTCTGTAATCTACCCACTTGTTGATGCGAACATATTTTGTTCAATTATTGACTTGGAGAAAATAAAACGAGAAGGCATTGCACTTTTTTTTTTGTCCGTCCTCAGATAGCACAGGATCCAAGCCAAACATCTGGGGCTTGGGTTGCCATGGAAATCCTCCCATAGGTAGGGAATGTGGTTAATGCCTAAATTTGCATTATGTATTTCACATCTGCTTTTTGAACTTTGTGCTGGTCTTTACTTCCAATTATCAAGAGTGCACAACCTTTCTATTGCCTACATCTGGGGTTGTTAAATTCCTTTCTCGATCAGAGTGCATTGTTTTGACTGAAATACCCTCTGCTGTCTGGTTACATCTTGAGAAATGGGCCAAGTAGACAATAAAGACAAAGTCTCAGTAGAAGTGCAGAATATAACTATGTAGACTGAAAACTGGTAGGTTCTCATGAGTCTTTGCAATATTTTTCCTTAAGTGTACTTCCTCTATGAAAGCCAGTGTTTTACTATCAATGGAAACAATTAACCTCTCAGCTGGGATGCTGGAACTCAAAATTTGTCACCCACAGTGCTTTTTGTCTTTTCAGCAGGGTTGCATTTATTGGAGGTGAAACTCCCAATTTCCAGCAGCTTTGCTGTCCTCCTCCGTTCAGAACCCACCTTGAAGGCCAATATTCTACAAATTTCTGACTGTGATGGAATGGCAGATGTATAATTCAGTGCTACCATATGGAGAAAGCTGGCAGTGATTTTTGTTTTTTCAATTTCTCAAGATCCCACCAAGACACCAGATGCTTTAAGTTATTTTTTTCCCACCTCCAAGTGAGTCCTTTCATTGGTAGTGTATACCTCCTTTTATACAGGATGAGTGTAGAAGGAAAGATGTACCCATTCATAGATGAACTAGCTGATTCATGGTTACAATACCATCATCCCTGATCTCTGTACACTATATCCAAAAGGGAGCTAGCAAGGAGAATTGTCATGAACCCTGCCTCACTAAGTTCTCGGTG
The DNA here is from genome assembly GCF_021869965.1 of Rhincodon typus. Lineage (NCBI taxonomy): Eukaryota > Metazoa > Chordata > Chondrichthyes > Orectolobiformes > Rhincodontidae > Rhincodon > Rhincodon typus. The sequence goes on from NC_063342.1 coordinate 26,747,538, forward strand.
AATGACTGGTTGTTTTTCACCAGGCAGTACATTCAGAGACTGAGAGCAACAGACAATGAGAAAGAGTCTTCTAATTTTTGTTTGCAAACTCATTTTTTTTCCTTCTTTCTGTGCTCAATATGTCAGCTCTTAAAATATATTTCTGTGTATTCCTGAGTCTAGCTCCATTGTCTTTCCAAGTTGGCTAACTGGTAAATGGGCCTTCATTCTCCCAATTTTACGTAAATTTATCATTAAAACAGGAGATGGAAATTTCTTGATGCTGTCTCATTTGCTTGGTTTCATTGCCTTTGGTAATCCCAATGCAGGTGGCTTCATTTACTCCACAGGGGGCTGTCCAAGTTGAGCTCCATCTTTGGTCACATGATCACTGCAGCCATCTTAAGTCCATGTTTCTTCCTTTTTAAAAAAAATCATTTACTCTCCAGGAAAAGTCTCAAGTATAGTAAACTGATGATAGGCATTAACAACATTTGTATAGTTTTTTAAAATCATTATAGTAATGCATGTATTTGCTCCTGAGTTCTGCCAGTCAAAGAGCTAAACAAAAAGGATGACTATTAAAACTAATAACTCAATTGAAAAGAAAACTGAAAATGCATAACCTATACGAATCACGTGAATTTTCAGGTAAACTTTGGGATTGGATTGACTTCTTCTTTTAGTACCCTTAAGAGATGATGTAGAAGATTTTAAGTTTTTGGATCAAAAATTATCAACAATTGCAATGAACAAGATGTCTGTCTGATATATCTGAATAATAATGTTGGATGAAATATCTGCTTATCTGGAGCTGATTATGTCTGTCCTATGTCTGTCCTAATTTTGTCTGTTTGAATCCCATTTAAGTAATACTGATTTTATTATACATGAAGTATTAAACAAAATCAAAAACAAACAATTCATAGGCATGAAATATAAAGCTTATTAAATCTGAGGTTTTCCACAGATTGTCAAGTCAAGTTATACTTTATATAAGCTGTTACTGCTATTCAATTACACTTTTACTAGTTACTAAATTTCACTTTTTAACTTGTTGAACAAATTCTAGCTTCTGGTGTAAATCTTATCATGGTTAAAACCCTTTTTAATATCGAATGCTAATAGATAAATCCATGATAACCTCCCAGAATGACTGATGTATCACTAAGACACTCAGGTCTTCATGACTCTGAAAATTTAACCATATACTTCAGCTGATCAAATTACAGTATTTTAATATGGTCTGTTGCTAAACAATTAAGAATTAATATTATTGGGAGGTGTTACTTTTTAGTCATATTGCAAATTATACTGAGCCACTTCGGTCAGTTCTAATGTTCTACTTTTGATAAATTGGGGCCCAGGTTGGTCCATGCTAACCATATATTAGACCCTAATGCAGATTGAAAGAAAAAGGATTTCCGTTTTAGCAACTATGATTGCTCATCTTGTCTTCAACACCCCCATCCAGGTATTTCATCTACCTTTCCTGGCTTCCACTGCTTCTGAGAATATTCCCCTTGATGCTAGAATTCAGATTTTTTATAGGCCGTTAAAGTCTAGACACAGACATGACACTCGGCTATTTAAATAGAGCTACATTTAATCTTTCCTGTACCCTTTTTAGGGTCACTTTTTTTCAGATAGGTATTTGAGACGAACTTGACTAAAGCCTGAGGTCAATCAGGGGCTAGTCCTTGTGAATTGTCAGCTATTTGTGAATTCCTGGTTCCAACCCTTAAGAGCCTCCCAAGCTATTAAACTTTAGAAGGAAAAAATAAACAGAAAATTGATTTTTGGCTTTGTGTGATATTTTCTATGACACATTTTAAACTAGGTCACCTATTTTGAATCAATCCCAATTTCTAGTTCCTTTGATATCATCTATGCAGAGTTTTTGTGATGACTTTAACTTTGAATATCTGAAATGTTTAAGCACAGTTTAGGGCCAATCTGATTGACCACCATCAAAATGTACTGAAGTAGGGAAAGGAGAAAAAATATGGCCAAGTTGCCTTATGTTTTCGTGATCTGACACAGTAACTTTTGCAGAATGTTGGCAAAACCCTGAAAAAGGAGAGCAGATTGATTGACTACTCTGCACATCATTTCTCTGAGGGGGGGGGAATAACCCATGATACTACAGACCAGTCAGCTTAACTGTGTCAAAAAAATGGTGGCATCATGACAGCATGTTTTATGAGCATAAAGCAGCAGATATAATGTGTATTAAGAAAGTGTAGAAAAATCTTGTGCCTTGACATTGGCCTGTCCGTCTTTGAACACTACTTGGTCTCGTGAGACCCAATACCACATCGAATTCCCCTGAATTCAAATTCCACCCAGCCCTGCCGGGTCTTCACCATTCCCGCAGACCTCCCCCTCACTGAGGGCGAACGGTCAATCCTCAGTAAAGGGCTCACTTTTGTCCCCCTCCACCCACACATCAACGAATACAACTCGCGCTTGGACGTTGAACAGTTTTTCCACCACCTCCGCGCTTACTTCTTTAAACATGAGCCTAACCCTCCCTCTACTGACCCCTTCTCCCGCCTCCAACACATTCCGTCCTCCAGGACACCACCCCAAGGCCTCCTACCCTCCCTCGACCTCCATCTCCAACTGCCGTCGAGACATCAATCGCCTCAACCTCTCCACCCCTCTCACCCACTCCAACCTCTCCCCCACAGAACGTGGAACCCTCTGCTCCAATCCCAACCTCACCATAAAACCCGCGGACAAGGGAGGCACAGTTGTAGTATGGCGCACTGACCTCTACGTCGCCGAGGCCAGACGCCAACTCTCCGACACCTCCTCCTACCGTCCCCTTGATCATGACCCCACCCCCAACCACCAAAACATCATCTATAAGTTACTTGTTTAGATCTGTGTGATTCTTCCAATTGGCCATGACCCTAAAACGTCTCCATTCTCTCCTCTATCACGACCTCCAATTCCTGCTTTTTAAATCTCATGGAATTGCAAACCACCCAGTCCCTTCATCCCAATACTGACCACGACCTGAGCCTACCCTTGGCATTGATCTGCACCCATAAACAATTCCATATGTTGCATTTCAGTTCATTTAGCACAATACCTTCACTCAATTATTATGTAAGAAATGTGTCAACCACAGAAATTAAATTATGTCCTAACTGGAGTTTTTTAAATAGTTTCAGTTTTGTACTGAAGAGGACAAAGAACGTGTCTGAGGTGTTAAATGAATACTTTGCATCTGTCTCTACCAAAGAGGCATATGCTGCTCAGGCCAGGGAGACAGAGTAAACTCAGCCACTAGAAGGGCTTAAAATTAACAAACCATTGGATTTGATAAACTGTCAGTACTTAAAGGTGACACTGCACCAGAACCAGATAAGCTGCACTCGGACACTCTAAGGAAGTGAGTAGAATTTGCAGAGACACAGCAATTACTGTCCCTGGATTCGGGATGTTGCCAAAGGATTTGACAATTACAAATATTCCGAGGAAGGGTCACCGGACTCTCAACATTAACTCTGATTTCTCTTCACAGATGCTGCCAAAGCTGCTAAGCTTTTTCCGATAAATTCTGTTTTGTTTCCGATTTACAGCATCAGCAGTTCGTTGAGTTTTTTCAAACATAACATGCTTGTTTCTCCTCATCTCTGTTTTAAATCTGCTGCCCATTATCTTAAAACAATGACTTCATTGTAGATTGCTCCACATGTAGAAACATCCTTTCTAGGTCTATTTTGTCAATCCCTTTTATCACCTTGTATACCAGTTAGATCTCCTCCTCTCATTCTTCTAAACTTCAGAGTGTAAAGGCCTCAATCTCTTTCCATAAAACAAATCCCTCATCCCTGGAATCAATCTAGTGAGCCTTCTGAACTGCATCCAATACAACTACATCCCCTCCTCCAAGAGGGCCAAAATTGTAGGCAGTGCTCCAAGTGCAGTCTCACTAATGTCTTGTATGGTTATAGTTCCCTACTTTTTATACACTATTCCTTTAGTCATCAATGCCACAATTCCATTTGACTTATTACCTGCTGTATCTGCATAATAGTCTTCTGGGAGTCATGCACAAGGACACTGGATTCCTCTACATCAAAGCACTCTGAAGTTTCTCTCCATCTTAGATAACAAGTTGTCTTTCTATTCCTCTAACCAAAATGGATAATCTTGTACTTATTCACATTAAACTTCGTCTTCCCATCTTTGGCCCATTCACCTAACTGATCCATATCACTTGAATATTTCTTATTTCTTTGGCACGAAGAACAGGGAGAGATTTGCCTAAAACAAAAGGTATTATTTAAAATGAGCAGAGAGACCAAGGTGTATACAAGTCATTAAGGGTGGCAAGACAGGTCGAGAACTATTAATAATGCATACAAGATTTTAGGCTCATAAATAGGGGCAGAGAGTACAAGAGCAGGGAGGTTATGGTGGACTTGTATCAGACACTTATTAGACCTCCATTGGAGTATTGTATACAGTTCTGAACCCAACACTGTAGGAAGGATGTGAATGTATTGTTCAGAAGAGGATTACAAAAGTTGTTCCATAGATGAGTCACTTCAGTTATGAGGCGAGATTAGAGACGTTGAGACTGCGTCCTCTTTTGAAGATGAAGGTAGGACAATGGATAGAAATTCTCAAAATAATGAGTGCTCTGGACAGAGTGGATAGGGAGAGATTGATCCCATGCAAACAGAACAAGAACCAGACAACACCGTGTTAAAGTGGCTGCAAGGGAAGCAAATGTGAGGTGTGGAAAAATATTTTTTCTCACAACTAGCAGTTAAGAAATGGAATGCACTGCCTGAAAGTATGGTGGCAGCAGTCAAATTGAAGTATTGAAGCAGGCATTTGATAATTGTTTCTGTTTAAATAATGTGCAGCATTACAGGGAAAATGCAGAAAATTGGCACTAAAATAAAATGCTCAGAGTCTGTGCTGATCCAATGAGCTGAATGGCCCCTTTTCTACACTAACAATTTTGTGTGAGTAAATGACTGCGGATCTGGAGTGAATTTTCGCATTAGTTTAAGACTTGAAATAAGAAACAAGAAAACATTTGGGACTGACGTGATAATCATTTCCAGTGGAATTTCTGTGAACTTTATGAACCTGTTTCCTCATTCTGTTAAACCAAGTATTTCAGGAACTGAAGGTCTTATGTCAATAAAGTCTGGAATGCTTCAGATATGCTGGGTGGGGTTAGAGGGGGTTTTGTACAAAATAGTGCAAGTCTGTTATTAAGCACCAAATTGACACTGACTATCCCAGCAAGGTGTGTCCAGAAAAACCTGTAGGAGTACGGAAGGCAAGAAAAGCTGAGAGCTGTAGGGCAGGAGACTTGGAGAAGTACAAAATAAAACCCAGTGAGTCAGAAAAAGCAAGTGGGACCGATGGATCCAAGAATGTTAGGTGGGTGGAAAACAGCTCCAGTGAAAGGAGGCTATCTGAGGGGAAAACAAAAAAAAATTGCAAATACCTGGAGGACAGGCAGAAACATTAAGGGAAAAATAGCAAACGGATTGAAGATGCAGAGCTGTGATTTGATTATAGCAATGTCTTCCTTTTAATCTCTGAATCCTGTGGTACTGTAAGGGTGCTGAATGAAGGAATGTCAGGCATTTCGAGAGGTAGCATGGTTAGAGAAGGTGGAATTTCAAGATGACTTGGGGTGGCACGGTGGCTCAGTGGTTAGCACTGCTGCCTCACAGCACCAGGAACCCGGGTTCAATTCCACCCTCGGGCGCCTGTCTTTGTGTACAAGATGGATGAGAGATATAGAGTGGATAGTCAGAGACTTTTACCCAGGGCAGAAATAACTATTACAAGGGGACATAATTTTAAGGTGATTGGAGGAAGGTATAGGGGAGATATCAGAGGCAGGTTCTTTACACAGAGTGGGTGTACACTGCCAGCAGTGGTAGTGGAGTCAGATACATGAGAGACATTTAAGCAACTCTTGGTTAGGCACGTGGAGGATAGTAAAATGTAGATTATGCAAGGTAGATTGATCTTAATAGGATAATAGGTTGACACAACATTGTGGGCCGAAGGGCCTGTACTGTTCTATGTGCACATTCTCCCCGGGTCTGCGTGAGTTTCCTCCCACAGTGCAAAGATGTACTAGTTAGGTGGATTGGCCATGCTAAATTGCCCGTAGTGTCCAGGGATGTTTAGGTTAGGTTAAGTGGGTGAGACATGGAGAAGTGCAGGGGTAGGGGAATGGGTCTGGGTGGGATGCTGTTCGGATGGGCAGTGTGGATTTGTTGGGCTGAATGGCCTGTTTCCACACGGTGACTTGATGGAGATATGAGTCGGATGCATAGACTGCTCAGTTTAATGAATGGAGACACTAAAAATGTGGTACATACTATTTGGAGGGGTTAACTGTATTGAATGTCAGATCCTTCAAACCCAAGAGCTGGGACTTCTTTCACTGGAGTGTATGAGGCTGAGAGGTTACCTTTTGGAAGAGTATAAAATCATGGAGGGTATAGATAGGTTTAATTGTAGGTGTCTGTTTCCTGGAATGGGGGATTTCAAGACTTGGGGGACACCTACTTGAGGTGAGAGGAGAAATTTAAAAGAAAGACATGAGAAGCAAATATCTTTTACACAGACTGGTTTGAGTGTGGAATGAACTTCTTGAGGAAGTGGTGGATGTGGACACAATTAAAACATTTAAAAGATTTATTTTGAATAAGTGCATGAATAGGAAATGTTTGGAGGGATATGGGCCAGGAGCAGGCAGGTGGAATTACATTAGTTTGGGATTATGTTTTGGTATGGATTGGTTGGACTGTTTCCGTATGCAATGACTGCGTCATTAAATCTTAGCACAGAAGGAGACCGTTTGGTCAATTGATTCCAGGCTGGTCATCAAGCAACTACCTACTTTAATCCCAATTCCCAGCACTTGGTCCATAGCCTTGTATATTATGGCATTTCAAGTGTTCATCTAAATATAGATTAAATGTTGTAATGGTTACTGCCTCTACCACCCTTTGTTAGCAGTGAGTTCCAGACACCCACCATCCTCTGGAAAATATTTCTCATTAAATCCCCTCTAAACCTCCTGCCCTTAACCTTAAACCTAAGCACCCTGCTAATTAATGCTCCACTTACAGGAAAAGTTTATTCCTATCTACCCTATCCATGTTCCTCAATGTTGTCGACCTCAGTTGGGCTTCCTTTGCTCTGAGGAAAACAACCCTAGCCTATGTAGCCTCCATAATTAGCTGAAATGTTCCAGTCTGGGCAACACCCTGGCTAATCTCCTCTGCACACTCTCCAAATGTTTAAATCCTTCCTACAATGTGGTGTCCGGAACTGTAAACAGTACTCCATCTTTGGCTTAACCAATGTCCTATACAGCTCCATAATCTCCCTGCTCTTGGTTTCAATGCCTCAACAAATGAAGGTAAGTATCCCAAATGCTGCCTTCACCATCATATCCATCTGTCCTGTTGTTTTCTGTAGTGATTTAGAACCAGGTTGACTTGATTGATTGAGGCCATTGACCCGGTTAACAACCCCATAGTCAATCAGGAAAGCCCTGGCTGACCAATATAACCAGAAGATGGCTCTCTGGATGGGAGTCCTCCCCCTTTTTCTCAGGGACCGGGGGTGGAGGGTATTGCACACAGCAGTCCCTTGTAAATGCAGATTGCAGTGGTTCACAGACTCCCAGCCCAACTGTTTTGCGGCACTGTGGAGTCTGTGGACCATGTATATATTCGGTGTGGGCATTTGCATTCCCTTTTCAGTTACCTTCAGAAACTTCTGTGTTTTTGGTCACAATTCAGACCCAGCAACACTCTCAATGCCTTTAGGGGAGAGGTGGGCACCAAGGGGGAGTGGAGTGCTTTTCCACTTCCAATTCTATCTTGATTTGAACCCTACCATCCCATTCACTTTTCTCTATGTAAGTAGTGCTCATTACTGGTTCACTGCTTGGGTGTTCTTTCCTCGTAGTGGAAATGTCTTTTTAAAAAAATAAATATGTTTCCCTTCGTGTTTATACTGCCCTTGCACACGCACCACATGGCTGCTGTATGGCAGTAGTGTAGGAGATTTTTAAAAAGAAATTTTCGGAGGTTAAAATCTCTTCAGTTTGAACATTGACTCTGAGCTGGCTGAGCCACAGCCAGTGTACGGTGTGAAGGAAAAAGTTTGCTTCTGGACTGTGCAAAAAAAAAACCAAGAGAAATAAAAATATAACCAGGAGATTAGAATCTCCTCAGCTGAGGACTGACTTCAAATTGGCTGGCCATAGCTGGTGTACTGTGCACAATTAAATAAAGGGTGACTTAGTGACAGGATACCAGCCTCTTGCAGTTATTTATTTTATAAAGGAGCTGAAATAATTGCTGTGGCCAGCCAGCTTGGAGTCAGTCCTTCAGTGGCAACAGGAGAAAACAGGACATGCCTGAAGAACATTCACTTGCACTGTCATCTTGGAGCTGGGGTAAGCATTTCTGGCATCATGCCTTTATTTGGGAAGCTTGACCCATTCGACCCTGCTGCCAAAGACTGGGCCCACTGTGTGGAAAGAATGTGATTTTTTTGTTCCGGGCAAGTGAAAAGCAATGAGTAATCCTTCTGACTGCATGTGGACCGGCAGCATTTTCAGCTATAAGGGGCTTAACTCTCCCAGAGGCATCAGACACGAAAACCTTCCAAGAGTTGACCGAGTTGGTTCAGAAAAATTATGAGCCCAAACCTCCTCTCGTTCTGTGACATTATCAGTTTTGTTCGACTGTTAGAGAATGGGGCGGGGAGAATCCATATCGAGATTTTTGACAAGGTTCAGACGACTGGCAGAGGCATGTGATTTCAGGTAAACACTGAATGAGATGCTGAGAGACTGCTTGGTACGTGGGATTAATGATGTAACCATGCAGAAGCGCCTACTAACTGAAGCCCAACTGAACTTCTAACAGGCACTACCACTGGTGTTGTCATTACAAAATGCAGCAAGTGGAACATGGGAACTACAGGGCATCCCAATGGAAGTGGACTCCCTCACTGTCTGACTGAGTTGGGAACACCAATCACAGAGCCTCATGCAGGTCATGTCCTGAGCGGAGGGTCCTTAGGCCAGCCCACAGCAGAACCCCACAACAAAGCTGAGCCTCGGCGAAGTGGCTAAACAGTTCTTCAGGACTTGGACCGGCAAGCCATTGTAGTTGCTGCCGGTATGTGGACTCAAGATACCAAAGGAGTCCTACAAGACATGACTTGAGCAGGAAAACTTGTAGGCCGGTACTGTGGAAAGACCCCCTACATATGGGTTGGAACAATTAACTTGACACCCAAATCAGAAGTCGTTTAAAATTGCTGTTTGGTTAAAGGGTCGCCCAGTTCCCATGGAGATCTGATACTGGTGCAGCTGAATCTGTGATTACAGAATCTATCTTTAATAAAATTCGCTCGGGACTCCCAACCCTTAAGTTTGCTTAAGACCCCAGCCAGACTAAGAACATACACTGGGGGAACTGTTTGTAAATTAAGGGTGTGACTTTTGTTCCGATCTCCTATGAGAAGCAGTTGGTGCAGTTATCACTGATGGTAGTGAAAGGCTCAGGCCCAAGCCTATTGGGGTGGAATTGATTGAGAAAGATTCACTTGGATTGGCTCAACATTTTTCAATTAGAAAATGGCTGCCTCAGTGAAGTCCCAGTGAAATACCCAGGTTTTTTCAAGAAGGGCTTGGGACTATCAAAGGGGCCAAAGCCACTTTACATGTTGACCAGGAAGCAATCCCAAGATTTTGCAAGGCCCACCCAGTGCCATTTGCCTTGTGGGTAAAAGTAGAGGCAGAAAGCAGGAGGCAAGAGAGCGAAGGAATCATCAAACCAGTGCAGTTTGTAGAATGGGCAGCACCGTCATACCGATTGTGAATCCTGATGGCTCAGTTCGCCTTTGTGGGGATTTTAAACAAATAGTAAACCACTTCTCACAGCCGGATAAATACTCAATCTCTTGTGTAGAGGACTTGTATGTGAAGTTGGCAGGGGAAGAGCTGTCCTTTCTGAAGCTGGGCATGAGCCACACCTACCTGTAATTGCGACAGGATGAGGAGTCCCAGAAGAATGCTATAATTAATATCCATAAGGGCTTATACCAATACACAAGGCTGTCATTTGGGGTATTGTCAGCCTGTGCCCTTCTCCAGCGGACCATGGGGAACATTCTACAAGGACTACCCCAGGTTGCCATTTATCTGGATGACGTACTAATAACAGGGAAGACCAATGAAAAAGACAGTGCTTAAACATTTCTCCCAGTTGGGCGTACGCGCCAGAAGGGAAAAATTTGTGTTCCAGGCACCCCAAGTGACCTACTTAAGTTACAAAGCCGACAAAAACCAGGTTACACCTGTTGGAGGATAAAGTGAGAGCGATCAAAGGAGCCCCCACTCCCATATCTGTACCATAGCTTGGGTCTTTCCTTGAGTTAGTGAATTATTAGGGAAAATTCGTATGTAACCTGGCCTCCATCCTGGCACCTTTACATCTGCTGTTGAAAAAAGCTCAGCCTTGGAAATGAACTCAAAGCCAAGAAGCAGCCTTTAGGGAAGTGAAAAAGGAGCTATCGTCATCTAAGGTGTTGGCCCACTACGATCCAAAGTGAGAAGTAGTGCTGATATGCGATGCCTCCCCGTACAGTATCAGGGTAGTGTTGGCTCACCGATAGCCCAAAGGAGAGGAACGCCCGATATTGTATGCTTCCTGGACTTTGGCTGATGCTGAACACAAATATGCCCAAATACAGAAGGAAGGTTTGATGGTTGTCTTTGGTGTGAGGAACTTCCACCAGTACCTTTTATGGATGGGAATTTCTCATAGTAACAGATCACAAACCCCTGCTAGGGTGACTGAAGGAAACTGGGCAGAGCCGCCCATAGCTTCCAGTAGAAGTCAAAGTTGGGCCCTTTATTCTCAGTGTGTACAAGTACAAGTTAGAATGCTGTCTGGGAAACCAAGTGGCTAATACGGATGCCTTGGGCTGCCTCCCACCAGCAGATACTCTACCGGTGTTGCCTCCTCTAGAAGAGTCTGTTTTGGTTTCGAACTTCCTGGAAACCCTTCCAGTGACCACGGACTATATCTGACTATGGACACCAAAAGATCCGGTCCTAGCAAAACCATAACAGCTGGTGGTAATAAGGGAAACAGAAGGCCATCGCAACCAGGATTGAAACCTTTCTGGTCCCGGTGAGACCGGATCACCATAGACAACAGCATATTATATGGGGACTAAGAGTGATTGTCCTGAGTAAAGGTCACTGACCAATACTGACCGAACTTGGTGGTTTCCAAGATAAAGATGCCAGCAAGAAGCTATGCCTGGTGGTTGGATGCCAACATAACTGCATTGGTATAGCAGTGTTCAGAGTGCCAACAAGGACTAAAATTACCAGGAGCAGTGCCCCCACACTCGTGGGAATGGCCGGGAAAATCCTGGACTGCGGTAATATGTCGACTGTGCCAGTCCTTTTCATGGGTTCAATGTTTCTGGTCATTTAAGGATGTCCATTCAACGTGGTTGAACGTGCATAAAGTTAATTGAGCAACCTCAAGGATGTTGATTTGAGAAGCTGTGAGCATAGCTCACGATATACACAGACTCCCTGAGGTGTTGGCCATTGGTCACGGACAATGGAACGTCAGGAAATATTTGAATTCCCTGCTGGTAAATGAAGTCCAATGGCATTTGGCACATAAATACCATCAATCATCCAATGGTCTAGCGGAAACAGCGGTCCAAACATTGAAGGCAGGCTTAAAGAAACAGCCTACAGCGTTAATTGATACCAAACTGTCGGTTCCTGTTCGATTTATAGGACCACCCCACACACAACAACAGGGAAAGCTCCAGCAGAGTTGCTGATGGGGAGATGACTCCACACCAGGTTAGCCCTGATATTCCCAGACCTGGGGGAGGTGGGGAGGGATGAAACTGCAGCAGGAATGCCAATGCTGACTATATACCCTCTCTAAGTGAGAGAAACCGTTTAATTCAGGGGATGAAGTTTGGTGCTGGAACCATGGAAATGGCCCTGTACAGGTATGAGGTGAGGTTGACTCGAGGTCAGGTACCATGACTTAAAGTTCAGGTGGATGATACAGTCTGGAACAAACACGTGGATTACCTAAAAGCAGTTGCCTCGCAAACGGGGCAGGAACAGAACATACCTAGCTCCTCAGAAGGCCTGTTGGAAACCGTAGGTTCTCCCCCCCCCCCCCCCCCCCCCCCCCCCCCCCACCTCTGTCTAGTGTTGAGCAAACCTCGGAGACTGAGATGGATGCAACCTTCATACCGTTACTACCAGAAGAAGAGGAGGAAACTCTCCAAAGATGCTCCAGACGCAAGAAGTGAGAGGTGGGCTGTGGTCCAGCACATGCCACCCTCTCCATATGCCACTTCTAGTCACACAAACAACCTTCAACCTGCACCCTCTGCCTCTGAACATTAAAGCCAATTTTGGATCCAATTTGGCAATTTTCCTTGGATCCCTTGGTGCAGGAAGACATCTTATTTTATTTAAGGAGTGTAATAATCTTTCCAGAACACACCTTTTTTCTTAATTGTAATTCCTCCTCCTCTACCTAAAATAAGCATTTAACCTCTTGAGCCTGTTCAGGGAAAGTGGGCTGAGGTAGCCCATCTTTTTTTATTTATTGCCCATTTCTAATTACCTTGAGGAGGCATCTCACAACCACCTTGTACAGCAGCTGTTCATTTGGTTCAGTTAGACCCACCATGCTGCTCAGGAGGGACTTTGAGGATATTCGCACATTGACACTGAAGGAACAACAATGTATTTCTAAATCAGGATGGCAAGAGGCTTGGAGGGGAAATTGCAGGTAATGGTGTTTCTATGTAAATGCTATCCTTGCCTTTCTAGATGGTAGTGCTCGTGGATCTGGAAGGCTGATCTGTATCTTAAACAATGCAATGATCAGTAGGTGAAAATGATAAACAAGATGCTAGGTTGTATTATTGAAAGAATAAGTAGAAGTTCCAGGAGGTGAAAATTAATTTGCCCAATGCATTGATTACTTACTGGGTGGTATTTTGGGCACCTATGTACAGGGATTGGGCAATTTACATGGAAATCATGAAAAAGTGAGAATCTTATTGCGAAACATAGACTTAAAATATATACAGAAAAACTAATTTCCTGTGATGAAGGTGTTTGGTATGCTTGCCTAGTCATGTTAGTCGGAACATTGAGTATAGGAGTTAGGATGTTATGCGCTGGCTGTACAGGACATTGTTGAGGCCACTTTTGGAATAATGCGTGCAATTCTGGTTTCCCTGCTATTGGAAGGATGCTGTTAAATTTGAGGTGGGCGCAGAAAAGATTTATAAGGATATTGCCAGGATGGAAAGTTACAGCTACCAGAAGAGGCTGAATAGGCTGGGGCATCAGAGGCTGTGGGGGTGACCTTTTTATAGAGGTTTATAAAATCATGAAGGGAATGGATAGGATAAACAGAGAAGGCCTTTTTCGTAGGGTGGGAGAGTCCAAAGTTAGAGGGCATAAGTTTAAGGTGAGAGGGGGAAGGTCCTTTTTAAATCTAAGGGCAACATTTTCACACAGAGGGTGGTGCATGTATGGAATGAGCTGCCAAAGGAAGTAGTGGAGGCAGGTACAATTACAACATTTTAAAAGGCATCTGGATGGGTAGATAAATAGGAAAGGTTTAGCGGGGCATGGACCAAATGCTGGCAAATGGGACTAAGTCAGATTGGGATGTCTGGTCAGCATGGATGAGTTGGACCGAAGGGTCTGTTTCTGTGCACTATGACAATATATTGGAAATTTCAAAAAGCTGATGGCTAAATGTTTGGCAAAGTTCTATCAAAGAATATCAGAGATAAAGTGGAACCATGTTTCCAGTAACATATAGACCTGTGTCCTTAATGAGAGTGAGACATAATAGGAGAGGAGAGGAGGTTACTTTCAGTTGTTAGTTTATTACCTCCACCTCTAATGATGCTTCATGGATAATTAGCATGAAACTGAAATTATTAAGTTGCCTTAGGAAGGAAGTTCCTGTACTTTTTCTTTCCCTGAGAGTTCCTATACGTGTTTTAAATCTTTTTTTTAATCTCCCATTTAAGAATTAATGTTGGCAATTTTTGTAGGTCAGAGGTCACACCACTTAACAATAGTGGACATATTGCTAACTCTTCATCCATCATTTCATATGTTTCTAAGTTATTTAGTCATTTTAATATATGATGAAAATTTGGTGAAAATAAACTTAGAACTGCTAAATGGATACTATGATAATAAACATGCCATTTTGTAGCCATAGTTTTATTTAAGTCCTAATTATCAATTATTGTGATTCAAAATTGAATGGAGGAACTAAACAGATATCAGCACATTTCAAATTCAACGGCTAAAGCGACACCATTTTCATTTGTACATTTTGTCAATCGCACTCTTTTTCTGAAGGTAAGGAAAGTGCAGGTTGTTATACAGGAATGTTTTCTTAGTGATTCAATGGCCAAGTGAAAGGGTACACAGGTTCTTGGACTTAACCACTGAAAGTGAAAATCTAGAGAAGTAAATATCTCCTATACCCACAGCAAGGAAAGAGTTCACCTTATCGTCTTGAGATAGTAGGAACTGCCGATGCTGGAGTCTGAGATAATAAGGTGTAGAGCTGGATGAACACAGCAGGCCAGGCAGCGTCAGAGGAGCAGGATTTCTGAAGAAGGGTCCAGACCCGAAACGTCAGCTTTCCTGCTTTACACCTTGTTACCTTATCCTCTTGTCCCTTTTTATCCTGAAGCAGCTATTGTTTCTCTGCATGGTCTTATCTCCTGGGAACCAAGAGGAACCAGAGCAAGATGCTGATAATTTGCTGATGATGTGTTCCCCTTCTCCTGGCGATTCCTGTAAAGTATCCATTAGGAATGAAATAAGAACGTTTTTTCTTGACTCAAAGAGTTGTGAAGTTTCCAAGTTCTCCACCCTGAAGTGCTGTGGATGCTCAGTCTTTGTCTTGTATATATACTCAGTAGATTATTGGATTCTGAAGGTATTATGCCTCAAGGAGATAGAGTTGGGATAGTGGTAACCATGATTATATTGAATGGCAGAGCATGTTCAGAAGGCTGAATGGCCGTCTACTCCTATTTCTGATGTTCTTTATTAATACACAGAATTTATACTTTTCCAGGCAAAGTCAATAGAGTTATTCCCAGAAACGTTGACTAAATTTCACAGTGAAGACTTGATAAAATGTCTCTCAAATTCTTCTGAAATGTGGCAAAGGATTTTTTTTTCAAATCTGCAACAACAAATGAGCAGTCAGAAGAAATCTTTTAACTAGCTCCAAATCCTAAGTAATGACTAGTTTACCCCTAGTCAGCTGGGATGATGCATTGGGTTATGTTCTAACTATCAAAAATGCAGTGCAGTTTTCTTAATGGGTTCTAACGGGTAAAGCAACACTCAATGGTTTAAAGTGGCCATTCTTAATACAAGTTTCAACTCCGTTGCAAAGATGGTGTTTTGTGATAAACACCATCTAGCTTAAGACAACTTCCTCAGCACTTCATAGACAATTTCATACCTAAAAGTATTTGGGGAAATTGTTACATTTGTGTACAGTTTTCTTGTTCATTCATATGACCCAATGTCTTTTTTTTTTAAAGAGGTCAAGATAGCTGAATATTAATTTGTATTAAATTGTCTTTTCCGTTCCGCACTATTGGCTTTCTTTATTTAAAAATGTGATGGGAGTTACCTAAAGAAGACTGTAAATGTTTCAAAAATCATTTCAATTTCAGACGGTCTACTTTCAGACTGACTGTCAGTTTATATATTTGATCAGAAAGTTATGTGCTACTTTTCTGTTTGCAAACCATGATTGAGTAATGATCCATAGGAAACAATTTGCCATACATAGCTTGAATTTAGTCAGCTAAATCAGTTTACAGAGTAAGGGTGAGGAGAATTGAATTCCACTCGCCAACTCACTAAACTTTATTGCAATGTGAGAAACTTGGATATGTTTTAACTGTGTATCTCTTATCATTGCAATCAAATGCAATGTTAGTTATGAAGTAGAACTACAGTTTTCAGCTGTGGCACAATGTTCTGGGTTCAATTTCCAAAATTAAGTGCTGAGGAAACAGTTTCTGTGCCTTATGTCAAAAACACAACTCCACACAGATATACACAAGTTATGATTTTTTTTTAAGTTCCCTCTTTGGTGTAACAGCAAATAAGCAATGGAGGAACAAAAGCTTATAAACAAAGTATAGATCATCCATGGTATGAATATGCCAGCAAGATAAAATTCCTCTTTTAATGAGAAACAGGACAAGGCCTGTTTTGTTCTGTAATTAATGACGCAGTAGTAAAATAGCCCATCTTAGAAACATTGCAAAGTCATGCATTCCTGCAATTTGTTTTGTGGGGAAAAAAGCTCACTTTTTATTAAGAGGACTTGACCCTAAGGACCCTGAGTTATTCAAATTCAGTTATTACTCAAGTAAAGAATCAAGTAAAATAATTTGCTGACATCTACCATGAGGGTAAATGACTAAACAGGACAACTAATTAATAACAATTTAAATAGTAGAAAAAGGCTAGAAATGCCCAGCAGGTTGGATAGTACCTGCGGTCATAAACAGAGTTTTGCCATTTAGGCAGATGGCACATATGGGCAGCTGGTAGGGCTTTACCCTCGATTTTACAGACAACACCCAATTAAGCATCTGCCAGAGTTACTGTTCTCTTCAGGGTGGCAGTTTGCCTGCCAAAGACCTGCCAGCCCAATCAAAGAGCTGATTGGTCCTGAGCCCAGCAGCACCACCAGGAACAGAAGGCACTTCTGAGTTTGGCTAAAGATCTGCTGTGTTCAACTGATAAGCTAAAGAGTGATATATCTATAATCAAAATGATGGAAGGAAACCCTTCCAGGTAAAATCAATATCTTTCTTGCCCATGGCCCTTATCCTTCAAAACAATACCGTCCTGCCCCACCCCTTTTAAAATTTTGGGTAAAATTCTAATCTCCAGTTCCTGATCTGATCTTTACATTGCCAAAAGGCAGACATTTTGGTGAATGGGAGTGGCCTGTGATTTGCATAGGTTAAAGATCTAAAGTCTGCAGGGCCATTTGAATTCAGTGCTGAGTTAAAACAGACTAAATTTTCACTGGAGCAATCTGTAGGAATTGGAAATCTCCAGAGTAGTCATAAATGCTCTTGAAGAGTCAAGATGTTACGGAACTTTCAAATTACTTAAATGGCCAGCTAGTCTGCGACTGAAGTTGTATAAAATCTGTACCATGGTTTTCAATAGCTTCTTGATGTTATAACTTTAAGTGCTATCATTGTAATATTATTAATGCTCAGCTACTTCCCATAACCAGTCATTCTCAGTGTATGTGGTTGTACATTCATAGGTCAATCAAAAACTGAGGTTGTGAAAGGATTAGCTCTCTTCAATGTGGCATTATTAATACAACTTGATAAGGAATTCTTTCATTGGATGTTGGGGTCGCTGGTTGGGACAAATTCCAGATTTATCAATCAAACTTAACTTAAATTCTTCCAACTGCTGTCATGGGATTTGAATCCATGTCCCATTGTTAGCATAAGCCTGTGAATTGAAATTCCAATTACATTATAAGTACATTGAATGGACTGTAATGTCAACATGGTTCCTGGATGCTGGATAAACTTGCAAGATGGGTGTGAGGACAAAGGCACCTACCTTGGCATCCCACGGTCCTTGTGATCACCTCTGATCCATGCCCGGGACAGCAGGTATCCCGCACCCATCTCCTGCTGCCCCTACCCAGTGCTCCCACAATGAACATCCCGCCGTTTCAGGCATTTCACCTGAAAGGGAGCCTGGTGATCCATGAAATTTCTTGACTTGTGCAATGTGAGCTGGGAGCAAAAATCCAGGACACAGATTAAGTTAGAATACAGAAGAAAGGATCCATTATATTCACACTGGCAGAGTAATCCAGTCAGTCCCACACCTCTACTCCATCTCTGCAGATTACGTTACTTCAAGAGGCCACGTTTCCTTTTGGAAATCTTTGGATTGTTTCCACTAAGGAAACAGGGTTGTAGTGGCAATGTCACCAGACTCGTAATCTACTTAAAGTGTCTGCTGACACAACGGTATAATGACAAATTCTGACTGTGCATGCTCACCACTGTCTTTTTTTTCCAGACTCTGCACATGCATGCGCAATATAAAGCCAATGATTTTAAACAAAATAAAAATCTACTTTGTTTAAAAGTATTTTCTCTTCAATGGTAAATTTTTCAATTTCAAAAATATTTTTATCAATTTGCTAGATACTTAACGCTTCATTTAAATTTAATGAAGAAACTTTGCTGCTGCAGCTATTGCACATGTTTGCAGTTGTCAGCAGATGCAGCGTAATCTATTAACCCAGGCTAATACTCTGGGTGCGCATGTTTAATTTTCATGATAACAACCACTGGAACTTAAATCTAATTAACAGAATTTGGAATTGACACAGTGCCAGTGATGATGATTATGAAGCCATTATTGAATGTTTTTAAAAGAAAAACATCTGTTCACTAATATCCTTTTAAGGAAGGATACCTGCCATCCTTGCATTAGTCTCGCTTTCATGGAATTCCAGATCCATAGCAATGTGGTTGGCTGTTAACTGCATTTGGAAATTCTCTAACATGCCAGTCAGTTCAAGGGTGAGGAGGGATTGGCAAGAAACATTGGCTTCACTAGCGATGCCCCGCATCATGTGAAAGAATGGCAGCAATTTGCAGATGACTACCACTGTAAAACTGTTCTTCAGCACATTCCCTTTGTATCTATTGCCAGACCCTTAAATATGTGTTCCCTAGTTTTTCATTAGCTAATGGAAAGAGAGTTTTCTCTGACTAGTATATCTATATCTGTCACAATGCTGTACAACTGGTGATTGGAGATATACCTGACACATAGGAAGATGGTCGTGGTTGTGAGAGGTCAATTATCTCTGCTTCAGAACATCTCTGCAGGAGTTCCTCAGGATAGTGTCCTCGGCCCAACCATCTTCAGCTTCTTCATCAATGACCTACCCTCCATCATAAAGTCAGAAGTGGGGATGTTCGCCCATGATTGCACAATGTTCAGCACCATTTGTGACTCTTCAGATACTAAAGCAGCCCATGTTCACATGCAACAAGATCTGGACAATATCCAGGCTTGAGATGACAAGTGGCAAGTGACATTTGCGCCACACAAATGCCAGGCTATGACCATCACCAATAAGAGACAATCTAACCACCACCCATTGACATTCAATGGTGTTAACCATGACTGAATCCCCACTATCAACATCCTAGAGGTTACCATTGATTAGAAACTCAACTGGACTCACCACATTAACACTGTGGCTACAAGAGCAGGCCAGAAGCTGGGAATACTGCGGCGAGTAACTTGCCTCCTGACTCCTCAAAGCCTGTCCACCATCTACAAGGCACAAGTCAGGAGTGTGATGGAATACTCCCCACTTGCCTGGATGAGTGCAGCCCCAACCACACTCAAGAACCTTGACACTGTCCAGGAAAAGCAGCCCGATTGATTGGCACTACATCCATAAGCATCCGTTCCTTCCACCACCAACTCTCAGTACACACTGCTGCTACCATCTACAAGATGCACGGCAGAAATTCACCAAAGATCCTCAAGCAGCACCTTCCAAACCCATGACCACTTCCATCCAGAAGGACAAGGGCAGCAGACAGATGGGAACACCACTACCTCCAAGTTCCCCTCCGAGCCACTCACCATCCTGACTTGGAAATATATCACCATTTCTTCATTGTTGCTGGATCAAGATCCTGGAATTCCCTCTCCTATGGCATTGTGGGTCAACCCACAGCTGGAGGACTGCAGTGGTTCAAGAAGGCACCTCACCACCACCTTCTCAAGGGAGGTGAACAAATTTCTACACTAAGTGTAGACCTTACTAACAGAAAACACTGCAGATGCTGTATTTTCAAGGTTAAGAGTTAAATATTTGTTAGGTAAGGATATTATTATTGAAAGTGCTATATTTCCAAGTTAGGTCGGTGAGTAGCTAAGAGGGTAACTTGCTGGTAGTGGTGTTACCGTACATCTGCCCTTGTACTTCTCTGGTAGTGGTCACAAGTTTGGAAGAAGAGGTAAATTTCTTCAGTGCAACTTTCAATGGTGTACACTGCTGCTACTGAGCATTGCTGGTGGAGGGTGTGAATATTTGTTAATCAAGTAGTCTGCTTTAGATATCAAGCTTCTTGAGTGTTATTAGAGTTGAACTCATCCAGACAACTGGGGAATACTGTTTCACACTCCTGACACTTGTCTTGTGGATGGTGGGCAGGCACTGAGGTAAGTTACTTACTACAGGATTCATAGCCTCTAACCTGTTTTTGTTCCCACACTATGTTTTTGGCTAGGCCAGTTCAGTTTCTGATCAATGGTAATCCCCTGAATGGTGATAGTGAAGGAATTCAGTGATGGTAATGCCATTGAATGCCATGGAGTAATAATTAGATTCTCTCTTGTTGGAGATGGTCATTCAATGGCACTTGTACAGTGTGAATGTTGCTTCACACCTAGATGTTGCCCAAACCTAGATATTGTCCAGGTCTAGCTATATTTCAGCACGGACTGTTTCAGTATCTGAGGAATTGAAATTCCTTCATGCAAGGAAGGTGGTTGTCATTGTTTTGTTTGTTTGTTAATTGTGTAAGCCCCAGGACATCTCTACAGGTGTTTCTCAGGGTAGTGTCCTAGGCCCAACCATCTCCAGCTGCATCATCAATCGTAAGGTCAGAAGTGAGGATGTTTGTTATTGGTGCACAATGTAAAGCTATCCCATGCACCCAACGTCAAGCTTTTGATTCTGGGTTTAGGTATGACTGAAACACATTCCCAATGAACTTAACCTGAACCTAACTCATATGGTATCAAATATTTGCATCATTGGACTTGAATACAAATTCAGAAACTCACCCCTAGCAGCACAACCCAAGCAAATCATTGGAGGAAAACCAATTGCATTTCAGATTCCAGGAAGGACAGATAAATAGACAAGGTTTGTGTTCACAGAATCAGTAGTAGAATAAGCACTGTGAGGAAAGCCTGTGCAGAAGTATATTGTAGCGCAAATAATGTATCTCCTGGAATATGTTAAACTTTAAGGTTGTCAAAGAACAAAATATTTCTGAGGCCTAGTCACTGTTCTAAAAATATTTGGGAAATCTTAACTTTTAATGGCAACAAATACTTTAGCAATAACGATGCATTCACCATGAGGACAAATTTGGATCTTTTGCATTCATTTTGCAGGCCAAAAAAAAAACAGGGCCTGCACTTCTCCTGTCAAAATCCCTCTTTCCCCCAACAAAAATAAAGACAGAATCCTCCTGGCCCTCACCTACCACCCCACCAACCTCTGCATCCAGGGTATCGTTTTCTGCCACCTAAACCCAAGCTTACGACTAAAGAGATATTTCCCTCCCTAGTCCTATCTGCCTTTCATAGGGACCACTCACTCTGCGATTCTCTCGTCTGCTTCACTCTCCCCACTGACCCCACCACACCGACCGCTTTCCCTGCAACTGCAGGAAGTACTATACCTGCTCCTACACCTCACCCCTCCCCTCTATCCAAGGCCCAAAGCAAACTTTTCACGTCCAACAGGGGTTCGCCTGTACATCCTGCAACCTGGTCTACTGTATCCGTTGCTCCCAATGTGGCCTCCTCTACATTGAGACCAAATGTAGACTCGGGGACAAATTTGCGGAGCACCTGCACTGCATATTTGATAATCAACCTTCCGGTCGCCAACCATTTTAACTCTTCCCCATCTCCCAACTCCCTGGGTGACATGTCCATCCTGGGCCTCCTCCAGTGTCACAATGATGCCAAATGCAAACTGGAGAAGCAACACCTCATATTCTGCCTTGGGAGCCTACAACCCGCTGGCCTTAGCGTAGAATTCACCGGTTTTAAAATCTCCCCACCCCCGGCCTCATCCCATATTCAAACCTCCCTCTCATCCACAACTCCGTGAACTAACACAACCAGTCCATCATCTTCTCTACCGACCAATCCCCACCACTCCCTACTTGCATCCTACCTTTCCCCAGCCCCACCCCTCCTCCCTCTTTATTTCCCAGCTCCTTTTCCCCCTCCCCATTTCTGAAGCAGGGTCCTGAACTGAAACGTCAATTTTCCTGCTCCTCTGCTGCCTGGCCTGCTGCATTTCTCCAGTTCCACACAGTGTTGTCCCAGGGCAAGAAATATCATTCATACTGAACTGTGGTCTGTGAAAACCTCCAATACGTTCGATACCCAATAGCTTCTGAACAACTGTTTACGTCCTGAATCAGAAACTGGGCAAGATTGAAGTGCTGGGCCTGCTATATTCAGGATTTTCATCCGCCTAATCAGGGGCCAATGACATTTAATTTATTTGTCTTGCAAAGCTGGAAGGAACAAGAGCAGTCATTCAGGCTTGGCAACACTCCTGAATTCTACTTTTAGTCTATGGTAGCCATTCTCCATTTCTCTACCCATCCACTCTCTCAAGAGCCACTGCTGTCCAAAAATCAAGGCTACTTGGGAAGTATTGAAACAAAGCAAGCTGTCTCTGGAGGTGACACAGGCACCCACAGTACACAAGCATTGTTGAAACAAAGCCCAATTTTAAGCAGGCCTTGCATCTTCAGCACACACTGGAAATGCCTTTGTTGTTGTGAGTTTGAATATGGGCCTACATGAGTCTTCAGTCCTGTGTATGTAATGAGATGGTTTATGGTACATATAATTAGTTTCAAGATGTTTCAAGGTTATTGAAACAAAAGCCAGCATGTAATAAAAAGAAATCTGTGGAATTCTAAGAGTACATTGTCGTGGTTAGATTCTGTATCCTCCCCCTCACTGAATACAGTTTGTTGTGATAGTCTATTTTTACCATTATCAAGTTTTGACTTTTTTTTTACCTGGAACGTTTTATGCATTAAACTGATTTTAAATAGGAAAAATCACTGACTGCAGTAATACCTGACTACAAGTTGAGAAAGTTCATGAAACCATCAATGAACAAGGTCCAGGTTCAACTGAAATTAATATCTCATCAAAGCTGAAACTAGTTGCTCAGATTTGTATCTTCTGTTTTTGATGTGTGGAGTGTGCACATTTTCCCCATGTCTGTGTGGATTTCCTCCGGTTTCCTCCAACAGTCAAAAGATGTGCAAGTTAGGTGGGTTGACCATGCTAAATTGCCCGTAGTGTTCAGGGATGTGTAGGTTAGGTGGGTTAACCATGGGAAATTCCGGTTACAGGGATAGGGTAGGGGGATGGGTATCGGTGGGATGCTCTTCACAGGGTCGGTGTGGACCCATTGGGCCAATTGGCCTGTTTCAACATGGTAGGGATTCCAAATAACAATACTTCATAACATAATTCTGCTATATCTATACAGTATACAGACTTGTGGCTCAGAATTATGAACAAGTGGGTCATTGGGAGGTAAAAGGTGTAAGTGGTAAGAGGTTTCCTCCACAAGGAGCAAGGAAAGTAAATTGAGAACCAACTTGAGCTTATGGAGACATTTCAAACCTTGAGACAGAATGGCATCTCTCTATGGTATTGACATATTGAATGACAGAGCAGGTTTTAAGGGCCTATTCCTGATCCTATTTTCTGTGTTTTTATGTTTATGCCATGAATTATCTTGAAACTGATGTATTTTTATTTTGAAGAGCTTTATAATGGGTAAAATGGATAATGGGCAGGAAATGGAGGGATTTAATCTAAACGTTGCAGTAATGTACAATGATTTTTAGAATTCTACTGGAAGGGCAGAGAAATTATGAAGAGAAAAAAGACATTTGAAATAAAAAGAGCAGCGTGCTATATGCCACCAAGTATCACAATTTTAACTTTGGTATATGTAATACCTCAGTTTCAATTTGTGGCATCATATTTTTCCATTGCACTGCAAATTCTCAAAATAGCTGAATTTGTTAATTTCACCACTGAAGAAGAGTGGAGGTAACATTTTCATCCTTGTTTGTCTGCAAACAACGTCTCAAAATTAGTAAACAGATTACTATTAAATCAGGTACACAGCATGGACTACGGTTTTGGCAATGATAGGGATCAAGATGCTGGAATCCTTTTAAAGAAACCATTGATATTGGGGGAATAGGGCATATTAACATTCTTTTTCACAGTTTTGAGTTGGTTAATTTCAAATGTTGATTTTATTTAGAATGTTAGATTGTCTCTGCTGCTATATTACAATTTGTCACAGCTGTCAAAATATGAGCAGACTTTTCAGAACAAGTTTGCAGATGTGAATTGGCCTGAAGCCGCCTCAATAAGATGGAAGCTTTCTGTAAAACAATTTCATTTTCATCTTTACAATTACAGTGTCCAAGGAAAGGCCCCATCTGCCTAATTGTCATAACATTGAGTTAGCATGCCACGGTAGAGGTATGCATTCTACTAAGCACTCCCTTCTATTGCTGCATATTGTTCTGGTCTGTTTGGGCATAAAAATGAAGTAGGTTTAAAAAAAAAAGTGAAAATCATACCGCCTATAATTTGAGAATGAAGCAGGGGTCTTGCATCTGGAGTTTGTGTGATGAGAGTGCTCAACATCTGTGCCCTGAATGCATGACATTTTCATTGCTAAATTGTAAGTCCTTTGCATTGGCAAATATTTCTCTTAACATTTGAATGCATTTGCAATAGAAACATAGAAACATAGAAGATAGGAGCAGGAAGAGGCTATTTGGCTATTGTGAATAGCTGGGGTCCCAGCACCGATCCTTGTGGCACCCCATTAGTAACTGCCTGTCAATTTGAAAAGGACCAATTAATTCCTACTTCTTTTCTCTCCTTTCTGCCAACCAGTGTCCTATCCATCTCAGTACACTTCACCACCACACCCCGATCCCGTGTGCTTTAATCGTGCACATTGATCTCTTATGGGGGCTTTGTCAGATGCTTTCAGAAAGTCCAAATATATAACATCGACAGGCTCCCACTTGTCAACTTTACTAGTTATGTCATCATAGAATTCCAACAGATTTGTCAAACATGATTTCCCCTTCATAAATCCATGCTAACTCTATCTGATCCTGCCACTGCTTTCTAAATGCTCTGCTATAAAATCCTTGACAATGGATTCAAGAATTTTCCCCACTACTGATGTTAGGCTCATCGGTCTATAATTCCCTGTTTTCTCTTTACCTCCCTTTTTTGAATATTGGAGTGACATTAGTCCCCCTCCAATCTGCAGGGTCTGTTCCAGAGTCTATAAAATCCTGGAAGATGACCACCAATGTATCCACTATCTCTAGAGCTACTTCCTTAACTACTCTGGGATGTAGATTGTCAGACCCTGGGGATTTATCGGCCTTCAGTACCAACAATTTTCCCAGGTCCATTTCTCTACTAATATTGATCCCCTTCACTTCTTCCCTCTCTCTAAATCTTGCATCTTCCGACAATTCTAGTATCTGATTTGTGTCCTCTTTTATGAAGACAGAACCAAAGTATGTATTCAGTTTCTCGGCCATTTCCTTGTCCCCTATTATGCATTCTCCTCTTTCTGTTTGTAGGGGATCTGTGTTTGTCTTTACCAGTCTATTTCTCTTCACGTACCTATAGAAACTCTTAGCATCAGTCTTTTTGTTCTCTGCAAGCTTACTTTCATACTCTATTTTCCCCTTCTTAATCAATCCCTTGGTCCTTCTTTGCTAAATTCTAAATTGCTCCCAATCCTCAGATTCATTATTTTTCTTGGCCAATCTGTATCCTTCTTCCTTGGATTGGATACTATCTCTTATGTTCTTTGTAAGCCATGGATTGGCCCTCTTACCCATTTTGTTTTTGCGACAGACAGGAATAAACAGTTGTTGCAGTTCCCCCATGCTTTCCTCGAATGTTTGTTATTGCCTATCCACTGTCATCCTCTTCAGTAAATCTCCCCAATCTATCAATACTATGGTTGGATGAAGGAGGTTACCTTGGTAATGTAGATAAATGTAAATGGAACTGCTGTGCACACACCATGCACTTTGTAACATAAACATGTTGAATTAAACAAGAGAAATGACTGTTATGAGAGGTTGCTTCATATTTGTGGGCATCTAGCAGCAATGACAAAAGTGATATCAAAAAGAACCAAGTAAAATTGGTCACATCAGGATGCATACACTAGTCATGCCCCACAAGGTGTTGAGCAGGTCACACAGAGGACAAATGCTGACTAACAATGATGTTGGCACAGGTCCAACAATAAATCCAGGAGGACGAAAGTGAGAGTAGAACAAGCAGTGGCTAACTGTTTCAGTATAGAGCTAGGTTGAGTAACTCTACTCTTCTGAACTCAAATTCAGCTAAGAAAGTTTTTTTATGCAAATGTGGAATATTTTCATCAGATCAGCCTATCAAAATTGGCACGTGGCATTCTCCTAATGCAAACTCAGCGTAGTTGGTAAGATTGAGGATGATCTAAGCAGTCTTTGAACTAATGAAGTGATTTCATAGGTTAGATGAAGTAAGGTGGTAGAAGACTTTTGCCTGCTGCAAACACTAGCACAAGCCAGTTGGACAGAGTGGCCTCATTCTTTACTGCAAATTGTATGTAATCTGCACACCACATTGAGTTTTTCAGTGCCCATTGTTGTTTGCCAGAGGGAGAAAAACAGTTCCATTATTTAACTTCCAGACCATAATCTTTCCAGTTCAATGTTGATTTGGATTTAACAGATTTAGTTTGGTTTGAACTAAGTTGAACTGCATGATTTCATATGATGACAAACTTAGTTAATTATATAAAGACATAGGACTTTGTGTTCCTTCAAAATTGAAAGAGTACTCATTGTAGAGTACACAACAATGAGAGAGACGGGGTGGAAAATGGGAAGGGAGTTGAGTTTCTGAAGCCAATCTGCAAATTATTATGGAGTTCATCCAATGACTGTTGGCCATGGTTGGCTGTTAGCTATTTAATTGGTCAGATCATGATGCACAGATTGCACCTTGCCAATAGGATTTTGCCTTATATATCTTTAAAATATAAACAAAGGTATCTGAGGTTTCTGAGGACAAACTGAACCACAGATTTTTCGGAAGCGTTTGTTTCATTTTTATACAACAATGGCAATCTGTGGAGCAGAAACAGTCCAAAAAAGTGCACTGGAATTTCACTTCCGGCTATAAATGAGTCCTGTATTTTTGCAATATTACTTAGGAGCGCCTGCTGTTTATGGGTGGTGTACATGATTCCGATTACTAAAAGCTTATGGTAGGGTTGTCTGCCACCAAGTGAGTCTTCATGAACAGATGGTCTTGCTTGAACAAGAAGTATTTTCTTGCATGATAGCAATCAGGTGTAGATTAAGTTAGTAAGTTAGACATTGTTACAAAGATCATGAGGAGACTTAGGATATAGGTGCAAGATCCTTCATCAGTTTTACCTTCTTCCCACCCAAGACCATAGAGATCATTAGATTGGATGGAGCTTAATGTCATGTCCAACATTAACCTTTTTGGAACCATCACGATATGTGACAGTGGGAGTGTTAACATTGTAGCTGCCATAATTCCATCCCAAGGACATGGATATGTTAGTAACTTTGAAAATCATTCTTTCTGAGTCTGCCAGACCTTCACCATGTTTGCACAGGAATTTTTTTCATCAATTTCAATGGGCAGAATTTAATCCAGATAGTGGGAGTCTCACCAACTATCCAGAGAGTCAACAAGAGACCCTCATCATCTCCACTGGAGAAAACCCACCATACTAAGTAATCTCCTTTTGGGGCATTTTGTGAGTGAAGGGAGAGCCTGAAGGCAGTCGGAAGAAGTCAGTTAGAAGAACGAACAGAAAGAGGATGTGAACACAGTAATGATCAGTTCGAAGACGGAGCAAGAAGAGGACCCATAAACAATCCGTATGAGTTGTAAAAGCCAGGAGAAGGAGGACCAGAAGTCAGTCAGCACCAGTTGGAAGAGTGAGCAAGAGGAGAATGTGGAGGCAGTCAGCATTAATTAGAGTGAGTGAAAGAAGCACCCAGAGGGAGAGTACTGGCAGCTTGGAATTGGTTCTTACTGCACTCCAGAGAAGAAGGAAGCGATTTGAGTATCTGGTAAAAGTAGTCAATGTCTGTGCTGTTTAAAATCATACAGAACTTTTGGAAGGGTGAATAAACTATATATCAAAAAGGAAACAAATGCGTGAATAAATTATTTAAGTAGTTAACTAATAAGAACAATTAAGGATGGCATTACCTGCAATGTAGCACAGCTGCAGCTTGTGGATTTCCCTGGATACTAGTATAATTCAGGGCAGACCCATCTGCAGTAAGTGTTTACAGCTCAAGCAGCTCTAGCTCCAGTTTTGAGCTGGAGACTGAGTTACAGACACTGACATATCAGGGACAGGATAAATTACCTGGATATTTTGTACCGGGTGGTATTCACACCCCTTATGCTGTTTTGCTTATTCGGGTAAAAGAGGGCGTGACTGCAAGTGAGGCAGGTAAAGGGAACTAGATGGCAGGACCACAAAAACCTCAGCCTTTGCAATTCTCAAGCAGACTTCAGGTTCTTTCAGCTTGTCTGGATGAGGGAGGGCTGCATAAATATGATATAAATAATATGCAGATGTGGCTGCATAAGTACAAAGATTGGGCCTTGAATATTGAATGGTATATGACATTCAAGCAGAATTAGAAGCAAGGCAAAGGTGGCAGGATGATGGTGCAATAGTTAGAGATTACTTTAGTTCGGGAGATCAGAATGTAGAATTGGTTTGGACAGAGATGAAGAATATTTGGGAAAATAAGTCACAAATAGGGATGGTCCACAGACCACCTAACAGTAACCACAATGTAGGGTGAAGTATACAAGACTAAATATTGCATGCTTGTTATAAAGAGATGGTAATAATCATGGGTGATTTTAATTTACATTTATTTGAATAATCAGATTGGCAAAGGTAGCCTGGATGAAGAGTTCACCAGATGTGTTCAAGAGATGATTACAGCAGCGCTTTCTGGAACCAATCAAAGAACAGTTTATATTAGATTTAGTATTGTATAACGTGAGGATAAATTAATGATCTCAGTAAAGTTAACAGTAACCACAATTTGATTGAATCGTACTTCATTTGAAAGGAAAAAGAGTGGCTCTAAGACTAGTATTTTACTCAAGGATAATGGCAACTAATGGAACATAGCCAATATAACTATTTTATTCAAGAAGGAACAGAGGCAGAAAACATAAACTATAGAGCAGTTAGCTTGATATTTGTCATGGGAAAGTGTTAGAGTTGATCATTACAGTCAGTATTGCTGGGCACTCAGAAAAACTGAAAGTAATTGGGGGAAGAGTCAGCATGATTGTGTGAAAGGGAAATCGTTTCATCAATTTATTGGAGCTCTTTGAAGTAGCAACAAAGTGACCTTTTAAAGGTTATTGTGCAAAGTAGAAGCTTATGACATAGGGAATAACATTTTATGGATAGAAAATAGACTGGCTGGCAAAAAAAAAGTGCATGTAAACTGATCTTTTTTTTTGATTATTTGTCACATCCTGTCAGAGTCTCGATGGGTCTGTGCTGGGACCTCAGCTTTTTACAATTTATGCCAATGACTTAGTTGAGGGGAGCAAAGGCACGGTAGGTAAATTTGTAAATGATGCAAATATTGGGAGAAAAGTATGATGTGAAGAGGACACGAGACACAGATGAGGTACGGTTAGTTTGAATGAGTGGAGAAAAAAATCTCAGATGAAAAATAATGTGGCAAAAAGAGGAGTTTTTCACTTTTGACAGGACGAATCAAAAGCAGGGTATAGTTTAAATGGAGAATGACTGACTGCAGAATTCTACAATGCAGACAGATTTTTCTAGTGCATGAGCTACAAGAAGTTAACATGCGGGTACAGCAAGTAATTAAGAAGGCAAATATCCTTTTTTATTATCGGAGGATTTGAACATAAGAGTAAGAATTTTATGCTTCAATTCCTACAGGTTATTGCTGAGACCACGGGACAGGTGATGGCCTAGTAGTATTATTGCTGAACTGTTAATCCAGAGACTCAGATAAGGTTCAAGGGACAGGGGTTCGAATCCCACCATGGCAGATGGTGGAATTTGAATTCAATAAATACCTGGAATTAACAGTCTAATGATGACCATGAATCCATTGTTGATTATTGGAAAAACCCATCTGGTTCACTAATGTCCTTTAGGGAAGGAAACTGCCATCATTACCTGGTCTGGCCTACATATGGCTCCAGACCTACAGCAATGTGATTGACTTGTAATTGCCCTCTGGGCAATTAAGGATGGACGATAAATGCTGCCTGGTCAGCGATGCCCTCATCCCATAAATGAATAAAGGAAAAAAAAAATCTTGAATTTTAGCCTCCTTATCTGAGGAAGAATGTAAATATGTTGGTGTCTGTAAACTAGGTTTATACTGGTATAAGTGAATAGACTTTGAGGAAAGCTTGGAAAGACTGGATCTGTTTCCACTGGAATTTGATTGTCAACTTCATTCAGCAACTTTCATTGTTCAATGTGGATATGGAAAGGATGTTTCTTACAAGTGGGTCCCGAATAATAGGAGATAGTAGGAACTGCAGATGCTGGAAAATCTGAGATAACAAGGGTGTAGACCCTGAAGGATCTAGGCCCGAAACTTCAGCTTTCCTGCTCCTCTGATGCTGCTTGGCCTGCTGTGTTCATCCAGCTGTACACCTTGTTATCCCAGAATAATAGGACACTGTTTTTAAAAAAAACATTGAGGTCAGTCTTTAAGACCAAGTCAAAAATGGAACTGTCAAATAATTATCATAATATTACCTGAAGGGTTTACAGATTGTTAATCCAGCAGATGTCAAAAAATTCATTGCTCAAGGTTACTGCCAATATAAGGAGTACCTAAGTACCTTTTTACTTGCTTGTCCTTACAAGTATTTCTTGGGTGATAGCAATGCTCTACTTTAACAACATTATGACTTTCTCCATCTCCTTGTATGCCAGAAGAATATTCATTTATCGCTATTTATGCCTTGCCATTTGAAGTTCTCGCAGATCTATCTGCAGTCTGTGGATATAGACCCTGATAATCCCACACAAATTTTAACATTAGAACCTGTGAATGACCCTGGCTGTCCCTCTAGATTCAGTGCGTGGGTTCTGATTATCCATTCCAAAGATGGGTACAACTCGGGATGCATAAAGGGCATATACGATGATGAAAGAACAAAAGTTCCTCTCGGAATGCTAACTTACGGGAGTTGATCCAGTTCCAACACTTACCCCACAATAGCATAACACGAATAACTATTACTTCTGTATGGGATAGACTATGTGCCAGTCCGTCACCTCCATTTCCAACCCTACTGACTTTCCCTGGGGATGGATACTGAGCAGAAGGTAAGTGGAAAACAACACAAAAAGAAAAAAGAATTACTGAGCAAAAAAGAAGTTGCAATCACAATCTTTTTCTATCCCCTAAGGGCCCCAGCTCTCCAATTATGTGACCTCTTTGAAGTTGAAGACCATTTTGGTTTTAAACACCAAGCACAAATGGTAGCCATAGTAACGATTACCAGTTCGGGCCAGAATGTGGGCCACTTCGCTCGGTCTTATGCCTCCATTCGCATCCTCCCTGCAACTAACTGTGTAGTACATCTGACTCCATTGTCATGAAGCCTGTACCATGTACAGATCCCACTCCAAACCCAGCCCAATGTGCCTGTGAGGAGATATGGATTTGTTAATCTTTTGTCCATTAAAATGCTCAGATGGTGTGCAATGTGGGGAATTGTAAAGTTTTCCATTCTGCTATGAAGAATGAAAAGTAGAACATCACTTAAGTGGGGAGACATTGTAAAATATTGCATTCCAAAGGCATCTGTGTATCCCTATACATGAATCACAAAGGGATAACATGCAAGTATTTGGGAATACTTGGAATGTTGGCATTTTTTGAAGGGAGGCTGGATTATAAAAGTAGTAAAGTCTTGCCACAATTATACAGGGTGTGGATGAGACCTAACTTCCAAGTATTGTGTCCAGCTTTATTTAAAGAGAGAAATACTTGCATTTGGAGGCAGTTCAGAAATGGTTCATTAGGTTAATTCCAGATGTGAAATGTTGTCTTAAGAGTGCAAATTGGGTCTTTATTAATTGGAATTTGAAAGAATGACCTTGTGATCTTTGACCAGAATTGTATATAGTACTCCAAGTATGGCCTCCCCAACACCATGCATAGTTATATCAAGACTTCCCTATTTTTAAACTGCCTAACAATGAAGACCAACATTCCATTTTCCTTGTTAATTGTTCGCTGTGCCTGCATTTACGTTTTGTGTTTCATGCACAAAAATTCTCAGAGTCCTCTGCACTGCATTTTTGGAGTCTCTCTTCAGTTAAATAATACTCTACCTTTTGATTCTTCCTGCTGAAGTGCATGATCTCACACTTACCCACATTAAATTCCGTCTGCCAAGTTTTGTTCTTTCACTCAACTATCTATATCCTCTTCCAGATTTCTTATGTCCTCATCACAACATGCTCTCTCACCTATTTTTGTATAAACAGCAAATTTAGATACCTTACATAGCGCCCTTCCTTCAAGTCAAATACAGATACTAAATATTTGAGGCCCTCAGAATGGTCTTTGTGATGCTCCTCTAGTTGAGTCTTTCCAAACTAGAAAGGACCCATTGAAACCAAAAAAGAACTGCGGATACTGTAAATCAGGAACAAAAACAAAGTTGCTGGAAAAGCTCAGCAGGTCTGGCAGTATCTGTGAAGAGAAAATCAGTTAACGTTAACGTTTCTGGTCCAGTGACACTTCCTCAGACCTGCTGAACTTTTTTCAGCAACTTCTGTTTTTGTTCCTAGAAAAGACCCATTATTCCTGACTCTCTCCCTTCCTTCTTAAATTGGGACATCATATTAAGTAGTTTTCCAATCCACTAGAACCCTCTCAGAATCGGTGAATTCTGGAATGTTTTGACCAATGCCTGTACTATCAAAGCAGCTGCTTTCTTTAAAACTTTTTGCAGGCACGCAAGTCCCAGTGACTTATCTACTTGCACTCCTATATTAGTTTCTCAAATACCTTGTCCATTGTGATAGGACCTTTCCTCTCATTAGCACTTTATGTTCTTTCTTTTTATACACCCATTTGTTTTTATACTTCTTGCAAAAGACCTTTCATAGTCAACTTTGTCCTTTTTTAATTATCTTCTGGGTCATCAAATCTGGTTTGTAAAAAGAAACAAAATCTCAGTTCTCTGGCCTACCATTAGATCTTGCCACTTTGTATGCCTTGGTTTTTGATTTGATACTTTCCTTGACCACCTTTCCTAACCACGGGTAGTTCATCCTTCTTATTGAGTCTGTTTTGACCAAAAACTTTTTTTGCTGACCGATACGAATTATCTGCTTAAATGTTAGCTACGGTTTATCCACTGATTTTCCCCTTAGTCTATTTTCCAGCTCGCTTTAAATAACTCTTTCTTCATACTTCTGTAATTGCCCTTCATTTGCGTTGAGGATACTGGTTTGAGACCCAAGTTGTTCTCCCTCAAACTGGATTTAAAATTCTGCCAGATTGAGATCGCTATTTCCTTAATTGTGAGGTCACTTATTAATCCGACCTCATTGCCAATTAGTATACTTACCTAATTAGCCTGTTCCTGGGTATGTTGTACAATGTACTGCTCTAAGAAGCAATCCCTGATACACTAACCAAACTTGTCTCCCTGTTACCATTGACTGAACAAATCAGAAGGCAATGTGCAGATTAAAACCACCCATGACAATTGCAGTGCCTTTCTTACGCACCTCCATTATTTCCTGATTTACACTTTGTCATAACATGAAACAACTCTTTGGAGACTTTTTCTAATATAATATATCCCATTCATAACCTCACTCTTTTGCTCTTCCTTATTTCATAGAATCATAGAATCCCTATAGTGTGGAAGCAGGCCATTCGGCCCAACAAGTCCACACTGAGCCTCTGAAGAGCCTTCCACCCAACCCCCAACCCTGTAACCCTGCAATCCTGCATTTCCCTTGGCTAATCCACCTAGCCTGCACATCCCCTGACA
This sequence comes from Rhincodon typus, assembly GCF_021869965.1. Taxonomy (NCBI): domain Eukaryota; kingdom Metazoa; phylum Chordata; class Chondrichthyes; order Orectolobiformes; family Rhincodontidae; genus Rhincodon; species Rhincodon typus. The sequence continues at coordinate 26,781,703 of NC_063342.1, forward strand.
CTAGGGGCAATTTAGCATGACCAGTCCAATATTTCCACCCAAACTGATTGCACATGATCTATTTCAGCTATATCACTACTCACCAATGCATAGATACTTTCCTTTTATTAACAATGCTACCTATCAACTTTCCCTTCCTGCTAATTTGTCCATAATGTCAAATACCTTTTTGAATTTTGAGTTCCCAGTCATGATCACCCAACAACCATGTCTCTATAGTTGTCAAGTTAAATTCATTTATTTCTATTTTTGCCATCAACTCATCTATATTGTTGCAACATGTATATGTTTAGATAAAGGGTCTTAAGCTTTGACTTTTTACTTTAGTTATTTCTTACTCTAGTTCTAATTTCTGCCACACTCTTCTGTGTATATTTACTGTCACACTTTAATTATTATTTGCCTCTTCTCTACCCTGCAACATCTTTGCTTTCATTTATTCTTGATTTTTTTTAAAACTTCCTTTCAATTGATCTGTCCTCCTATTAGTTATTTTAAAACTAACTATAATCATAGCCACTTGATTGACCAGGATACTGGTGCTAACATGGTTCAAATGAGGCTGATCTCAATGGGCACAAAAACAGAAGTTACTGGAAAAGCTCAGCAGGTCTGGCAGCATCTATGAAAAAAAAAATCAAAGTTAATGTTTCGGGTCCAGTCACCCTTCCTCAGAACTGGTCTCAATGGGACTGCGCTCTTTTTCCCCCAGTACTGGTACCAGTGCTCCATGAATTGAAACCCATTTCTTGCATACTGATCCCTGAACCTCACATCTGCCCCTCAAATCTCCTTTACCCTGCACCAATTTACACTTGGCTCAGTTAGTAATATTATATTTATTGCATGTTCTGCTTTTTAATGTTTTCCCCCAAGCTGCCTGTAATGCCCAAGCAGAGTCTCTTTCCCAGTCCTACATATGTCACTGATATTGATGGGGAACATGACAACTGGATCCTTCACCTCTCACTTCAAATTTCTCTCCAGCCCGAAAGACCCTAAATCTTGGCTCCAGATATGCAACACTGCCTTTTGGACTCTGTCCTGTTGCAGAGGATTTTCTCAGTGGGGTGTCAATCCTTGGAATTTTCTACTCCAGGCAGCAACGGACACTAATTCATTTATATTTTCAAGACTCACTTAGGTTTTGATGGCCAAGGGAGTCAGGAATTATGAAATCAGGCAGGGAAGTGTTGCTGAGGCTGTAACCAAATCAGCCATGATTTTCATGAATGGTGGAGCAGACTGGGGCAGCTAAAAACCAGAACAAAAACAGAAGTTGCTGGAAAAGCTCAGCAGGTCTGGGAGTATTGTTAGTCACTAACAGTTCCCATTAACAGCTGTTCACCCTCCTAGCCAGATTGTTATCAACTCATTTGTCTATCCAACTGCTCTTCTCTGTGTTTCAGTTCTATCCCCACCTATTGTTTACTCCCTCCCTCTCCCTATCTTCTGCATAAAACTGTGTCATTTTCCTAACTGCTGTCAGTTCTGAGGAAGGATCACTGGACCCGAAACATTAACTCTTTTTTTTCTTCACAGACGGTGCCAGACCTGCTGAGCTTTTCCAGCAACTTCTATTTTTAGTCCTGATTTTTTTTTCTGTTTTGGTTGGTTGAACACCTTCTGCAGGGACTGTTCCATCTGGAGCACCATGGTCCACTCTTCCTTCACTTCCAAACACAGGCACCACTAACCGCTCCCCCCACCCCTGACCTCACCCCACCTGACAGCCCCACAGCATCTTCCCCTGCAACTGCCAAAGGAGTAACACCTGCCCATTTACCTTCACCTGCACTTCTCAGAATCTAGTCTACTGCATTCGCTGCTCACAATTGTCCCCTCTGCATTGGGGAAACGAAGTGTAGACTGCGTGACCACTTCACAGAACACCTATGTTCTGCCTGCAAAAAGAGACCCTGAGTTTCCAGTTGTAACACAGTGTGGAGCTGGAGGAACACAGCAGGCCAAGCAGCATCAGAGGAGCAGGAAAGTTGATGTTTTGGGTTGGGACCCCTCTTCAGAAACTATCTCTGAGCTTCCAGTTGCCTGCCACTTTAACACACCACCCTGTTCCCTGGCCAACATTTCTGTCTCTGGCTTGCTGTAGTGTTCCATTGAAGCTTAGGGCAAGCTGGAAGAACAACACCTCATTTTTCCGCTTGGGAACGCTGCATCCCCCCAGACTCTATTGAGTTCAGTAATTTTAGGCCTTAAACTCCCCCACATCCTAGCCCCCTGCCCCACACACCAGGCCTTGTTATCACATACTCTGCCATTACACACCACCTATTGTTTGTCACTAACAGTTCCCATTAACAGCTATTCATGCTCCTAGGCAGATCATTATCAAGTCCTTTGTCTATTCAACTGCTGTTTTCTCTCTCTTTGGGCTCTGTCCCCATCCAATGTTAACTCTTTATCCCCGCACCCTCCCTATTTTCTGCATTTATACAAACGTTTTCTTAGATACCATCAGTTGAGGAAAGGTCACCAGACCCGAAACGTTAACTCTGATTTTTTTCTTCACAGATGGTGCCAGACCTGCTGCGCTTTTCCAGCAACTTCTGTTTTTGTTCCTGAGTTCTTTCGGTTTTATGGGGCAGCTAAAAGTTTACTATTCCCAATATTCTAATGTTCTTTTTGCATTCATAAACCTGTCTGTGACAGACATTGGCTTTCCTAGAGTCCAACATTTGATTTGATTTCTCTCCAAATGTGTTTTATAATCCATTTTCAAGTGTCACATAAGTGGCATTTTTAAAAAGTTTTTCAGAATGAATTCTTTGCAAACTCATTTCCTCAATACCAAAAGACGTCTAAAGGCATCATCTTAATTCATAAATAAATAAAGCCAAGTGGAAAAAAAATGAAAGTTACTGAGCGAGCATAACCGAACTACCAAAAGAATCTCACGTCTGCTAAGATGATGTATGTTAGATGTCTTTGAATACAAAGAACCCATTGCAAGGTCTCCAAATGCTTTTGTTGATTTTCATGGGAAGCTCAATGTTTGATCTGTTTTCTGCCTGTCTGTCTAAACAAGGTGACAACAAAAGAGACAATAAACTTTGTCACTGTGTACAACTACTATATGCCACACACTTTAGATTTATTGTGTTTGCTGTGTACTTCAGGCATCAATATAATGCCTATCTTGCTATTCCCAGTGTGCGTACTGCTACACTGAAGATGCTTGATTCACCTAGTGAGGTGCCGGACAACAGAAAAGAATGATTTGGAGATACTGCTGTCAAAATATTAACGACAGGCCATTGTGTATTTAGTGTATATTTGTTGGAAATACAAACACTGTGTATGGTGAACTGGTGTGTAAATATCAGCTTTGCAAGGAAGGCGATCACTTTTTTAAATCTGAAAGGTGTTTTTATGTTAATATAGCGTGAAAATAGATGTTTTGATGGTTTAGTAGAAGTCAAAGCACTTTGAGATTACTACACAATAAAGACATGAGGATATATTGGGATTAATGTGCTTTTTCTTAATGACTGTTAAGGGGGCTTTTATAATGCAAATTTTTTTGTTAGTTGGTCTGGTTTCTAACCTGACCACTACCTGCAACTTAGCCTGAGTGCCCTTTTAAACACAGCCAATTGGGCCAAATGACCCCATTGAAAGGACCAGCTTAGAAAATGCTTCTTTTGAAGTACATTTCTAAATCCATTTATGGTAAATATCAGTGACAAAAGTACAAGGAAAACTTAAAGAACCTTTAACAAACTCAACATGGAAAACATTATTCGGTTGGGCAAGAGCCAACAGAAACACAGTCATTTTCAAAATGTTTTATCTGATACTTCTCACCAGATGAAAAATTCTATGTTCTGTACCTAAATTGCTGAGGGATATGATTATTACATCCCATCACACTAAAGAGCTGGTATGAAAGAAAGGAATGGAAACTTGGGGAAAAAACACAGCAATCATGGATATTTTTCAATCAACTATTTGGCAGCCCTCTTAAGGTGTGGGCCTACCATTCATTAATAATTTTTTTATATGAAACATTAAAGAGCAACTGTGAAGAAAACATTTATGTTTTAGTGTAGGCCACAATGTATTTTCATTTGAAATTAGTTTTTAAAAAATCCTACATTTTAAGATCAAACTCGATCAACTTTTTCTGCAAGATATCTAATGTAAAGGATTGTTCTCCTACACCAGTAATTATGATCTACAATGATTTCCATTGTAAATATGCAGAATCCAATCATAAATGTTCAGGTATTGAACAGGGAATATTGTGGGAATCCTTCAATTGTGAAAGTCAGGATTGACAGTTTGGAAACATTGCATGTTTCTCCTGTAATAGTTGTAATATGTTTTTGGATTTTGAGGAAAGGCTGAGGGACTTGAGGCTGTTTTCGTTAGAGAGAAGAAGGTTAAGAGGTGACTTAATACAGACATACAAGATGATCAGAGGATTAGATAGGGTGGACAGTGGGAGCCTTTTTCCTCGGATGGTAGTGGCTAGCGCGAGGGGACATAGCTTTAAATTGAGGGGTGATAGATATAGGACAAATGTCAGAGGTAGGTTCTTTACTCGGAGAGTAGTAAGGGCGTGGAATGCCCTGCCTGCAAAAGTAGTAGACTCGCCAACTTTAAGGGCATTTAAATGGTCATTGGATAAACATATGGATGATAATGGAATAGTTTAGGTTAGATGAGCTTCAGATTGGTTTCACAGGTCGGCGCAACATCGAGGGCCGAAGGGCCTGTACTGCGCTGTAATGTTCTATGTTCTATTTTAATCAAAAGCTTTAAGAAAGGGAGAGAGAAGTTCCCTGAGATTCCCATTCTTAAACAAGCAATTGATCCATCTAGTAAGGAAATAGATTACCAGGCTGGGAGTCTCTCCGCTGGAGAGAAGATGGCTAAGTGTGTCCTGAAAAGTCTTTTAAAATCATGAAAAATTTTGTACAGAGAGATTTCTTCTATTTGTGAGGAAGAGAATAATTAAAGGCCATCAATACAAAATAGTAGCCAAGAAATCCAAAAGGAATTCAGAAGAAATACATGATGGTATTTTCTGAGTGAGATGAGCCCACTCACTTTGTGCTTACTTGGACACACTCAGCATCTCTGGCTTGCATTGCCTTTTAGCACATTGCCACAGGCTCTCAGCACCTTTGGGTTAACTTGTTTTTTTTTTAGTGCAGACCATTTGTCATGGATGGCAGCACTGAATAGTAAAGGGGGTAGACATGCCGAGGTATGGCACTATGCGTCACACTCACAATATGCGGCTAATAGGGCAAATACGCCGCATGTGCTTTAATCAAATGCCCAACTCGGAAAAGCAAAGCGGACGAGTCCTTAGACCCGTGAAGGGGGACTACGGTCAGTCAGGAATGCGACAGCATTCAGTCGAGGCTCTTATCCAGTCTCAGTCCATCTTCAGTCAGAGGCAAGATCTGGGAATCCATGTCCTTGCAGTCTGGGGATTGGGCAACAGTCAGAATCGTACTAGGTCAAGTTGTACCATAGAGTCATAGAGATATACAGCATGGAAACAGACAGTTCAGTCCAACTCATCCATGCTGATCAGATATCCTATATAAATTTAATCCCATTTGCCAGCATTTGGCCCATATCCCTCCAAGCCTTTCATATTCATATACCCTGCCAGATGCCTTATTAAATGTTTTAATTGTACCAGCTTTCTCCACTTCCTCTGGCAGCTCATTCCATACATGCACCACCCTCTGTGTAAAAAAAAAAATAAAAATTTCCCCTTGGGTCCCTTATATATCTTTCCCCTCTCACCTTGAGCCTAATCCCTTAGTTTTGGACTCCCCCACCTTGGGGAAAAGACATTGCCTGTTTACCCTATCCATGCCCTTCATGATTTTACAAACCATATAAACCCCTCAGCCTCCAATGCTCCAGGTAAAATACACCCAGCCTATTCAACCTTTCTCTGTAGTTCAAGCCCTCCAACATTGGCAACATCCTCAAATCTTTTCTGAACCCTTTCTAGTTTCACAACATCCTTCCTATAGGAGGCAGACCAGAATTGCACACAGTACTCCAAAAGTGGCCGAACAAATGTCCTGTACAGCTGCCCAACTCTACCAGTTCAAGCATCAGAGGTAAGTCGTTCAGGGAGCTGTGGCAACATCAGTTTTGAGAACTTGACAGTCACAGTCAGGGCTAAACTCTCAAGTCAGGCCAGGGGCTGGGCCTTGGTCAGTCCTGGGGATTTGAGCAGTAATCATCTAGGGGGCTTATTAGGGGGCAGTCCCTGCACTGTACTGGAAAGTGGGGAACTCTGATCTGGGGACGGATGTAAGATGCCATGACACTGATGGTATAATGAAAGTGAAAGGAGGAACAACTTCAAATGTAAGTTTGGGATCTGGTACATAATACGGGATATTGTGGGAGGGTAGGGAGGTATGTAACTCACCAACACGCTAAGTTCAATGAGAGGACAGTGAATTGTTACGGTGGGCACAGCAATGCAGTAGCCAAGGAAGTAAGAAGGAAAATTGGGGATATTTGCCACAAATCAGAGTTAATGGGAACATGGAGTGCCTGAAAGCTGATGGGCTTGACATTGACTGCAACACAAAATGTTTCATGACACATTCAGGGGAGGAATCTTGACTATACACATGTGGGCACCCAGACTGCCTCTGGGCAATTAGGGATGGCCAGTAAATGCTGGCCTAGCTAGTGATGTCCATATCTCATGAATGAATTTTTGGAAAAAATACTTCATCTGCACTCTCCAATCCATTCACATTATTCTAGCTGAGGTCTGACTAGTGTTTCATAGAAATTCACCATCACTTCCGTGCTCCTGTGGTCCATGCACCTATTAATGAAGTTGAGGATGTTTTCTCTTTTGTTAACTGCTAACTACCCTTGGTACCACCTTTGGGGGTGTATGTACCTTTCACACTCCGGTCTCTCCTCCCAAACAGACTCTAGGGTAGCAGCAGAAACTAAAAAAAGTCTATGTCTGTGTTTACATTGATGCATAACATTTAAAATATAGATAAATCTTTTAAATATGCTTCAGTCCAGCCAGTAAAAATAAAATGCGTAAATCATGCATCTGATACTAATAATGAACAGTAATACATTCACATGCGTTTCCTCTCTACACTAGTTCAAACAGAGTATAGCATGTTTTTTAAAAAAAGCACAAGTATTTCTTCCAAGCACTTGCAATCATATAGCCCTTTCAAAGCAGCAAATCTTGTACGAGGCTTTTGAGTCTCCCATGGTAACCATGCCATTGACGTGAAGATTAATGGGAACCAGTTTAGATCCAGCAGACCTACAGATTTTGAACAAAAATGCACTGTTCTAAATCCTAGGTCTACCTTATTATCCATGCACAGGTCTTGAAATTGCATTGGGGTCAATGCTAACATATGGAACAGAAAAGTTGACGTTTCAGGTCGGGATCCTTCTTCAGAAATGGGGGCAGGGGAAGGGAGCATCTGAAATTAATAGAGAGAGGAGGTATGGGGCTGGGGAAGGTAGATGGGATGGTGATAGGTGAGTGCAGGTAGGGAGTGGTGGAGATTCGTCAGTGAGGTGGGAGGAGCAGATAGGTGGGCGAGAAGGTGGACAGGTTGTGTTAGGTCAAGGAGGCGGGGATAAGAGGGAGTTTGGGCATGGGATGAGGCTGGGGGTTGGGGAGATTTTGAAACTGGTAAAGTCCACATTGAGACCATTGGGTTGTAGGCTCCCAACTGTTCCTCCAGTTTCCGGGTGGCATCGTTGTGACACTGGAGGAGGCCCAGGATGGCCATGTCGTCCAGGGAATGGGAGGGGGAGTTGAAGTGGTTGGAACTGGAAGGTGTTGTCGTTTGTTGTGAACCTAGCGCAGGTGCTCTACAATGCGGTTTCCGAGTCTCTGCTTGGTCTCACCGATGTAGAGACCACCTTATAGTAGCCTGAGCAACGTGGGCGACAATAAGATTTGTTGGACAATTGGTTGAGATGTACAGTCATGTCTACCTCCGACATAAGGAGTGACTTGTTACATCTTTTATGCATTTGCTGAGTGGAGAGGCAACTTTGTCACTACACAGTGGAATTGTCAGTTACAGGGGATTGTATCTTGTTTAACATTTTATTAACACCACAACTGGCCTCATTAATATTCAGCTCCCTTTCTTGGCAAATATGCTTGAACAAGCTGGATGTTGAGAAATCTCAACACGGAAGTCAGAGCAGGTACCTTGATGACTCACTGTTGGCTGTGAAGAGCTCCTCTGTTGCTCAGCCACAGATAGCAGCAGGGCATGACCCATAACCTCCACCACACACACAGACACAGACACACACACACACTCATTGTCCATGGACATTGGCATCCAACAGTTGCCAATCCCTCAGGACCATCATGGCCCCTCTCCAATTCCCTTTCAGGCTGCTCAGGAAGCCCAGCTGCAGGCTGCATTGGCAACAAGCATTGAAAGGCTACTGCTAGGAGACTGTGTGCAGGGACAAATACCTAGTTTACAGATTGACCCAGGCCTTATCTCAGGGCTCCTCACTTTCTTATTTGGCACTTGCTCACTTAGTGCTGACCTGCATGCTAACAGTACCCTTGCTTTGCTGTGCCATACCATGAGTGGCATCATTTCAGTGCTTCAGCCATAGACAGGGGTTATCAGTGGTGCTGAACTGATGTCCTTGTTTGCACAGATACAGACAGGTTGCTGGATGTGCCCAGGTAAGGATGTTGTAGAACATTGAACTGTACAGCACGGGAATGTACTGTTTGGCTCACGATGTTGTGCCGAATGTGATATCAAATGAAACTAATCCCTTCTGCCTGCCCTTGGTCTCTCCATTCCTTGCATATTCATGTGTTTGCCTAAAAGTCCCTTAAATGCCCTTTATCATACCTGCCTCTGCCACCACTCTTGGCAGTATGCTCCAGGCTCCTACCACTCTGTTTTTTAAAAAAAACTTGCCTGTCACAACTCCTTTGAATTTTTCCCCCTTTAACCTTAAATGCATGTCCCCTTGTATTAGACATTTCAACTCGGGTTTGACAGTCAGAATCTTTTTCCCAATCTATGCATCTCATAATTTTATAGACTTCTATCAAGTCTCCCTTCAGCCTCCGTTGCTCAGGAGAAAACAACTCGGATTCTCTAGCCTCCTTATAGCTCATATCCTCTAATCCTGGCAGCATCCTGGTAAACCTCTTCTGCACACTCTCCAAAGTCTCTACATACTTCCTCTAATGCGGCGACCAGAATTGAACTCAATACTCTAAATGTGACCTAACCAAATTCTTATAAAGCTGCAACATGACATCTTGACTCTTATACTCAATTCCCCAACCAATAAAGGCAAGCATGCCATATGTCTCCTTGACCACCCTGTGTACTTGCATAGTCACTTTCAGGGAGCTCTGGACTTGAACCCCAAGATACCTCTGTACATCAATGATGTTCAGAGTCCTGCCACTAACTGTATTCTTTTCCTTAATATTTGATCTCCCAAAATGCAGCATCTCACACTTACCCAGATTAAATTCCATCTGCCGTTTCTCCACCCATATGTGCAACAGATCTATATCCTGCTGTATCCTTTGGTAAGCTTCTACACTATCCACAACTCCTCCAATCTTTGTATTGTCTGCAAACTTATTAACCCACCCATCCACATTTTCAACCAAGTCATTTATATAAATAACAAACAGCAGAGGTCTCAATATGGATTCCTGTGGAACACTACTAGTCACAGATCTCCAGCCAGAAAAACACCCTTCCAGAACTACCCTCTGTCTTCTATGGACAAGATCAGAAATCACGCAACACCATGGTTATAGTTCAACTTTCGGAGTCTCACTCCTTCTTCAGGTGTTAGTGAGAGAAGTAGTATCAGACACAGAATTTATAAGTAAAAGATCACAGGTTCACACTACTGCTGAGGATGTACTAAACAAACCTAAGATGCTGTTAAATCTTTAATCAGTTAGGAAGTTTTAATTGAATAATATGTATACGTAAATCCCCGAATTCCTTTCAAATCCTTGTCCTGAGAGAACTAAAGATTTTATCAGTGTAAAGAAGGGGTGATATTTTAGGTCAGACAATGCATGTTAGGTGTGAGGCCTTGTTTGTGTTTTGGTTTGAAGTCAGACTGGTTTTATTTCTAAAGCAGAAATTTATAAAATGCCACATTGACTGACGATAAATTGTGTGCTAGCATGTATCCACAAATGCAAATTCACCCCATAGATTCGTGTGTGTGTGTTCGTTCTCCATATCATTTTCCTGGGTGAGTACCAATGCAAAGTACTCATTCAGGATCTCACCCACATTCTCTGTCTTTAAGCACAAGTTCCCTCCTTTATCCTTGAGTGACCTTACCTTCTCCTAGTTACCCTCTTGTTTTTCATGTATCTATAGAATACCTTGGGATTCTCTTTATCCCTACTTGCCAAGGTAATTTCATGGCCCCTTCTTGCTCTCCTAATTCCCTGCTTGAGTACTTTTCTTATATTCCTTACGGGCCCTGTCCAATTTTAGCTTCTTAAACCTTACATATGCTTCTTTTTCCTTTTTGACTAAATTCACAACCTCCATCATTATCCAAGAGTCCCTTATCTTGCCATCCTTATCCTTCTTCCTTATTGGAACGTGCCAATCTTGAACTCTCCCCAAAAGGCCTTTAAACAATTCCCACGTGTCAAATATGGACTTGCTTGATAATAGCTCCTCCCAATTAACACTCCCTAGCTCCTGTCTAAAACTGACGTAATTTTCCCTCCGCCAATTTAATACCTTCCCACAAGGGCGTGATTTATCCTTGTTCATAGCTATCTTAAAACTTAAGGCGTTGTGATCATTGTTTCCAAAGTGCTCTCCCACTGAAAGGTTAGTTACCTGGCCAGGCTCATAAGCCAATGCAAGGTCCAGTATTGCCCCTCTTTTGAATGGCACAGCAAAGTCTCAATCTAACACCTACGGCATGTGCCAGTGCCTGCATGGCAAACATACTGCAACATTTATTCAGCCAAATGGCCATGTGAGAAACTGGGTGAGAATTAGTTCTCAGTTCAGTGGGAGAGGGCAATCTGCTCACAGTCCAGGGTTTTGGTGTTGGTCCAATGTCTGGTTAGGCTAATCAAAGCTGTGGGATCTGTCCAATTACAGTCCAAGGAGTGGGCAACAGTTAGTCCTGTAGGGCCTACACCAGCAGTTAGGGGAATCATGTATCATCAAATGAAGTGCCATTAACGCAATGATCAGAGGTCTGGTTAGACATGTCTAGAGGCTGCTCACTGAAGGCAATCAAAGGTCTGAGTGAATACAGTCCTGGGGGGTCCATCTGTAGATCATTGTCCCTCCAGGCCCTCCTTGCATCAACCTCAATGAAGGGATCACTGTCAAAGGAAATGATGTAATCCAGATTGGGTGGGGGGAAGGCAAAGACATGTGTAGAACTAAGGACAGGGACTGTAATAAGGGGAACTCAAGCTGTATGGGGTGCATGTGAAACATCATAGGAGGGCACAGTAGGCCAAAGGAGAGGGGATCATGGCAGTTACCGTGATAGTGACCACCACAGGGGGAGCGCAGAGGACTCAGCTAGTCATCATTAAAGTGAAATGTTGGTTTTGGGCTCTAGGAGGACAGTTGGAAGCAAAGCTCATTGTGGTTGGTTTTGCATGTGGGGGATATGGTCATTCAGGGTAGTGAGAAAGAAAAGCAAACTGGAGGATTTGAGAGAGGGAACCTGATGACTATGCATAGTCTGATGCTACTTGGTGAACATCATGAGCTGTGTTCCCTGCTATCACTTGCCATTCCCTGGATGTGAAATATAATTGGAAAATAGTTGGGCAATACCCAGGGCTGTAGAGAGTTAGAACTGATTTTCACATTTTTATTTTTATTTTTTATTTTTAGTTTTATTTTTATTCTTATTGTTATTCTTTTATCGATTTTGAATTGCGAGCTTGAAATGACTTGTGAACTTTGTGACAACTTATGGTAAATGGAAAAGAACAGATTGACCAAGATTTGTTTGTTTGCAAGGCCAGGCCTGGAGGTTGCAGATTGTTAGAACCTTTTTAATCAAGGCTCAAATACAGAAACCTGCAGGAAGAGTGTTGTGCTCAAACAGGTAATTGTTATTAATGAGGTCAGTATCTGGGAATTGGTTCTGGAAAGTCTGGAAGAGTTCTAACAGATGGCTGTTGTTTAATGTGTAATGGAGGCCTTGCAAGGACTCGATCAGTCTATCAGGACGGAACTAGAATCAGTGTTTTTTTTTCCTATGTTTTCTGAGAGATGGTTCTGGGCTGCTGCTAAGACAGCATGAAGGATTTGAAAGCTCCCTGCCTAATCTGCTACACCAGCTTCCAGAAGCCCAAAGAATAGAAAGCTGAGTTAGAAGTATTGCTGTGTTTGCCTAGTTGAACTGAGGAAATGACGCAGAAAAAAAAACAGCCAAGGAGTCCAAATTTATACCTGTGAAACAGAAATGGCTTTCACTATGTTAAGTAATCTGACCAGTTTTCTTATTTTCTTTTATTAATATACTTCCTATGTTTGTTTGAAAGAGTTAAACTATAATTTCGATAGGCAGACAACAGCAGTAAAGACTAAGTATACTTATGACGCTGTCAGAGAAATTATTCTTTTTGGAAGGATTTAAAACTTTCTTTCCTTCTATAATCGGAACTCATGTAGAAGACCAAAGGATAACAATGGCAAGATAAGCAGGTATAATGCCTGACAATTATGAACTGATCTATAAACCTTTACTTCTAACACCCCCGAACTTTGAGAAAAATAGAAAGTGGAAGGAAGGCAGGTAGCCAGGGTAGGGATGAACAGTAAGGAATACCCCAAGAACTTTACCTCAGATTCAAGAGGAAATTGCTGAGGGAGGAGGTGAAGTTTGGAAATTTAAATATTTCTATTATTTTGAGGCGGGCCATATGTGTTTGGAATGTTGGAACTTACAAGGTAGACCCATGGGGTTTTTAGGCATTACTAAAAATGAGTCCGAGAAAGGAACACAAAAAGACAATACTAGGGACCAGGTTGCAGCTGTAACTATAACAAAAGGGCTGGAAGTGAATTCCGTCATTTGTAAAAGAAGCTGTAAGGGTAGACAACAGGTATGCAGGATTTTTGTCAAAAGGAATGGTGATAGGTTAGGTGGGGAAAAAGTTGGCAAATGGAGTATCACGTGGGAAAATGTGAAGATGTCATTTTTAAAGGGTGAACAAAAGTACAATATTATTTAAATGGAGAAAAACTGCAGAAAGCTGCAACACAAAGGGACTTGGGGGAACTTGTGCACAAAACACAGAGCACACAGGTGCAGCAGGTAACAAGGCTAACAGAATGTTGGCCCTTATTCCAATGGGATTGGAGTACAAGAGCAGAGAAATCTGACTGCAACTGTATAAGGTGCTAGTGAGATCATATCTGGAGTACTGTGCACAATTTTGGTCTAATATTTAAGGAAAGTCATCATTTTATTGGAGGCCATTCAGAGAAGGTTTACTAGGATGATCCCCAGTATGGAAGGGATGTCATATGAGCAAAGGTTAAACAAGTTGAGGGTCTACTGACTGGAGTTTGGAAGAATGAGAGGTGATCTCATTGAAACATAAGATTCATCAGGGGCTTAACAGGGTAAACGCTGAAAGGATGTTTCCCCTCATAGGAGATTCTATGACCAGAACTCGTAGTCTCAGGATAAAGGGACATCAGTTTAAGAATGAATTGAGGAGAAATGTCTTCTCTGAAAGTTGAGAGTCTTTGGAACTTCTTGCCACAGAGCCGTGGGCAACAGAGTCCTTGTGTACATTTAAGGCTGGGATAGATATTTGGTGAGTAGGGAAATCAAAGGTTATGGGGAAAAGGCAGAAAAGTGGACATGAGGTATGTTGGATCAGCCATGAATGGTGGAGCCGGCTTGAAGGGGCTGAATGTCCTCCTCCTGTTCCTATTTCTTTACGGTCTTATCCTTTTTGACTCCTTTTTTTCTTCAGGTGAGGTAGCTAAACCCATAATCATACCAAGAGGTACAGAGGCAACATAATTTTATTGGAGAAATAATTGATTTTTCCCTCTAGAGAGTTCAGTGGAGGCTTAGGCATTAATAAATGGGATTGACATATAATATATTCCAGTTCCACTATATAAAGAACACGCAGAATGTGATTTGTTTTCGGGAGAGGTAACTGTTGGTGTAGTAAAAACATTACCTGTTGAGGGGGTAGATTTACTTCTGGGTAATGATTTGGCAGGACTAAAGGTAGTAGCATCTCCAATAATTACAAAACGCCCAAAGGAGGTACAAGAAACAGAACAATTGCAGGAGCAGGTTCCTGCTATCTTTCATTCATTTATGGTAACCAAGGCAATGGTTAAACAAAAGCCATCAGTGAAGGTTGAGGTGACGACATCAACAATTGAAAGGACAGCTGAAACTCTCCTTAAAGATGAAGATAATCCAGGTGGAGCGTTTGGTACGACGTTTCTAATCACATCACGAAAAGCAATAAATTTAGCACGGTCAGCTCCTACTGAGTTGGAGGCTGAAGGAGTTCCAGAGTGCTATTATCCAAACAACAGAGTGCTGATAAGGAAGTGGTGACCTCTTCATAGACCTGCAGATAAAGAATGGCCTGTTTTACAGCAGGGAGTGATACTGCCCAGTTGTTGCAGGGAGATATTGTAAGTAGTACATGAGATTCCCATGGGAGGACATTAGGGTTTCAAGAAATTCCGGTATTTTACTTGGGCCAAAACTGCATAAAGGAATGGTGCAGTTTTGTAAAAGTGTCATACTGTGCTGAGCTGTAGGTAAACCTCAACATGTGATTAAACCAGCATCCGATATTCCTATACTAGTTTTTGAGGAACCATTCAATCACATACTAATGGATTGTGTAGGACCATTATCCAAAATAAAAATATAAAAATAATATATCCCATTGTAGATATGACTACTCAATTTCCAGAGGTTATTTTTATAAAAATAATCAAAACTAAATTGGTGGAAGAGCTTTCAGTTTTTCACGCATTAAGATGTACCAATAGAACTACAGACTGATCATAAATCTAAGTTTATTTCAAAAAGTTTCTAAGATATCGTCAATAGGGATTAAACAGTTGAAATTGACTGCGTACCCGCAGACTCAAGGTGCCTTGGAGAAGTGTTGCCAAACTCACAAAACCATGACCAAAGCCTATTGTTATGAGGATTAGGACAAAGGGTTAGATTTTCTGTTATTTGAAAGCCAGAGATTCTCCAAATGAATCTTCAGGCTTCAGCCCATTCAAATTAATTTATGGCTGTAAAATAAGAAGGCCATTAAAATTGATTAGAGATAGATTGTTGAGCCAAAAAATGAATCTTCAACATTAGAGTATGCGTCCACATTTCTCAAAAGGTTAACAGGAGCATGTAGAATTGCGCAGGTAGTTTTAAAAGTTTCACAAAACAAGCTGAAAGAGTGGGCAGATAGATATGACAACCAAAAATTTTAAACCAGGACCTGAGGTTTTGGTACTGGTGCCTTTACAAGGTGAACCATTAAAGGCAAAATTCAGTAGCCCTATGAAGTAATTAAAAGGGTTAGTCAGGTAACATATTTAATTAATACTCCTGATTTGTAGAAAAATGAATTGATTATGTCATGTGAACATGTTGAAACAGTACTATTGTAGATAAGTCAATGAGAATGTATAGACGTGTCATGTATCCTCCTCTACTAAATTTACTACAAGAAAGAAGGGTGAAAACTAAAGAGAATCAGACAGTTCCCAAAGTGAACTTTCTACTTCAAATTCAGTGCTATTAGAGAATTCAGACACCGTGTTTTCATACCTGGAGAAAGATCAACAGAGATTGTTCAGGAAAAATACAAATAAGTTTGCAAAGGTATACTTGCCATTAACTGAACATTATAATTTGGACCCAATAAAACAAAACCCATATTGGTTAAAACTAGAGAAACAGGTCAAAGTAACAGAGGAAATTAAATACATATTGGAGAAGCAATTGATTGAACCAAGTCAGAGTAGTTGGAGTTCTCCTGTAGTAATGGTTCCTAAACCAGATGATTCAATTAAATTACTTGTAGACTACAGGACAGTGAATGCAGCCACAAAGATGGATTCATACCATTTTCCGAGACTAGAAGATGGCATTGGTAGAGTTGATAGTGCGTCATTCTTATCTAAAATTGATTTGTTAACAGAATATTCGCAAGTACCACTGATGAGCTAAAGAAATTTCTGCGTTTGTCACACCTAATGGATGGGACCAATGTCAAGTTATGTCATTTGAATTTAAGAACATGCCAACTACATTTAATGAAAAGAATTAAAGCTAAAATGCCTAATTGTGTAGTTTACTTGGATGGCATCATAGTATATAATATTATATAGAAGGACTAAATAGAACAGTTAGAAAACTTGTTTACACAATTACAATCAGTTGGGTTCGTACTAAATCTAGTACAAAGTGAATTCGTAAAAGCCAAGGTATCATACTTAGGACATGTTGTGGAACAAGGACATGTATCACCCAAAACAGCAAAGGTAGAAGCTACACTTGACCTTCCCACCCCTAAACAAAAACAGGAGATAATGAGATTCTTGGGAATGTGTGAATTGTATCGAACATTTGTAAAAGATTTTAGTACAGTAGCCATGCCTTTGACTAATTGGCTATGTCAACAAATTAAAATGGTATGGAAAGCTAAAAAGAAATTTTAATGAATTAATCTATAGTAGCTGCACATAACTTTAACAAACCACGAAATTGGAATATATGCTAGCAATTTTGGAATTGGAGCAGTACTCTTGCAGAAATTGAACAGACATCAATGAAGATACTCCATGATTCAGAAAGAAGCATTTGCAGTTTTAATAGCTCTTCAACTCTTTTGTTGTTTATATTTGAAGTTGACACTTTGAAACAGTCATTTTTACAGACCTCTTACCTTAAACTGATGCTCTGGAAAAAGACTGAGTGCATTCATCCTATCCATGTCTCTCGTGATCTTACACACTTCTATAAGATCCCCCCTCAGTCTCCTACACTCTAAAGAAAAAAGTCCTAGCTTGTCCAACCTCTCCCTACAACTCAGTCCTTTGAGTCCTGGCAACATCCTTGTAAATTTCTTCTGCAATCTTTCCAGTTTAATAATATCCTTCCTATAGCAAGGTGACCAAAACTGAACACAATACCCCAAGTGCGGCCTCACCAACACCTAGCACAACTGCAACATAACTTCCCAACTCCTAAACTCAATGCCCTGACAGATGAAGGCCAGCGTGCTAAAAGCCCTGTCAACCTGACACACTTTCAGACAAAAACCAAAAGAAGTGCGGGTGCTGTAAATCAGGAACAAAAACAGAAGTTGCTGGAAAAGCTCAGCAGGTCCGGTAGCATCTACGAAGAAAAAGATCAGAGTCAATGTTTCCGGTCCATTGACCCTTCCTCGGAACTGACCTGAAACGTTAACTCTGATTTTTTTCTTCACAGATGCTGCCAGACCTGCTGAGATTTTTCAGCAACTTCTGTTTTTGTTCTACTTTCAGATCACTGTCCACCTGAACTCCAAGGTCCCTATGTTCCACGACACTCCTTCAGGCCCTAGCATTTACCATGAAACTCCCACCTTGATTTGGCTTTCCAAAATGCAACTCCCCACACTTATCTGTATTCAATTCCGTTTGCCATTTCTCAGCACACTTCCCCAGCTGATCAAGATCCTGCTGCAATTTCTGATAACCCTCCTCACTATCCATGATACTGCCTATTATAGTGTCATCCATAAACTTACTAATCATGCCTTGTACATTCTCATCCAAATCATTGATACAGATAACAAACAGCAATGGACTCAGCATTGACCCGAGGCACACCACTAGTCACAGGCCTCCAGTCCACCAAGCATCTTCCTCTATTACACTCTGCTTCCTACCTTCAAACCAATTCTGTATCCAATTTGCCAGCTCTCCCTGGGTTCCATGTCATCTAAACTTCCAGAGCAGCCTACCATGTGGAAGCTTATCAAATATCTTACTGAAATCCATGTAGACAATGGCTACCACCCCGCCTCACCAACCTTCCTGGTCACTTCATCAAAGAACTCTTAACAAATTTGTCAGGCATGATCTCACACGCTTGAAGCCATGCTGACTACTCCTCATTAAACCCTGTGTTTCCAAATGCATGTATATCTTATCCCTCAGAATCTTCTCAAGTAACTTACCTACCACAGATGTTAGGATTACTGGACTATAATTCCCAGGTTTTTCTTTGCAGCCCTTCTTGAATAAGGGCACAACATTCGCTACCCTCCAGTTTTCCAGGACCTCGCCCATGGTTAAGATGATGCAAATATATCAGCTAGGGTCCCTGCAATTTCTTCTCTTGCATCTTGCAGGATTCTTGAATATATCTGGTCAGGAACAGGAGATTTATCTACCTTCATACATTCTAATACTCCCAATACCTCCTCTACTGTGATATGGACTGTCCCCAAGATATTGCCACTAACTTCCCCAAGTTCCCAAGTCTTCATATCTTTCTCCACGGTAAACACAGAGGAGAAATATTCATCGAGGACCTCGCCCATTATAAAGGATTATAGTAGGTAGAGTGTTTTGGTGTCATTTTTATCTTGTTTATTGATAAGCTTAAAAACATAAACCCAAGATTTTTCAGATGCAACTTAGATAACATTAAAAATTGAATGTATTTCTTCAAAAGAAAATGTAATTAGTGGTGCCTTATCCCAAGCATAAACTGTTGTAAATTTAATTACGTGACCAAGAAAGTTGAATAGTGAATAAGAATCTAGTGGGATGAAGAATGAATGGTGTGAGTTTTGTGTTTTGTTTGTCATCTAAGCGTTACTAACGTTTTTTTTAAATGGCATTTCATTTTTTTTCTTTACTCATTTACGGGATGAGGGTGTCACTGGTTAGGCAGCATTTATTGCCCATCCCTAATTGCCCAGAGGGCAGTTCAGAGTCAACCACATTGCTGTGGGTCTGGAGTCACATATAGGCCAGACCAGGTAAGGATGGCCTTTTCCTTTCCTAAAGGACGTTAGTGAACCAGATTGGTTTTCCCCAACAATCAACAATAGATTCACAGTCATTATTAGACTCTCAATTCCAGATATTTATTGAATTCAAATTTCACCATCTGCCATGGTGGGATTCAAACCCAGGTCCCCAGAAAGTTATCTGGGTCTCTGGATTAATAGTCTAGTGGTAACACATATTTAGAACCCTCACTGATTTTTCATTATTTTTATTCCTTTTGTTTCATCAATATTGAATTGTGAGCTGGAAATGAGTTGTGGACTGGAATAGTTTTCGGTCAAGGGAAAGTAGCAGACCAAGCAAGATGTGTTTGTTTGTGAGGCCAGGCCTAGAGGCTAATAGCAGGTTGATCGTTGATTAAAAGGATTCCAACAAACACAGCAACCCCAGGAAAAGCATTGTGTCTAAACAAATGGCAGAAGTTGGCTATTAACAAGATCAGTATCTGGGAATTGATTCTGGCAAGTCTGTTGTTGAATGGTCATAGAAACCTCGCAGAGTCAATCTGTGTGTGAGGGGAGAACTAGAATTAATTTTTCTTAAGCCATGTTTTCTGAGAGATGCTTCTAGGCTGCTGCTCAGATAGCATGAAGATTTGAAAGTTCCCTGCCTAATCTGCCAGACCAGCTTCCAGAAGCTCAGAGTAAAAAGCTGAATTAGAAGTATTGCTGCCTTTGCCTGGGTGAACTGAGGGGGTGACCCTGATTAATGTTTCAGAGAAAGCAGCCAAGGTGTCCACATTTATACATGTGAAACCACACATCATGAAAGCTATTTGAGTAATCTGACCAGTTTGTTTTTTTTTTATTATTTATGTCTGTCTTTTGTGTAAATGGCGTCTGAAAACAAATGTTTCTTATTTAAAGCATAGGCATTAATCAGTTTAATTTTCTCTCTGCTAATGTCACTGTGTATTTAATAAATAGTTAAGTCTTTTGTTTAAGATATAACACAAGTTTCTGCAAAATAATTATTTTCAAAGTCTGGTGTTGGTTATTCAAAAGTCTAGTTAGGAACCATGGAAGTGACTTTTTTGGTGTCTTCGAAGGTTTAATTTTACTTTGTGCGAGTACGGAAGTGGAAAGGCTGATTTGGTTCGATTGTCTGTCCCTGGCAGGAGCTAGTGTCACTTTCGGTGAAAACACAGGATCCTCGTCTACTGGATATGAGGACATAATGGGGCAAATACGTGAAGTGTACATTTGAAAATGCCAGTTCCATTTCATTTGTAATCACTTGTTTGCCCAACTGTAAGGCAAGCAGAGTGAACATACTTAGGCTTCAAATGCTGGTCAATGGCAAATTGCACCATGACTTTGGTGCTTGGGAATCTAACTGATATCTGAGTGATGGAGAAGTTAGTGACAGTGATTTAAAAGAAGCTGAATACTTAGCAAAACTTCCCATAATTTGTGAAACACCGATAGGTACTGTAGGAACCATCGCCTCACATGTCCTACAAGTATGATGATGGACTCTACAGAAAGCAATGAGAAGTTGAATGTTTGATGTTGGATGGAAAGGGGCTTGGAACACAGCAGATGCTCCCATTTCCTCCTCATCTTTTGGCCATTCAGCCACTATGGCATCTTTTACCAAGTTTCAACCAGGACCATGGTGGAACGGACAGTGTTCCCGAAGCTGCAGTTCAGCTGTTTGGACCAGTCTGAGGAAGGGTCTCCAGTACAGTCCTGACAGAGTGTGCCACATCTTCCTGGTGTGCTGCACTCTGCCCAGCGGAGTGGGCAATGAGGTGATTTGATAGATACCAAGGAAGCTGGCGAATGGCAGTAGTCTCCAAGGAGGATAATGAGGACATTGGTGGAGGAAGAAGCTCTCCTTGTGCTTGGTAGAGCTCACAGGGCCAGCTGATTGACACTCGGATCCAGCAGATGAGAGCTGGGTGCAGCTGACCATCATGGAATGTGAAATAGTTGTTAGCTATAATGGCAGCATTTGGTTGGCATTGTCGGGGTGAACTGCTGCCTCTAATGGTATTGATTGTGTTTCTTTTGCTGGCTGGAAATAAGAGCTCGTATTTGGAATTGTCCAGTAATTTGCCTATATGTGATCCTCCCTTACCGGACAATGACAAGCTGCGAGTTTCCATTGGACATTGGGCACAGAGCATTGGCAACTGTAGAGAGAGTGTTTGGATGGAATCTAACTAAGGACTGCAAACTGTGTGACTTGGTAGTTAAACAATGTCTAGAGGGAGAGAGAGAGAGAGAGAGGCAATAAGGTGCAGAGCTGGATGAACAGAGCAGGCCAAGCAGCATCATAGGAGCGGAAATGCTGACGTTTCGGGCCTAGACTCTTCATCAGAAATGGGGGAGGGGAAGGGGGTTCTGAAATAAATAGGGAGCGAGGGGGAGGCGGATAGAAGATGGATAGCGGAGAAGATAGGTGGAGAGGAAACAGACAGGTCGAAGAGGTGGGGATGGAACCAGTAAAGGTGAGTGTAGGTGGGGAGTTAGGGAGGGAATAGGTCAGTCCAGGGAGGACGGACAGGTTCAGGCTCTGCACCATGTTGTCTCGGATTCTCCAGCATCTGCAGTTCCTGCTATCTCTGATTCAATTTTAACCTCACTGCGAAGCCTCTTCTAAGGATGCCTAGCCTGAAGAAGTTACCCTCCTCCCTCCGGACAAACCTCATGGAATCTCTCTCCCACTGCAACTCTCTCGTAATCTCTTCGGCCTTGAAACTGCTCGACCATGTCCTGAAGCAAACCAGGTACTACAGCCATATCACCTTTCTTAGTACCTGCCTACGGAACCAGATCATCCCCAATGGACTACAGTCCACATTCAGGCCTTCCCAATTTGGCCCCAACCGTGACAATATCTACATTCATGGCATTGAGACCTGTCTGTCCTCCCTGGACTGACCTATCCCCTCCCTAACTCCCCACCTACACTCGCCTTTACTGGCTCCATCCCCGCCTCTTCGACCTTTCTGTTTCCTCTCCACCTATCTTCTCCTCTATCCATCTTCTATCCGCCTCCCCCTCTCTCCCTATTTATTTCAGAACTCCCTTCCACTCCCCCATTTCTGATGAAGAGTCTAGGCCCGAAACGTCAGCCTTTCTGCTCCTATGATGCTGCTTGGCCTGCTGTGTTCATCCAGCTCTGCACCTTGTTGTCTCGGATTCTCCAGCATCTGCAGTTCCTGCTATCTCTAGAGGGAGAGAATGGGGTTTATATACAAGGGAGTATCAACTATGCTGGCTGTGAACCACAAGCAGCATAGCTTTATGGCTGCCATTCCCATCACATTGCTCATAAGGGACAATGCCAGATTGTGCATCTGAACAAGTAGTGGCAATGGTCTTTTAAAACAGGCACAGTTAAGGGATGGCAATCTTTCGATAGATATCCAGTGAGCGGTAAAATGGGACTAGAGTTCGATGAGAGGATGTCATAGGGGTGGAGTAGGTAGCTAATGAGGTCAGTTTGGTAAGATTTGACAATAAAATTCCCTTGGCCACAAGGTGAGAAACCCTCCAGAAAACTTGATTCAATTCTCACTTATCCAAAAAACTTCAAGATTCAACCCATCAACTCAATCTGTGGATAATCACAACCTCAGGCACAACTTATATTTGTGAAAAGCCTGTTCAATTTACTCTACTGCTGACACAGCAGAACAGAAACATTTCTGAAAAACATACCTTAACAGCCAAATTTATAAATATTTGTCTTTGATTAGTAACAGCAGAACTCTGTACTTGCATAGTACTGCTTATGTGATTTCTATTTTGTTTGGCCTGAAGCTTCAGTTCGATATTACTAGTTATTGGTACGGCTAGACTGAATTATTGAAGTAGTTGAAACAATACATCAGTACAGCTGGATTCTACGTAAGTACAATTTGTTATGGTTGGAAAACTGTATTGCTTTAGCTGTTTGGAAGCTGTTGTGAATAGACATCTGTTTTGTACAGTCAGTTTATCCTTTTTCATTTCTCGCTACCACAAGGAGTAATTGATACCATCAATACATTGAAGGGGAAGCTAGATAAAAATATGAAGGAGAAAGGAATTGAAGTTATGTTAAAAGAGTTAGATGAAGCAGGTTGGGGAAGGTTTATGTGGAGCATTGCTATGAGCATGGACTAGTTGGGCAAACAGCCTGTTTCTGTGGTGTATATTCTGTATGATTTAATGTACAGTTGTTCCCCTATGGTGGGACAGATGGAACACTGTGATGAATTGCATATCTACATCTATAGAACTACAGTCTGCCCAGGTTACGATTATACACTTTAACAGTAAAAACTCTTTGATTTCATTTTGGATGTAGTCTGTTAACAATGAGAAACCCAGACCAATAAGTTCAAATCTCACCAGGGTGAATTTTAAAATAGATTTTAACAGTCTGGTGTCTTGTTAGCTGCAGCAAAATAAATAACCACAAAGACTTGCTTTATTTAAACAAAAAACCAAACAGTTCATTAATGGTCTTCAGAGAAGGAGGGCAACCACATTCAATAAACTACTCTAAAACATTATGGACACACTAAAGGCAAGGTCCACAACCACCTTCTCAAAACAATTGGGCATGTTTGATAAATCTGACCTGATTGAGAATAGAACGTAGGTCTTAGGAGCAGGAGTTAATAATTGATGCCTCAAACCTGTTCTGCCATTCAATGGCCTCCATTCCACTTTCCTGTCTGACCCCTAAATTGTTTGGCTGTCTTGATGGATATGTGTCCTCCAC
The DNA here is from genome assembly GCF_021869965.1 of Rhincodon typus. Taxonomy (NCBI): domain Eukaryota; kingdom Metazoa; phylum Chordata; class Chondrichthyes; order Orectolobiformes; family Rhincodontidae; genus Rhincodon; species Rhincodon typus. The sequence goes on from NC_063342.1 coordinate 26,805,525, forward strand.
TGAAATATTACCCACTGACAAAGAATTCCTCAAACAGGAGAGCCTGCCTGGATTTAAAAAGTGGATTTGAAATTTTACAACAGAGGGTATAGTTTGTGTTAAAAATGCTTCTCCAGTATTTACATTTGTGCCTTTTTGTGTGTTAGTTATGCTGTGTTGATTAGAATTGTTCAAATCTGACTTTGATATGTGGGAGACCATGACTCACTTGATAAAGAATTTGAACTGGGATGTAGTAATATGGTTGCTAAGTGAATAAAATAACCTTAAAAACCTGTCAGAAATTCAGCCTGGGTTTGTCTGATGGTCAAGATTTGTTCTATGTGTTGAGGTGCAAATTTCAGTTTTAACAATCAAAACCATCTGTGTTCCTTTATTTTCAAGTTTTCTTCCATGATTTAAAAAAAAGAGTTGGAGGGCAAGTGGCCCATATGTTGCAACAGCTTCCAAGTATCAAGAATTTGTTCTTCTAAAGGACATTTGAATGGAATTTAAAGATAAAATTCAATCAGTGATGTGCTGTTGAGTGTTGATAGCTCGTTTGGCAAGGAACGTTATTCTTCAATCAGGATTATACAAGGTCAGGATATTGAAATCACCAATCTGTAAAACCAACGGATCTTCAATCCGTCAAATTAAATTCTGAACAATTCAATCTATATGAAAACAACAGAAAACAAAATATATGCTTTTTATATTGATGAATTCTCTCACCTGCACTACTAACTGCTCATGGAACTATGTGAGCAAATTAGCTTTATTCTGTGTCCAAAATCACTCAGGAAGACTTTATTTTTCGATGTGTTATACTTGGATGAGAAAATTTTAGAAAGGACGTGAATGTGGATGGTCTAGTGTATTCAAGCTGTATTCTTGAATCATTATATCTTTACATGAAGATTCTGGCTGCTTATTCCTATAAACAGTACTGTGTTATAATCAATGACATTCACCTTTACATGCCGACACAAATACTGCAGAACAATTGCTCAGGCTGTCATCAAGTCTTAAATGAATCATTACTTCCTCTAGCTAAACACTGGCATTACCATCCTCCCAATCTGTGACCTCTACCACCTAGAAAATCAAGGCCAGCAGCTGGATGGGTACATCACCACTTGCAAGTTGCCTTCTAAGTCACATGCTATCCTGATTTAGAACTTAATTGGTATTTGCTCACTTTCACTGGATCAAAATTTTGTAACTCCTTTCCTAACAGGCCTGTGGGTGTTCCAGCACCCTCAAAACTGCAGTGGTTTAAGAGACAGCTCACCACCATGTTCTCCAGGGCAGTTAGGGAATGCAGGCCTAGCCAGTGACATTCATAACATGTGTAATAAAATTTTTAAAAAAGTCTCATTTAAAACTCCATCTCAAAACTAAAACCATAACACGTAGCAGTAAAAACTAGCCATTCGGCCTATCACATCTGTTCCACCATTCATGTCCTGCTTTGCTGTTTCAGTTCATCCTTTGTTTCTTCTCACTTTTTAACAAAACGCTTCCCAAACCTTTCAGAATTGCAACCTCCAGCAACTCATGCACCAATGACAAACCCAGCCCCCTTCATCATTTTTTCCTTCACTTCGCGCTGATATCTTTGATTCTTACCTCTCACGATGCCCTCAGATCTTTTTTGTTTGATATTGAATGATATGTCCTTACTGAAAGACACCAAAAATCAAGCCATTGACTAGCACTGTCACTGACCTTATCTTCTCCAGAGGTTTTCCCTTATTGTTTCCAACCACATAGTTCCCAAAATCTCAAACAGCTCGTTTCTACCCACAAACAGGACTACCATGGTGGACCTATCCTTTCAGCCTGCTCCTGCTCTTGTTTTACATAACTCATTTCACCCCACCTGGACCCTTTATTTTTCCATCTCCCTTGGTTCACACTGACCCCACCTATATCTGTGACTCTTCTGATTCTCTCTGTCTCAATTCTCACTTTCCAGGCAGTAGCTATCTCCTCTTCACCAACTCTACTCCCCACCATGATGACATGGTGGCTGCTTACTTCCTCCTTGAAAAGAGAACCAAACAATTTCCAATGAGCACTGCTCTTCTCCACCTGGCTAAACTTATTGTAAGACAAAAAACTGTGGTGGCTGGAAATCTGAAACAGAATTTGTTCTCTCTTTGAGCAACTTCTCTTTTAATTCAACTCAAATAAAAAGTGTTGCTGTGTGGGTTCTAACTCTGCCTGTTTTCTTTTTCTGTGGGGTATCTGGAACATATTTTATTGCAGATACCTCACTGCTTTACTAGTACAATGATGACTGCATCATTACCATTCCTACTTCCACCTTGAATATCCATCCTTCTCTCATTTCTGCAATAGTACAGTCCTGCCTCCTTGTTTCTTTTCCTTAATTTCCCTGTCTCTATTAGCAGAAAAAGGTTCTCAACAAATATCCATTAAAAGTCCTCTACATCCCACAGCTACCTCAATGACATTTCCTCATACATGGCCTGCACGAGGATTCAATTCCATTCTCCCAGCTTCTCTACTTCATTGGATCTATTCTGATGATGCAACTTCCTATACAAATGCCTCTGATTTGTCTTTTTTCTTTAACACTAGATGGGGGTCCAGGATTAAAGAAAATCCAGAGAAGATATTTGAAGCGTATGCTGAAGTAACGCATCCTGACTCCAGTGGTTCAGGTACAGTGTTCAATTTTTTTGATTACTCAGTTGCATCTTATTTGAAAGTAATATACTGGAGAAAGCAATTTAAGCTGCATTCCATGACCAGTGGTTGGAAGTTCAAAACTTGATGGCATTCGGGCATTTTTTTGCAACTTTTTACATTCAACATCTGTCAGATGTGAACTTGAAGAAAGTTATTCCCTGAAGCTAGATACCCCTTCTTTGTCCAATGATCTCACTGATAAGGCCACTTTTAGAATACTGAGTTCAATTCCGGTCTCCCTGCTGTAGCAAAGACGTTGTTGAACTTGAGAGTTCAGAAAAGATTTACGGTGGTGTTGCCGGGATTGGAGGATTTGAGTTGTAGAAAAGGGCTGAATAGCCTGGGGCATTTTCTCTAGGAGCGTCGGAGATTGAGGGGTGACGTTATGGAGGTTTATAAAATCATGAGGGGCATAGACAGGGTGAATAGCCGAGGTCTTTTCCCCAGGATATGGCAATCCAAAAATACAGGGCATATGAGGGGAAACAATTAAAAGGGACCTGAGGTGGAGCTTTTTCATGCAGAGGGTGGTTCATGTATGGAATGAGCTGCCAGAGGAAGTGCTGGCAGCAGGAACAATTACAACATTTAAAAGGCATCTGGATGGGTACATGAATAGGAAGGCTTTAGAGGGAAATGGGCCAAATGCTGGCAAATGGGACTAGATTTATTTAGGATATTTAGGTCGCCATGAATGAGTTGGACAAAAATGTCTGTTTCTGTGCTGTAAACTCTATGACTGTATGACTCCACCTTGATTGACAGAGCCCCTGACAGTGTTCAACATATTTCCTGCACTTCTTCTCTCGTCCATTATCTTCCCTCCCAGACCGTTATACAGTCCTCTCTGTCCTCATCTTTTGTCCTCAAATTTTGTCTTCCTTTATTTTATTCATTCAGAACCTGAGGAAAGTAAATTCTCTGCGACACCCCCGGTCCATTCCTCTATCATACCCTTAAGCTAGTCAATATCTTTCCATTCTTGCGGCATTAAGAATAATGTCCTGAAATATGTTCCACTTCACTCTACACTCTGTGTGGGAATGGTAGAGAATGGCAGTCCAATCAAGAATGTTTTGGCGTTTTTCTGGTTGCAGTATGGTTAATCAAATTCATCAAGTTCCATGTTGATCACACATGTCTTGCACATATTATCAACCAGCAAATTGTCTGTCATTCTCATGCATGTGATCATGGATAAGATGTTCGTACTCAAAGTTGAGAAGGGACCAGGAGTGCAGGAGATGCAACCAAGGATATTGAAAGAGAGTGAGAGTGGAAATTGCAGAAGCACTGGCCATAATCATTCACTCAGTCTTATGGATAATGTCAGAGGACTGAAGAAATACGAACATTATGACCTTCTTCAAAAAAGATTTAGATTTAGCTTTCATTGTCATGTGTACTTGAGTACAGGAATACAGGACTACAGTGAAAAGTGTGCAGAGTCGCCATGCTCTGGTACTATCTTAGTAAATAAAAAAGACAGGATTGAAAACAGGAGCAGAAATAAAAGAAACAGCCAAAACAAAAAAAAGTGTCCAGATCGCTTCACTTCCCCCACCTCCGCAATGAGTCTTGCCACCAGAAAAACAAAACCACAAAGTCCATCCCTCAGTCTGCTAACACTCAGGTTCCCTGGGTCCCTGCACGCCACCGCAACCAGAACGCCACCACCTGTGCCATTGGGTACCCAGGCCCAGCCACGTCCTGGAGTTGTGCCACCACCACTGGAACCGTGTCACCATTCCTTGACGCCATCTTGCCTCCGCTGATGTCATTGCCGCTGTGAGTCCGTGCAGGGCCGATCTCAGAAATGTAGTCGCCATTGAAGGTGCCGGGTTCCGGACTGGGTTCCAACTCGATGCTGGGCCCATCACACTGAAGAACAGCCTCATTCAGCTTACGTTGCCCCTTCCTGAGACCACCATTTCAGCAAAGAAACCCGCCACTGCTGACCCCCTGAGAAGGAACTGCTCCCACCGCTGCCGATAATTTGCAGGACCACTACTGCCACTGCTGACATCTGGGAAGGGGACTGCTCCCACTGACAAAAGAAAAGAAAATGTAGAACAAAAATAAAAGAGAGTGAGAGGGAAAAAAGAAAGGCAGACGGAAGCAGTTGAATTGGGCTCAGGATCTGAACACGAATGCTGCTACTGCACTGCCGCCATCTTGATTTCTGTGAAAGACCAGGCAGTTTGCAGCGCAGGGGTAACTTCTGGAAACAATTATTCAGGATAGAATTGCTAGTCACATAGAAAATGTGGGTTAATCAAGGAGAGACAGCTTGGATTTCTTAAGGGAAAGCCACGTTTACCTAACTTGCTACAGTTTTGTGATGAGTTAATGGAGAGGGTTGATCAGAGCAATGCTGTTGATGTGGTACACATGGATTTCCAGAAGATAATTGATACAGTGCTCTACAACAGGTTTGTCAGCAATATTAGAGCTCACGGAATAAAAAAAAATAGCAGCAATATGGACACAGAATTAGTTGATCGATCACAAAATACAGTGATGCTTATTGGATATTATTTTGTGGCTGGAGAAAGATTTGTAGTGGGTTTGGGGTTCTGGCATTTCCTGACACAGTAATAATTCAGATTCTGGTGTATGGGGAACAGTTTTAAAGTTTGCAGATGATACGAAACTTGGAAACATTACAAACTCAGAGGAACTCAAAAATGACACAGAAATCTTCCTCATTGTCTTCATATTTCCCACTATGGGCTTTTAAACTACAGAACAAGTGACCTGAATAATTCTGATATTTGTATCTTGCACTGAGGTTAGCTGCAGATATGTAGCATGTAAAAACCTGGACATACATAGAAACCTCTGCTTTTAGAAGGGAGCAGAGACATCCATCATCTTCCTGTTAACAATACAAACATGCAAATGATCATCTGGACACTTTTAAAATGTATATTTGCACAGAGATAGAGTGTGCTTTCACAGCCAGCAAGACTGCCTACTGGTAAATACCTGCCTTGGCATTAATGCTCTGTGAGAGTCAGTTTGGACACTGGTTGCTGACTTACACTGCCATCTTTGTGTTTGTGAACATCTGAACAATGTTACTGTTAACTCAAAAATGATAATTTTTACCTTAATGTTAATTCAAAAGTGATATAAGTATAGCTGTATCTTTAGGCAACATGTTCTAGTCTCAGTCCATAACAACAGGGCTACTAATCTTCAGGTTTTTGGATAACATTGTTTGCAACTTTTAACTCTTAAGTCACCTTGTCGTACATCAATCTTAAACTTTGTTTTATTTCTGTGCTATTTTTAATAATCTTTATATCAGGGCTTCATGTTAATGATTGAATCACACTTTCTAAATATATTAAAGAAAATAAACTATTTAAGATACCCTGTCTTTTATTATTATATCGAGTCCAACATAGATGAATTCATCAGCTGAGAGAGTGGTAAAAGGACAGTAATCAGCAGCTTTCTTTACCAATATTGAGCTGAGCTGATGCCAAGATTCTCCATGTAGTCTACAATCAATATTGAAGGTATCCAGAGACTCTATCTCCCATTTATATGCCTTTATATTTCCACTTATAACTCAGACAATCACAGCCTGAACATGAGAGAAACCCACTACAAAATATAAACAACTTGAAGTTCTTTCATTCTGGGTGAAAGTGATTATAAAATTGGGTGGCAAAGAGATTGATTAGGGGCTGCTGGCCTTATCTACAAACTGACTTCACTTGATGCAGCTTGGAAAGTCCATAGTGAAAAAGAATTGACGACTGCAGCTTCTTTTACTGCCACATGGAATACCGTTGCCAGCTGGAAGTTACAGTTTATAATGCTCTAGTTCAGTCTTCCAAGGAGCTTATAGGCAGCGTAAGGCCACTTCAAAGTTTTTGACAGATCTATGAATTTGACTTCAACTTTATGCCATCAGAAAGACCACCTATTTCTGCCCATTGACTTGATTAGTACATACTCCTGGCGTGCCTGCATTCTACTGTGTTAACTTGAAGTTATCCAAGACTTTGCTTCCTGTTTCTTAATTCCACAGTAAGTTGCATTCCCCCAACATCTCTATGCTCATTGACCTACATTTTTTTGCCCAGTCAAACAATATCTTAGAAATTCTCATTTCAGTAATCACCTCCAACCCACACAAGCCTGAAAGATATCTGCACATCTGTAATAGTCTGTAATATAGTCTGTAATACCGTTTGTGAATCCCCAGTTTTAATTGCTCCCCCATTGGCTGTGTCTTCATTTGCTGAGATGACAAGCTCTGGAATACCTCTCCACTCTTCTCTGCCTCTCTACCTTCATTTTCTCTTTTAAAAGACTCCAAACCTACCTCTTTGACCAAGCTTTTCATCATCCAACCTAATATACTTCCAGCATGAAACAGTCTTTTACAATTCTCCTGTGAAATGCCTTGGGAAGTTTCATCTTACAAGTTGTTGTTATTGACTAGAGTAAGCACGCTTGCAAGTATCCCTTAGCTTCCACACACCCTGTAATGCTGCTTCTAGGTAATTGATAGAGACTACAGACAGGGTAAGGATGCTTTCAAGCTTGTTTTAATTTCTTCACAACCCCAAATAAAGCTCAGTGAGTTTCCTTATCCAGCTACTCCTCTTCTTTCCATAGCCATACTGGAGTGACCTGGATTACTCCTATGTTGAACATTGTTCAGTCCTTCCCTGAGTTCATTGATCATTTCTTTAATAAAAAGATCCTGTGCCACATGTTTGCTCCAGTGAATAAATTGCTAAGATGAACTTCATAACCTTAAGAAATGCATGTCTTTTCAATGTTTTTGCAGCTCAGATGGAAAAACAAAGTAGCAGTGGGCAAATTTAGTACTGGTAGATAGCCCAGATTCCTTTCATGGAACTGTTTGAATACAAACTCTCAGACGCCACAGGAAAACAAACACTTAAACCATCACAGCGACAGCCTGTGAAAACAAAGTAGTCATAAGGGACTCTCCTTCCCCACATAGCCACTCATTTGGTTTGGCTACAGGTCTAACAATCATGTGTTAAAATGGCAAGGCTACAATAAAAGGTATGAAAACCAAGACTTTGCACATACCCATCTGTCCACAGAGGAAGTAGCATAATGTGCTTGTTCAGAAGCAGACAGCACTGGCATTACTTCTTTAGTGTGGAATTTATGGTGGAAATATTTATACTGGATTTATTTTCAAACAAGAAGGTAACGATGATTGCATTGATTTTGGAAGACAGTACACTTGTGGGACTAAAATTATTTATCTTGACAGCTGGTGAAATCCTCTAGTTTCTGATTGTTTCATACTTCATAATAAGTGGGGAAATTAATATTGATTTTTATGAATGCACTGCACAATTTTAACGCCACCAGCTCAGCTTACAGTTTCAATTCTCTTTTGAGGAAAAGGTTTTTTTTTAAATTTCTTGACGAACTTGGAATAGTTATTTATAATGATGTTTACACCTTCACATAAGAAAAGATAATGCTTTGGATGAGCTCACTTTGTCTAGTTTAAGTATTTGAGGTTTGTATCAAATATTTTTCATTAGGAATATCACTGCATTTTGAATTCCTGTGACATTGTTTGCAACGAGCTTCTTGTCAAAACTGAGGAAAACTAATCCCTACTTTAATGTGGTACTTGTGGTTACGACTTGTATTTTGTTTTGCAATTAAATTTGGTTTGCGCTATTATGTTCGGCTTGATGGAGTGGCTAGGTTTTTTTTCCTTATGTGTTCATTTTGAATGTTCGTGTTATCACAGCATTTTTGCTTTTTTTTAATCAATTCTGTTTATTGGATATGGGTATTGCTGGCTAGGACAGTATATATAGCCCATCTTCACATAGTTATAAGTCTGAGGTGGCCAACTGCCAATGGAACCAGTGTGTAGTTCTATAATAGCTGGAACTGTACATGCAGATTCATTTCCTAAATGTTACTGAGTTCATGTTCCCCAATCAGAACAGAAGAGAAAGTACTGAAAGAAGAATTGTCAGAAGTTTAGGTATATGTGTGGATACCAGTCAGCAGATCAGCGCTATTTATCTTTTAAAAAGCAGCATTAGAATTAGTGTTAATGAAGGTCATACAGCTCCTTATACCTGGAAACAGAAGAAAAGAAACACAACAGTAGGAGAGAATTCTCTGAACTCTGCAAAAATAGTATGTTAGAGTGCCATCTTGGCCCTATTGGTAGCAATCCTTCCTAGGAGTTAGGTGGTTTAAGCCCTACTACAGTTTTGAATTCAATATGGTGTGTTAGCTTTCATTAACAAAGGGATTGAGTTCAAGAGCTGTGAAGTTATGCTCCAGCTATACAAAAGCCTGGTTTGCCCACGTCTAGAGTATTGTGTCCAGTTCTGGTCGCCTCATTACAGGAAAGATGTGGAAGCGTTGGAAAAGGTCCAGAGGAGATTTACCAGGATGTTGCCTGGAATGGAGGGAAGGTCTTACATGGAAAGGTTGAGAGAGCTAGGGCTTTTCTCTTTAGAACGACAAAGGATGAGAGGTGACTTGATAGAGGTGTACAAAATGATCAGAGGTATAGATGGAGTGGACATCCAGAGACTTTTTCCTAGGGTGGGGGTAGCTATTACGAGGGGGAATAGTTTTAAAGTGAGTGGAGGTAGATATAGGGGAGACATCAGAGGTAGGTTCTTTACTCAGAGAGTGGTCGGGGCGTGGAATGCATTGCCAGAGAGGGGAGTGGAGTCGGCATCATTAGGGGCATTTAAGCGGCTATTAGATAGGTATATGGATGATAGTATAAGGTAGAGGTGGAGGTTAGATAGACCTTAGGTTTAGAGTAAAAGTTCGGCAAAACATCATGGGCCAAAGGGCCCGTACTTTGCTGTACTATTCTATGTTCTATGTTCTATAAGCTATGCTTTGTCTAGTAATGTAAACCAGTACTACTACCTGTCACACTTGCAGCGCTCTGATTTCCCCTGCTGGATGTTTGTTGGAGCTAGATCTTGTACAACGTAAAACGGTCGATGATGTCGATTCTTACTCTTTTGGCATTTTTGTGGGCTTTTTAAAGGTCACATGCCATCTTGGTGTCTACCATCCGATCATGTCAGAAGAATCCCTTGCAATATCGATGGATTTTGGGTGTTGAATTTGCCTGCATCGAACTGAGTTGCCTGTTTCAGCATTAATTTTTCCTTAGATTGAAGAAAGTGTGATAACATCTTATCCCTCACTTTAACTACTGCGTGGTCACTAAATAATTCATCTCTTAAATCTCCACACTTGATACTTGCTGATGGATGATTAAATTCCATTTATAAAGCTCCTATTGATTGTCCCAAGTGCTGAAATTGATAGTTAAATCTCACTCGCCCATTCTAGTACTACTTTCTTTTCAGGCTAAATTATGTACTGAATGCTCTAATCAATCTGTAGTTTGTTTTCCTATACTTTGTCTTACCAGAATGTAATCAGCTATTAGACCTACAGCATATAAAATGTGCTGACTTCATGGCACTGTACTTTTGTATGTAAACCTGAAGCCACTCTATAGCAAAGAAACTAGTACTTCCAGTGTTCCTACTTCTGGCCTCATTGTAAGCCATCTACATTATCAAATGGTTGAGGTAATGGCAAGGTCTCCATCGGACCTACCATTCTTACGGACCATTGTGCCTAACTGACCTGGATGAGTACTTGAGTTTTGCCTTCTTACAGGTGAATTATTTCCATTCTATCTTTTTCCTCTCTAGAATATTGCTAGTTTGTGTCTGGGCTTTGAATCTGCTACAGTTTTTTTTCCAGCCCTTTGGAGTTTTCCTGCTCTGTAGCACTCTAATCTAAATCTCCTGAAATATTTTCTCTGCCTTTGCATTTGTCTCCTTTTCAAGCTTCAAAGCCTTCTGAGAATTTGACCTGACTTCCTGCTTTTGACTCAGGCTGCACTTTGAAAGTCTTTGCGTCCTGTCCTGCATGTGGAGTCTCCTCTTTTTAGTAACACATGGTTACCTCCCATACAGTAACTGTTCCTTATGTGGTACATTGCAATCCGGTTGTGCACAAGAAAATTCCTTTAAGATATGCATATGCTTCCCCAAGTAGTAGTCCTAAAGAGACCATGCAGTGCTACAAACTGGATGGGAACAGCAGTCAAAACCTAGAGAGAACAGTGCTAGCAATGCCAAAGTGTAAGATAAGGTAAGGACAAAACTAAAAGCTGAAATTCATGTGTCATCTTTAACATAACAAAACATCCCAAGGCTCTTCATGAGCATAACCTAACAAACATTGCCACGGAGCCACAAAAGGAAATTTTAGATCAGGTGAAAGGTAGTCTGTTGTGCCAGGCCTTTCCTTTCTTTACATTGACATGCAGTTTGAGAGGTATTTCTCCAGCCACAAAAAGCAAAAAAAAATTTCCACCTGAGATAACTGTTGATGTTTAAATTTGAAACAAACCCACAGAATGCTGGAGAAACACAGCAGGTCTCACGGCATTTGTGAAGATAATCATTTATATTGGTCTAGAAATATTAACTCTGTTTCTCTGTCTACAGATGCTGCCAGACCTGCTGGATTTCTCCAGCATTATCTGTGTTTGTTTCCAATTTCTACCATCCACAGTATTGTTGCTATAATTCAAGTATTTAAACTTGAGTGTTGCTTAAAAAAAATCATTTTTTGAAAAGCTTTTTATCCTGCACATTTCAGGACAATTCCCAAACAATACCAAACATAAGGGAAATGATCTTTAGACTGAATGAGAAGACCGTGCTGTTTGATTGGTAAATGGACTCGGACTAGTTGAGGCATTGCTATAAAGAATGCATTGGTTAATGTTGACTGACCATTAACTGCTTAGATCTGTTTAAATTTTAAATCATGCAGGCTGATGCTGGTCAAGGCATTGCCATGAGAAACAAATAAGGGAACAGCTGTCACCTACTTTGTTGATTTGAAACCGGTTCAGTGTCTACAAAGAACAGGGCTCTGTTTAATAAAATATGTAGCTTCCAGTATACGCTAGTGCAGCACACTTTGTATATCCAACTGGCATTGCTAAATTGGTTGCAGCATAATTCTTTGCGCAAGAATTTAGAATTTGAACAAAGCTTGGCTGTTAGCTGTCAGTCATCCATTAACTAGTGCATTATCCCTGGCAACATCATTCCAAGCCCATTTGCCAACTAACCAGCACTCTACTCTCACACAATTTTTTAAAAATATTTTCTCTTCATTTTTGAACTTCTTGCAAATTATCTTGATGAGTCCATACTTGTATGATGATGAAATATTGAGTAAATTGTATAAAGTGTTCATAAAGTAGGTGAGTGGGTTTGATACCCTCTGCTTTAAATTTCAACTTATCCTAATTTAAATAAATTCGGTAGTATAATAGCATTGAACTGGTCAATACCTATTCTGCCTTCCTTTCAATCAACTGCCTGATAAGGAAAGTAAAATAAATAAAAGTGGAAACATTCTCCATTATTATTAGACTATGGGAATAATCTTCAGATTGCAGTTGTAAACAAGCTAACTCTGAGTAGTTACTTTTACAATTGGAGGCCTAGATGCAATGTAATGACTTTACATTAAATGCTTTAACAAGACTGAGTCCAACCTTGCCAGAAATGACACTGTACCTCATTAAACCCTGCACCACAATAGGACTTTGCGAATGAATGTGCCTTGTGTTTCTGTGGTAGTAATTTGTTTGGTCTAAACCTGTGCTACTTTGAATAATGCTGTGATTTTTTTAAAATCCACCTGAGAGGAGTCTAGATTTAACATTTCATCCAAAATGCAACAACTCTGATATTGCAACAATGCCACAACACTGCATGTGTGTTAGACTAGATGATGTGCTATTTAAAGTTAAAGTATTATAGGTGAAAGCAGAAAATTCAAGACCCCTGAGAAATGTGCTCCTAAAATTCTCAAATCCGAGCAGCACAATTGTTAACAGATGTAGGTTTCTCTTAATTTGTTATGTTCACTATTTTGTAAGACTGACTAATCTTTAATGGAGATTCCACAATTAGCTCCTTTAGATCTCTAATTCATTCAAAGTTTGCGAATCAAACAGATGTTTCACAGTCACACCATTTCTGGCAATGCATCACCTGTTCCAGACATGGCCAGCATTATTCAGCTTTTGACTGTGGGAAACAGTTATTGAAAAGATACATTCATTTAACTTCAGCCTAAATTGCAAAATATTACCAGCTGACAGTCTGTCTGGGAATTCTTGATTTATGTTGAGCAGACTTTTTGATGAGACATTTTGGCTTTTCTTGGAGTTCAGGCCCAGACACCTGCTGTGCGGGTATATTCCAGTCGCTGTTTCAGAACTGACTCAAAAACATATCGAAGAAGTTTACATCCTGGTAACAGTCGGTGCACTCTGACCATTGTACTAAGATCAGGCCTGCATCTGGTGAATGAACAATAATAGGTTTTCTAAACATAGCATAATACACTGAAGCAAATAAGAGAGAACCTGTCTCAGACCCTACATAGTGAGGTCCAGGCTCCATCATCTTCTGACATCTTTATGACAAACGTCTTGTCCACATGCTCAGCAACTACAATTTGACCAAAGGTATGGTTAACCCTTTACTTTACATTCCTACCCAGTTCTTTCATTATATTCCTTTTAACCATGCACCTTGATCATTAACAACAACAAAAACGGAAATTGCTGGAAAAGCTCAGCAGGTCTGACAGCATCTGTGGAGAGAAATCAGAGTTAATGTTTTGGGTCAAGTGAATCTTCCTCAGGACCTTTTACTTATTAACATTTTGCTTTTTGCTCCTATTTCTCCTACACAGAATCTCTTCTGGCTAAAGCATCAATGAAACCATATTCTTAGCCCTTTGCTTGGGACAGATAAACTCCATGTAGTTTTCCTCGGAAGGGATAAAGCTTGGCAAATTGGTTTCGCACCTCTGATAATCTGAATGCAATATGATGATTTTAGGGCTGGTCTGGAGTGAACAACATCATCTTTGGATCCAACTGCCTCCAAGACCTACTCAATCAGCATATTCCAGATCCTAACGCACTCAGAATTTTAAAAAAGTCATCTATCTTTTCATTAATTTACCAATCACCCTAAATTTGTATCCTTTAGTTCTAAACCTTTCCACCAAAGGGTATAGTTTCACTCTACAACTTCATGATTTTGAATACTTCTATCAAATTTCATCTTTCTCTCCTCTAAGGAGATCAACCACAGCCTCTGTAATCCAAGTGATTGATTCTAATGTGTGACTGAAATCTCTCATCCTTGAAGCCATTCTCATAGATATTTACTGCACCCTCTACAACACCATCACATCGTATCTGAAGTAAGTGCCCAGAATTGGACATATTACCCAACCTAAGGCTAAACCAGGCTCACAATAATTTCCTTGCTTTTGTTTGCCTCAATTTACAAATACCAAGATCCTGTATGTCATTGTAAAAGCTTTCCTAACCGACTCTGCTGCCTTCAATGATCTTCGCTCCCCAGGTCTGTCTGGTCCTGTACCAATTTTAGAAATGTATGATTGATTACATATTGCGTCTCCTTGTTCTTCCACCAAAATGTATCATTTCTCTGCACTAAATTTATATACATCCATCCTCCCATTCTACCAGCCTGGATATGTCATCTCAAAGTTTATAATTCACTACGCTTCCATGTCCACCTGCAAGTTTTAAAATTGCACTTTGCACACCCATTGGCAGTTTGACTGCTGTAGACTTTCTCCAATCTGAGAACCAACTGCCTAACATTACTCTGTTTCCTGCCTCTCAATTTTTTAAAAATTGATTCACGGGATGTGGACATCATTGGCCAGGCTAGTATATGGTGGCCATCCCCAACTGTCCAGAGGACAATTGAGAGTGAACCATGTTGCTGTGGATCTGGAGTCACATGTAGGCCAGACCAGGTAAAGATGGCAGATTTCTTTCCCTAAAGGACATTGGTGAACCACTCCTCCTTAAAGACAGTCCAATTGTTTCACTAATGCAACCTGTCTTTTCAGGTCTTTTGTACACCATGGCTTTCCTCTCTAATGTTAAATGTTAGGATCCATCCCCTTGTCAAGTTACTTTAAAATGTCCCCAACATCATGGGCAAATCAATCTGTAAGATCATTTGTCCTTGCTCTGATCAGGTGCAATGTATCCAGCCTGTACAGGTTCTACCTCCCACAGTATTGGCCCTAATGTCCCAAGAATCTACAGCAGTATCCTGTCTCCACCATCAACTCCACACTATCTTTCATCTCTTTTATCCTCTATTTCTATACTCGCTATCCAATGGTACCAGCAATGATCTGGAACTTATGACCTTTAGCTTCTTGCTTGTTTGTCTTTTTCCTACTCCTGAAAATCGTCTTGCAGGATGTCAACCATTTTCTACCTATACCAGTGAAACCACGTGAACCACGCTGCTGTCTGATTTCCCCCTTGACCCCAATGAAGATGTTAAAGAAAGTGTTATGTTGACTTTGATGACATCTTCACTGCCATCCCAAAAGAAGAAAATCTTGGATTTTTATGCCAGGGCAGACCAAAAGAACCATTGGGAAAAGCAGCATGGAAATAAACAGTGCAAAAGGTGTCTTAAGCTGAGAATATGTGCTTAGCAAGGCTTCGTTATAAGAAATCCCCTCTTCCACCAGAATTACTAGTATAAATTCACATAGGAGGATTCTAGATCAAATCCCAGCATCTTCAGGATTACGTTATTGTTCGAACCAAATATCTAAGTGATGTCTGAATCACTTGATCCAACAGGGCACTGTGGCATGCTCGAGAGATCATCAAATTCTTTGATCGAGTCCAAGATAATACAAGAACCAAACATTCAAGAGGAAGAATATCCAACAATCTGAGGACAATTGCTACTAGATCCACTGGCTCCATGAAATTAGGTTTTCAAGTCATGCATTTCAGTGAGCTGATCATAATTGGGATGTTTATGAGATAGAATTCATTCCCTACCACCAACCCCCCACTCCCACACCATTGTGTATCTCCTAAATTGGTTCCTACCCATTTTGTGAATATTATAATGCCTCAATATTGCATCACATGTCAAAACGGTTGGATCAGGAGCCAGGAACTTATTAATCCACAAGCAAGTCGCAAGGCAATCAGCTAGCAGAAAAGAACTCTGTTTCAAAATGGTCATCTCAGTCAGTGAGAAGGGGCTAATTCATTTTACATGGAAGATTATATTTATACAGGAGTTTGGCTGAAGTTTCATCTGAAACAACCAGAAACTTCCAAGAACCAAAAGAGAACCTTTCCAGCCTACAACAATTTTGTTACCTCAATCTTAAGGACTGGCTAAATAAATGACTGACTTATTTGTTGCTACTCTGTTAGTAATCTAAGGCATATTACATCTCTAGGAATCATCTTTTCTTTTATGTAATGCTGAGAGTTTGGGAAGTGGGTGTTTTGATGTGGCAATTTTGTTCTGCAAATAGAAACTTTGGTTTTGAACTTACAAGAAAGTTTGGTTGTATGTGTTGTTTAACATCACAGCATGAGAAAGGATTAAGTGCTCCTTCTCTCAAACATGCATCTTGTTACAGCTAACCAAGAAGTGAGAAAGAGGGCAGGTTATCCTATACCCCTCTCCATGTCCATTACAGTTCTCATCATGGGTAAATAGTTGAGAGACTTCATGCTGCCATGAAGATACAAGATGATAGCCATGTTCCTCTCGCGTACTGAGATTGTCAAGGAGAAAAATGTGTAAGCACTGTGCTGGGATTTTCCTCAGAGAGAAATTGAATCATTGAAAATTGTAAGACACATCCAAGAGACCAGTTGCAAAGTACGATCAAAATACTGATATTATTGTGTAATAAAAACCAACAGATTGCAGGATTAGCATACTGTTACTCAGCTCTTATCTTTATGGATTCTGTACATAGCCTTTTGTTAAGAAAACAAGCTGACATAACTGTTACTACAATCAGTATGGTGTCATTGAGAAAATGATGTGCAACTAAAGCCCTAAGGATTTGTCTTTGAGGTCCCTCACACAACAAAAATGACAGCTTTTAACTTCTTTACTGACAAGTAAAGGGTTGATACTCAGTGTCTGGTTTATTTAAAAGCACATCAGGAAAATAAATGCAAATTATTGCTTTTGTTTGGCTTTTCTTTGCCCTCTCCCTCTTAAATTGGTCAGAGCTCATGCATTATGCCTAATGGTTATGGATGTGCATTGACGATACTCACAGAAAACCCCAGAAGCACCAATCAGGGGCCTTTCTCTGGATTTATATTGAGTGAACACAAATCTTCTTGGACTAATGTCAAGGTAAAGCTTTCTAAGTGGCAGGAGAATGAATGAAAAAGGGAAACTATACTTTGGGAGCTAGCAAAGAATGTGTTCGCTTTTTACCAATCTCACGTGATCAGGTTGTGTTTCATTAATACTTTTAGATTGATGCAGAACATTCTGATGAACCGGATTGCTTTTTTTCAGTGAAACACCAAATGCTGAGTGCCATTCTCTAATCACTGCGAGAAAAGTGTACTTGAAGGGTAAAATATCACCGTACTTGTAGAAAAGGGAGTAATTCATAGAAAATAAATGTTTTCTTTGGTCAGAAATAAGATGGACGCACAAAGTTATGCAATACAGAAACATTTTGGTAACTTCAAATTCTGGAAATCAAATGAATGTTGAATGGGTCTATTGAAATGAATCCTTGTGTTATGACTTGTGTTATAAACCAGACATAAAGCCATGTACCAATGGGTTCTTATCCAGGGTATAGTCACAATACAATCTCAACCAAGATTGATATTTGAACTTTGCTATTGTGTATGGATTTTTTAAAACATGGGATGTAGGTGACATGTTTGAATAAATAAAACAAAGAATTGTGGATGTTGTAGACGTGAAACAAACAAAAACAGAAATTGCTGAAAAATCCTTGGTACATCTGGCAGCATCTGCAGAGAGAAAACAGAATTAACATTTGAGTCTAGTGAACCTAATCTTACTGAATGTCTCCAATTTTCATTTTTGTTTGTTGAATAAAGGTTAGCCATGTCAGTAAGACAGTGTCTGTGTGATATAACGGTGTTTCATGTCATGGTGGGGGGAAAGGGAACAAGAATCCAGTATCGACCATTTAAACAAATTTTCCTTTCAGATACTGCAGTATAGTAAGTACAACCATCAGAAATTGCACAAATTCACTTTCCGTATCCAGAAGAAAATCACAGGGAGAAAGCAAAGGGAAATTGAAATATTGTAAAATCTTTTTATGCATTTCTTTCAGAAAATGGCTGTGTCTGTAGTCCCAGTGCAGGCGCTGACAATGGCTATCCATCTGTTTCTGGCTGGAAGCGTTTATGGAGGTGCCTACTACCAAATGAAGCAGGTTCCACAGCAGGTTCCACAGATGCAAATGCACGGACAGGTCCCACACATGATGCATCTTAGGAAAGAAGGCCCTCGCATGCAGCACATGGGCAAGGAGATGCCACGCTTGCCCGTGCATAGAAAAGATTTGCCATATATGCACCACTATGGAAAAGAACTTCCTCAAATGCATGTGTTTGGAAAAGATGTGATGCCTCAGAAGGAAGCAAAGGGTAAGACTTAAAAATTGTACTTTAATTCTTAGCTTATTTAATTTTGTGTGAAGATGGCAGGAAGATCCCACATTCATTCTTGTATCTGCATTGTTTACTGATGTCAGGCAAGGTGCTGAGTTGGAATTGTTTTTAAGGCTGTTATTAACACCAGTCCCTTTTGATGTCAGGCCAGGTGGATAGAGTGGTTAAGAAGGCATGTGGTATAATTGCCTTTATTAGTCTAAGCATAGAGTTTAATTGCAAAGAGGTTATACTGGAACTGTATACAACTTTGGTTAGATCACAGTTAGATATTGTGTGCTGTTCTGGAATCCACATTGCATTAGGGGTGTGATAGCGTTGGTGAGGATGCTAAGGAAATTTATCAGGATGTTGCATGGTCTGGAAAGTTTCAGTTATGAAGGGAGATTGGACAGACTCGGGTTGTTTTTCCTTAGAGCAAAGAAGATTGAGAGGGGCCATGATTGAGATTTGTAAAATTATGAGGAGCGTAGATAGGGTAGATAGGAAGAAAATTTTCCCCTTAATGAAGGGATCAGTGACGGGGGGCATAAATTTACGGTAAGGGGCAGAAGGTTTAGGGGAGATGTGTGAAAACATTTTTCAGTCGGAGGGTGGTGGGAATCTGGAACTGATTGTCTGTAAGGGTAGTAGAGCAGAAATCCTCATAACATTTAAGTATTTAGGTGCCAAGGCGTACAAGACTCTGGGTTAAGAGCTGGAAAATGGGATTAGAATAGGTGGTTGTTTTTGATCATGCTAGACACAGTTGTTCATAGGGCCCTTTTCCATGCTGAAAATCTGTATGACTCTATGACTATGACTCTATAACTGTTGTAAATTGTTATTACCTCCAGTGTTGTGGGACTGATAGGGCTCCTATACAATGGAATCTATAATTAGCCTCAGATATTGCCATATCTGCTAAGCTCCTCTGGTTTCTGGTTTCTGGTTTTGCATAAAAAAGACCCATACTGGCTTTCATTAATTAACTCTCACGTTTTTCAAAGTAACCATTAATTTTGCAACACATTATTGTTTCTAGAAGTTTTCCCTTACTGAAGTTAAACTGACTGTCCTGTTGTAGCTGGGCTTTTCACCTTTACTTGAACAAGGATATAATAATGTAATAAATAAAAACTGAAAGAACTGCGAATGCTGTAAATCAGAAACAAAAACAGAAGTTGCTAGAAAAGCTCAGCAGGTCTGGCTGCATTTGTGAAGAGAAATCAGAGTTAACATTTCAGGTCCAGTGACCCTTCCTCAGACCCTCTGTTAACTATAATATGTTAACTATAATATTGTAGCATTGGGCTGAAAAATGATATTTTCAAACCAGACCATTAAAGGTTGATTGTTAAGGATTAATTGGACATGACAATGAGCAATTGAAATAAAGGGGGAAAGTACATGGGATACAGGCCTAACGCAAACATGGCCTATTTTAACTTGGGGAAGTCTGCCTGACCTTCAGGGTAGGTCGGAACTATCTGCATGAATGGTCCACATGGGGCCACCTGGACTTGTTTTACACCTATTTTTGAGGCTGGAAAAGGACTGAAGTTATTACAAAGTGGGGATTCAATATGTAACCTAAGATTCCTTACTTGGTCTCCTTACTTGAGAAAGTATGTACTGGCACTGGAGGGGGTGCAAAGGAGGTTCACTAGGTTGATTCCGGAGTTGAGGAGGTTGGCTTATGAGGAGAGACTGAGTAGATTGGGATTATATTCATTGGAATTCAGAAGATTGAGGGGGGATCTTATAGAAACATATAAAATTATGAAGGGAATAGATAAGATAGAAGTACAGAGGATGTTTCCACTGGCAGGTGAAGCTAGGACAAGAGGGCATAGCCTCAAGATTAGAGGGAGCAGATTTAGGACTGAACTGAGAAGGAATTTCTTCACCCAGAGGGTTGTTAATCTGTGGAATTCCTTCCCCAGTGAAGTAGTTGACGCTACTTCAGTAAACGTTTTCAAAAAAAAGGTAGATTTTTTTTGAACAATAAAGGAATTAAGGGATACGGTGAGAACGTGGGTAAGTGGATTTGAGTCCACGAAAGGATCAGCCATGATCTTATTGAATGGCAGAGCAGGCTCGAAGGGCCAGACGGCCTACTCCTGCTCCTAGTTCTTATGTTCTTAGTTCTTATTCAGAATAGTAAAAATATCAGTGACTTTGCCCCACTCATTGGACTTCACACCATCAGGCTGGAATTTGTGAGACCAGTACTATAGAATCTCAGAGCTCTAAGTGCCACCATAGACAAAGTCCCTGATGGATAGAAGACAGTGTGAGACTCGCTTATCTGTGTATATATATGTGTATATTATGTACTTTAAGTTAATAGATTCACTCATTAGTTTGCATATGTCTCTAAATATATATTAAGTAGATTAAGCTAATATAGTTACTTCCTATTTAAGTGTATGTGTCATCTTATAATCATTATGATCATACCATAAAGAACCCATTAGATACTTTCGACATAACCATACAGACATTTGCAATTCTACAGTCTTCTGGGCCAGCCCCAAGTCCAAAGAAGACTGTAAGTTTACAGCCAGTGTTTTGGCAATTTCGATTCTCGTTTCCTTTTGTATGAAGAGATGGTGAGTAGGTTACGCCTGTACTCATTGGAATGTAGAAGAATGAGAGGTAGTATAGAAGAAATGGAAAGCGTCAGACCAGAGGGCATAATCTCAGCATAAGGATCGCACATTTAAGACAGAGGTGAGGCAGAATATCTTCCCTGTGAATCTGTGGAATTCTTTACCACAGAGAGTTTTGAGATTGGTCCATTGAGTATGTACAAGGCTGAGATAGACAGATTCTTAATTGGTAAGGGAATCAAGGATTATGGGGAAAAGGCAGGAAAGCGGAGTTGAGGATTATCAGATCAGCCATGATCTCATTGAATAGTGGAGTAGGTGTGATGGGCTGAGTGGCCTACTTCTGCTCCTATATCTTTTGGTCCTCTGCCTCTATGCATAAGTACCCTTTTTGGTCCCTAATGGGATCCACTCCCCCTCTAATGACCCTTAAATATTTATATATCTACAGAAGACATTTAGCTTTCCTTTCATGTTGGCTGTAAGTCACTTTTCCTTCTCCTCCTTTTCTTCTCTTATTTGATTTTTACTTCCCCTCTGAATCTTCTGTATCCAGCTTCCTTCTCAATTGTATTCTCTACCACCCATCTTTCATAAGCACACTTTTTCTCCCCCCTATCTTTTATCTCTCTATGATCCAGGGAGTTCAGGCTTTGACCGTGCCCTCTTCTTTGAAAGTAGCCCATTGCTCAACTATTGTCTTTCCTGCCAAACTTTGACTCTAATTTATTCAGCCCATATGCATTCTTATCCCATCAAAGTTGGCTTTCTCCCAGTTTATTATTCTTACTTTGGATTGTTCTTTGTTCTTTTTTGTAGTTAACCTAAACTTTATGGTGAAGTGATCTATGTCCCCTAAATCATCTCCCACTGACTCTCTATTTACATTTTATCACCTCATTGCCAAGAGAAATGTCTAGTAATGCCTCTTTTCTTGTTGGAATACAATTTCTTTCTTGGAAACACCAATGTAATTTTTATTTTAACCTGTCTTTTTCACTCCTACTATCTCAGTCAATATTTGGATAATTAAAGTCCCCATTATAACTACCCTATAACTATATTTTGCACTTCTCAGTAATTTCCTTGGAATTTTTTCTCTACTTTCTTCCCATAGGTTGGTAGTCTGTAGAAACCACTGAACAATGCAAGTACACATTCTTCATTCCTTTGATCTAGATAGATTCCTCCTGGATGACTCGGGGACATTTTTTTCTGTCCAGCACTGCAATTGGTCTTTAGTCAAATCACCACTCCTCTCTCTTTTCTTCTTTTCTGTTATACCCTCAATGCAGGAACATTTAAAGCCAATCTTGCCCTTCCTGGAGATAGATCTCTGTAATAGTCACCATATTGTATTTTCATATCAAGCCTCATGATTTTATACATTTCAATTAAATCTTCCATCAACCTCTACTGTGTCAATGAGAAGAAGCCTATGCTATCCAATCTTTCCATATAACTAAAATTTCTCAGACCAGGCAACAAACTCATGAATAAATTTTATCCCTTCTCTAGTGCAATCACAACACTTATATACTGTAGTTACAAGAACTGAATGCAGCACTCCGACTGCAGCATTTTAAAAAAATAATGTATGGGATGTGGGTTTCCTTGGCTGGGTCATTATTTATTGCCTATCCCTAATTGCTGATAAGAATATGGTGGTGAGCTGCCTTCTTGAATCACTCCAATCCATTACAGGAGGTAGACCCACAATGCTGTTAGGGAGGGAGTTGATGGGGTTTTACACAGTTCTAGAAAAACCTCCTGGGCTGATATTCTATGTCTTGATTCATAAAGATAATTATACCGTCTGCCTTCTTAACCACTTTACCAGTCTGATATCAGTTATGGGTCAGTTGGAAGTTCTCTTGCCTCCAAGTTACAAGGTTCTGGGTTCACGACCCATTCAAGGCCTTAAGCGAAACAAGTAAATACTGACAATCGGGTGTAGAACTGAGGAGGTGCTGTTTTCTGGATTGGGTATTAAACCAATGTCTCACCAACTGGCTTGGTGAATACAAGGGTGTCCTGGCACTATTTTGAAGGAAATATCTCCTGTATATCCAATACTGATCCATTAGGCAACATCACAGAAATAGATTCTGATCATTGATTGGTGGTTGTTTGTAGGAGCTTGTAATGTGTAAATTTACTGCCATATTTCCTGTAACTGTGATTACACCTCTCTAATATTTCATTGACTTTAAAGGACTTTGAGTTGTCCAGTGATTGGGAAGAGTACTATAGGAATCCAAATCTATGCTTTTCTAACTATCCAAACATCTTCAGAGATCTGTGGACATACGATTCAAGGTCCTTCTGTTCCACTTGGCATTTACCAGAACTAGTCATTCTCAAGTCTTCCAAGTTTTTATTTGTTCCTAGAACCCAATATTTAATGTAATCCATTTTTCCTTCTGGGAATATATGTATGTAGTCCATTCATCTGACTGCAAATCATAGCATTTATCTAACCTCTGGGTGGTAACTTTTATAACAACTTAATCCACGCCAAAAACCCTTTTATCTCCCTGTAGTTTGCTCTTTTGCATTCCATCACCCTTATCTTGAATCCTTATTCATCTTTCCTATTCTTACATTGAACCTAATTACTTGATGCTTGCTACTTCAGCATTTTTCAATGTTGCCACATTATTCCCATGGTCCATTTAATTTTCCAAAACTAAGCCAAGCAATTCTGCTTTCTTTTATGGATTAGACACATGCTGATCTGTACAACAGTCCTGAATACATTCTGAAAAGAGCCACATGTATTAATTTTTAATCCATTCTATTTTGGAAAAGCTAATGAAATCAATTATATTGCTGTTCTTTCACACTTGTGTTGGGTGTATTTCACAGTATTAGCCACGAGAGGACTCTCATTGTCAATAAGTACTTGCCTTCATCTATGTGTGTTATTATAATTATTGTGACTCATTAAAAATGGATTTTTTTCCCTTTTTTGCAACAGGAAATATTCTAAATATAAACAAATTCACAGCACATTTGAGTAAGGCACATGTTCATGGTGAGTGGGGAGGGTGTGCATGGAGGTAAAGTTGATTGAAGTGGAATGAAAAGCCAGAAATGTTCAAAGGGATAGCTGATCACTGTTCTAGTGCCAAAGGTACAAAATTGCCCTAAGATGTTTGGTATTAAACTATGATCCACAAACAAGAATACAGGTATACTGCACTGTAAACCATACTTCCTTCGGTGTCAGTACATTATATAGTGAAATTTGATAATGGTGCTAAATCATTGTCCATCATAGTTGAACTGTGCACAAGAGCTTTTTCTTTTTGTTGTGGAGACAGGAAGAAGGTAAGCAAAATTGTTATTTTCCCCTATTTGTGCCAGGAAACCAGTTTAAAGAGCCACTTAATGAACTGCGTATCTGTGAAGCCTTCTTTGCAATACAGCGTAATCATATAAATCAGGTCAGAACACATTGTCTCTTCCCTTGCACACTATGCTACTGTGATAAAATGATGCATGGCTGTTTGAGCGTTTTCCAAAAGTGTTTTGCCAAGGAGTTTTTCACATGAAGACAAACAGAAGCTGTGTTTAGTGTAACAAGACCTCTACACTGAGATACAGAAGCTTTGCTCTAATAGCCTTATTCATGGCCTCATTCAAGATCTTAAATGGTATAAACACTGCTTAGCTTCTTTTCAACATGTCTTTATATAACTCAATCCCTTCAAATTTTTGTTTAGTCCTTGTACTAACTGGGTTACGTTTCAACTTTCTGGCGATTGAAATGAAAATCAGTGAGTTTCTAGAACAGACAATTGATCTGCAATGACAAGTTTACATCCAGGCGACTAGTTGTAAAGTTACCATACTGTTGTCTGCAGCAGGACAGTTATTTATCTTCTGGAGACCTCATGCAACAGACCAATTTGTGACCCCTACATTTTATTAAACAATCATTCTAAATACTACCTACATACTTAATCTGGTATTAACTGTACAGGTGCATGATTATGAAAGTGAATGTTGACAACAATATAATAATAGTTGAAAAAATGATGAGGGATCACTTATTACCATATAGTAGATGTCTAGCCACTTGCTTAGACTGGCTTGGAACTCGGTGCTTGATAGCATTGTTGATGACACCTTCTATCACTTTACTTATGATAGAAAGTAAACTGATGGGTGGTAATGGGCTGGGTTGGATTTGTCCTGCTTTTTGTGATAGGACATATCTGAGCAATTTTCCACATTGTTGGGTCCCTACAGTGTGGAAGCAAGCCATTTGGCCCCTTGAGTCCATAATGACCCTCCAAATAACTGCCCACTCAGGCCCACCCCACTACCCTATCCCTGTAACCCTGCATTTCCAATGGCTAATCCACCTGGCCTGCATATTCCTGGACACTATGGGCAATTTAGCATGGCCAATGCAACTAATCTGTGCATCTTTGGACTGTGGGAGGAAATCGGAGCACCCGGAGGAAACCCACGCAGGCACGGGGAGAATGTGCAAACTCCACAAAGGTGCCCGAGGGTGGAATCGAACCCAGGTCCCTGGCATTGTGAGGCAGCAGTACTAACCACTGAACCATCGTTCTGGGTGGATGCCAGTGTTGTAGCCATACTGGAACAGCTGGCAGTATGAGGCTTCAGTACTATTTCCAGAATGTTGTCAAGGCCCACATCATTTACAGCATCCAGTGAGCCCAGCCAATGCTTGATATCACATGAAGTGAATCAAATTGGCTAAATACTGGCACTTGAGGGGAGCGGTACAGAATCTTTTTCCCAGGGTTGAACAGTCTAATACTAGGAATGTGCATTTACGTGGAGGAGGGGAGCTCAAAGGCAATGTTTTTTACACAGTGGTAGGTGTCTGGAATGTGCTGCCAGGGGTGGTGGTGGAGGCAAATACTATAGGGGTATTTAAGAGGCTTTTAGATAAGCAGATTAATTTGTAAGGAATGGAGGGATATGGACCGATGACAGGCTGAAGGGATTAGTTTAATTTGACATCCATGTTCAGCACAATATCATTGGCTAAACGTCCCACTCCTGTACTGTACTGTTCTATGGTCTAAAAGTGTAGGACAGAGCAAGGGATAAACCAGGAAATAACGTGCCAGTCGGTCTAACCTTAGTGGTGGGGAAACTATTCGAAGAAAATATATATAAAAGAGTGCAGCAAAAATTATAACCAGAGACACTAATAATAAACAAATCTTAAGGCTCTTTATCTGAATGCATAAAGCATTCAAAACAAATTAGTTGATGGCACAAATAGACATATGAAAACAATGTGATAGACATACTTGCAGAGTGACCAAGACTGGGAACTCAATATTCATGGTTATTCAATGTTCTGGAAGAATAGACAAAAAGAAAAAGATGGGGTAGCTTTGTTAATAAAGAAAAATACTAGTATGGTGATAAATAGCACTGTGGGTGCAATAAATAGTAAAGTGGAAACACACAGCCAAAGCTTCTACAGCTATATAAAAAGAGAGTTGCTATAGTGAATGACAGACCCCTGGAGGATGCAACTGGGGAACTAATAACAGGCAACCGAGAAATATTAGAACTTAAACAAATATTTTGCATCAGTCTTCATGAGGACACTATTAACATCCCAAAGATATCAGATTAGCAAGGTGCTAATGGGAAGAATGTTCTTCGAACAGTCTCAATAATGAGGAACAAAGTATTTGACAAGCTAATTGGACTAAAGGGAGACAAGTCAACAGGATCTAATAGCCCATATCCAAAGGCATTAAAGGAAGGAGCAGCAAAGACAGTGGAGGCATTGGTTGAACTATTCCAGCGCTCACTGGATAGAGTCATTTGGCACAGAAACAGACCTTTGGCCCAACTCATCAATGCTCAAGTTTCCTAAATTGAACTAGTGTTTGACCCATGTCCCTCTAAACCTTTCCTATATGTGTATCTTTCCAAATGTCTTTAAAATGTTGTAATTGTACTCACCTCTACTACTTCCTCTGGCATCTTGTTCCACCTGCACACTACCCTCTATGTGAAAATATTGCCCCTTAGATCCCTTTTAAATCTTTTCCCTCTCACCTTAAACGTATGCCCTTTAGTTTTGGACTCCCCTACCCTGGGGAAAAGACCTTGGATATTCACGTTATCCATGGCCTCATGATTTTATAAACCTCTGGAAGGTCATCCCTCAGCCTCCAACACATCGGGGGGGGGGAAGAAAGTCCCAGCCTAATCAGACTCTACTTGAAGGGTTCCAGTGAAGTGGGAAAGCACTAATGTGACACACTTGTGAGCAGGACATTTTAGAGAACCTAACACAATCAAGCAGAGTCAACATTACAAACCAGTCAGTCTTACTTCTGTGGTGGGCAAATTATTGGAGAGGATTCTGAGAGAGAGCATTTATGATTATTTGGAAAAGCACAGTTTGATTAGAAATAGTCAGCATGGCTTTGTGAGGGGCAGGTCATACCTCACAAGCCTTACTGATTTATTTGAGGATGTGACAAAACACATTGATGAAGGTAGAGCAGTGGATGTGGTGTATATGGATTTTAGCAAGGCATTTGATAAAGTTCCCCATGGTAGGCTCATCCAGAAAGTAAGGAGGCATAGGATTCAGGGAAATTTGGCTGTCTGGATACAAAACTGGCTGTTCAATAGAAGACACAGGGTGGTAGTAGAT
Organism: Rhincodon typus; assembly: GCF_021869965.1. Classification (NCBI taxonomy): domain Eukaryota; kingdom Metazoa; phylum Chordata; class Chondrichthyes; order Orectolobiformes; family Rhincodontidae; genus Rhincodon; species Rhincodon typus. The sequence goes on from NC_063342.1 coordinate 26,833,126, forward strand.
GGAAAGTATTCAGCCTGAAGCTCGGTGACCAGTGGTGTTCCGCAGGGATCTGTTCTGGGACTTCTGCTCTTTGTGATCTTTATAAATGACTTGGATAAGGAAGTGGAAGGGTGGGTTAGCAAGTTTGCCAAAGGTTGGAAGAGTTGTGGATAGTGAGGAGGGCTGTTGTAGGTTGCAACGGGACATTGACAAGATGCAGAGCTGGGCAAAGTAGTGGCAGATGGAATTCAACCCAGAAAAGTGTGAAGTGATTCATTTTGGAAGGTCGAATTTGAATGCAGAATACAGGGTTAATGGCAGGATTCTTGGCAGTGTGGAGGAGCAGGGGGATCTTGGGGTCCATGTCCATAGATCCCTCAAAGTTGCTACCCAAGTTGATAGGGTTGTAAAGAAGGTGTATGGTGTGTTGGCTTTCATTGGCAGGAGAATTGAGTTTAAGAGCCGTGAGGTTATGCTGCAGCTCTATAAAACCCTGGTTAGACCACACTTGGAATATTGTGCCCAGTTCTGGTCGCCTCATTATAGGAAGGATGTGGAAGTTTTAGAGAGGGTGCAGAGGAGATTTACCAGGATGCTACCTGGACTGGAGGGCATGTCTTATGAGGAAGGGTTGAGGGAGCTAGGGCTTTTTTTTATATTGGAGCGAAGAAGGATGAGAGGTGACTTGATAGAGGTATACAAGATGATGACAAGCATAGATAGAGTGGATAGTTAGAGACGTTTTCCTAGGGAAGAAATGACCATTACGAGGGGACATAATTTTAAGGTGATTGGAGGAAGGTAGAGAGGAGATGTCAGAGGTAGGTTCTTCACACAGAGAGTGGTGGGCATGTGGAATGCACTGCCGGCAGTGGTAGTGGAGTCAGATACTTTAGAGACTTTTAAGTGACTCTTGGATAGAAACATGGATGATAGTATATGTAGGGTATGCAGGGTAGTTTGATCTTAGTAGGATAATAGGTCAGCACAACATTGTGGACCAAAGGGCCTGTACTTTGCTGTACCTTTCTATGTTCAATGGTTTTGTGAAAAGGATATCATACTTAACCGAGTTGCCAGAGTTCTTTGACGATATAACAAGTGAATTGATAAAGGGGAAGTGGTTGATGTAATAAATTTTGATTTTTAGAAGGCATTCAGTAAAGGTGCCACAAAAATGTTACTTCAAAGAAGAAACTCACAGTATTAGGGACAATGTATTAACAGGGATTAGAATTGGTTAACACACAAGAGGGAGAGTTGAAGTATTAGGTCATTTTCAGGTTGGAAAGAGGTAACTGGAATGCCTCAAGGATTAGTGCTAGGGCTTCAATTAATTACTATCTATAGCAACAACTTGGAGTGGAGAGAGTTTTGTTTTTAAACTTTCTGATGAACAAATATAGTTGGGAGAGCACGTTCTGTTGAAGACAAGGAATTTGCAAAAGTATATATAGATGGGTTGAAGAGTTTAATGTCGGAAAGTGTAAAATCATGCAACTTGCTGGGAAGAATCAAAGGCAGGACTATTATTTAAATGGAGAGAGGCTCCAAAGAAATATACCTCCAGTCAGATGACTGCACTTCCTAATCCACAAATGCCTGGCTGAGATCCATTGCTATGTATTAAAGCAACATTAGTTTTCATATTAATTTAAATAGTACAGATGTGTAAGGCACAGGAAAATATGGTAGACAAAACATATATAATCACTTAACTCAAACCAGACTACAACTGAAGAACACAGGCACTGGATCAATCAATCTGTACTGAAATGAGTGGAAAATGAATTGGAAAGCAATGAGACAAAGAGTGTGTATGCTGTTTTTGTCTGTTATTTAAAACACCTAAGTGGTCAGTGAAATTGCCAATAAAAACATTAGCACCAGCTCATAAATTAACATTGTTGGGACTCTTGGCATTTTATGTGTTGTTGAAAGAATATGTTCAGACTCAATGAGCAGAACAAATTCTCCATAGAAGTATGTTGCATAAATATCTATCTCACGTAGTATGGTTAACAGCAGTTGTCTTTTGGCAACTTTGAACAAGTCACTTGTAACATTCCTCAAGGGAAATGTGATCTGTTTTGAGAGGAGAGGATTATATCATCTAATTTACAATCTCAGTTTAATAAATTTATAAGTGAAGCTTTTGTAAAGATACAAACCTTTACTTGTCATTAAATAAAAATTAGGTGTTGTTAGAGTTAAGCTGCTTTAGAGGCTAAAAGTCAGAACCCAGGAGCTCTTTCTCTCGTTAAGTGTGATTGCCATTCCATTATTAGTTAAGGAATTTTTAATTCATGCTTGAATTTCTATATTTAAAATTACTATATGTTTCTTAATGCTTTTCAAGATGTATTACATCTTGAGATGTAATAGTTCAGAGGAGTCCATAAGCACTAGCCACAATAATGATGTCCCATAACTTGTGGGCAGGGCAGCTATGGATCTCAATGTAATGTCACCTAACATCTGATTCCCCTCAAAGTCTCAATGACAATGTCTATCATATCAACGAAACCTGTAGCTAGTTGCTAATATGTAATAAACCACATCTTGTTAGCAACAAGACACAGTTCTGGCTATACTAGGAAGTGATTTTCTTTAACATACTAGGCTAAGCAGTTTCTGTAGTTTCCTACACTTAGGGGATGGTGGCAGTAACCTACATCACGAGCAGCAGCTCATACAGGTGAGTGAGCTGACTTTCCCATGCAACAAATACCAAATCAAGCATTTATTGCTCTGTTCCTAAAGTATATATGTGTGATGTCTTAGAGCTGCCAGCTTTAATTGCTAACAAGCCTAGGAATGCTGGAGAAACTCAGCAGGTCTGGCATTATCCTTGGAGAGAGAAATGGAATTAACGTTTTGAATCTGGTCTTTCGAAGGAGAGTCATTCCAGATTCAAAAGATTAATTCAGTTTCTCTCCACAGACGGTGCCAGACCTGCTGCATTTTCCCAGCATTCTGTTTGTTTCAGATTTCCAGCATCTGCAGTGTTTTGCTTTTATTCAAAGGTTTAATTGCTGTTCAGTAAACACTGGGTGAGTTTACTCGAAAGTTAACTGCCGTTGACTCTGAAGTTTCGAACCCTGAATCTGCTTGTGGGCAAAAATAAAAAACTGCAGACACTAGAATACTGAAATTAAAACACAATATATGTTGGGAAAAAAATCAGCAGGTCAGTTAACATCTGTGGAAAGAGAAACAGAATTGGCATTTCAAGTCAATGATCTATCAGAACGGAGGTTCTGGTGTTCCTGAAGAACCTTTGGGAAGGTATACCTCCGTTTCTTGGTGCTTTTTTTTTCAAAAATGAAGTACAATACAAGAATTCCATTATAGGCAGTGTATCAGACTATAAGCCACCAATGGTTAGTACTGTTACATTCAACTATACAGATTTACAGGCTAGATCATGAGTTTCTGTCCTAGACAGAGACTTTCTTTATAGCAGTCTGAATCAAAGGAGAGCTACAGACTGAAATAAGTGAACGTTTTCATTAAGCATTAATTGGACACTTGCTCTGCATCTCCTGCATTATCCAGTCTTGCATCAATTTTCCAGTTTTCATAATTTATTTACCAAATTTGTAATTTCAGTTTAGTACTATTCCAATTTAGGATAATAATTTATTGCAAAATATATGGTTTTAGAAATCTAAATTGATTTTTCAGAAAAAGTGAAGACTTTGAGAGAACCTAATAAAACCTCCCAAGTATGTGCAAGAAAATTAGTGAAATGGTTTACAACAAACACTTTAGCTAACAGGGGAAACAAGTTTAAAAATATGAAATCGGAATTAAGAAAGGAAATCAATTGACACTTATTTACACTACTGTGTATATTCTTATGGAATCAATTACCAGAAAAAGCCATTGGCATAAAATTATAGCAAAAAAAATTCAACAGACAATTCATGTGGTTCTTGAGAAAGAAGGAATTCAGAGAAACAGTGAGAAGATGGATTTAGGATTTATTAAAAATGAATTGTTTGCCCATTCCTAAAACATACCATGTTTTTACACAAACCAGACAGCTATGATCTAAGTGGCAAACAGGAATAGAAAATATAACCTGAAGACTATCTGTTACAAATAATCACAACAGTGTCTGGGAATGCATGATTCAGAACTGTAACTTAGTCTTGCGGTTTAGGACATGATCCTTAGTCAGATCTACAGCTTTGTAACATATGCAACTCACTGCCAAATGGATCATTTCTTAGTCGAGTATCCATTCCTCCGTCTTCTCCCTCCAGTAAATGCAAACAGGAAAGTAAGTATTAAATAAAGATCTCAAAGGCTTCCTCCTGGACCATGCAGAATTTGTAACTAGCAGAAGGAAATGTCCATTTAAAAGGAATAAGCATTCATGATTGTCCACAACTGTATCCTTGGCCTTGACATCAAAATAGTCATAAAAACAATGTAGGGAAATCACTCTTACCTATTTTGAAAGCTACTCAACAAAATATAAGCAGCATGTAAAATAAAGTAGGCAGGAATCAAAGGAGACACGAAAGGAAAGGATAATACTATGAGACTTGAAAAAAACTAAATATGGAAGGTGTTGTTGCAATTATGTCAGTGCTTAAATATGATTAAAGAATTAGATTGCAAAAACAGTTATGCCTTAATACTCTTTTTATCACATTGCACCATTGTGTTCATTTTATATCTTTCTTCAAACTGTGTTTGCCCTCCCTGAATGATAACATGGAAAATACACACCATCATTCCGAAAAGGTGACAAAGAAAATCTCATCTGGAATTATTTTTAACACATTACAGTACCTCTGGATAATGTTCATAAGATGGAAAAGGCCATACAGCCAATCCAGTCTCCTCTTAGATATCTCAATAATCATGAGAGGGCTCAACTGGTTAACTCATGTTGAATATAGTCACAAATCGTTCTTGAGCTGGGGAAAGCACAAAGCTTTTAAAAAGAGCAATTTAACTTGTGCACCACAATCAGAAGAAAAGGTAACCTGCATTAATATTGATATACTGCATGGGGTCACTGCCTCTGTATGCTTTAATAAAGTTAATGGATTCATACCCATAAAAGTACAGAGATCTTTATACATTGTGCACAGTACAAGATTGGACCCGAATAAAGCAATGATTTTGAGAAAACACAAAGACAGCAAAGGGTATTGGCATGTAAATAGTTCTGCACCATCCTGACTAAGAAATAGTCAAATTTGCCTAATAAAAAGTTTTTATTCTGTAGATCTTAATAAAGGATACTTTTACCTGGAATCAATCAGTTCTCATTTCCCCGAATTAAATTCATTGGAACATTCATTTAAAATAAATGCTAATTAACATGAATACTCTCTTGAGCTGATTGCACATGTATCCAAACTGCTTCCATTCTCTAATAATATCTATGAAATTATTGAAGATTTTTGAAGGCACAATTTACAGTATTTCTATCAGGAAACAATTTGAGGGATCTCCTAATGCTCCAATTTGCAGTCAGGACTGTTTAAATACTCTTAATATGTGCAATTGATTGTAGAAACAAAACTAACGTTACTTGACTCTGTCAAACAACCCATTTTATTCTAAGTTGTAGAAACATTAAAGTGTAGAGAAATTCCTGTATTGTTAAATTGAATCCAGTGAAGACAGCTTTCTTTTAAAATGAGAAACACATTGCAGCTGTAATAGTTGAAATATAACCCTCCAGGCTGGGAAAAATAATCCTCTTCTCAAAAAGAATTTCTTGGATCTTGTCAAAGCCAGGATTCATTTATGGTCAAAGAAACAAAGGTTTCAGTGGCTCCTCTTGATGGTTCAGCCCAGTATAGCAGTTAGAAGCTGAGTGCACCAACAACGGATGTTCTCATTACACTTGTCTACAACATTAGCTAATCTCAGAGCATTGGATCTGAATGGCTATAAGAGTTTTTAATATTTTGATGTAGGGGCAGAAATGACAGGTTCTCACTATTGAACACCATCCAACAACTTCTGCTGGAAAGCAATGGCGTGTTAATGTCACATGAAGTGAAGCAAACTCCAGAGTGAGTTTGCTGTGATGCCCTTCACAGTTAAATAGCCATCAAACAAACCACTGTAGCCATTCTGCAACAAACACAGACAAAACTTTGAAATTGTCATACTAAACACAAGAACAGAGAAAAAAAATATTCTTTTTAAAAATCCATTCAGCTCAAAACTGTCTAATCATGAGACAATCACTTGGAAATGAGATAAAGTAACCATTTCTATCAGCACAAATTTTCTTCAGAAAAGGAGGACGAAGCAATTAAGAAGACTTTAGTGTAGGGAATGCTGTATGATTATTCTCATCAGTCAAGTAAATATAATTTATTATCCTTTTATTGTTTGCTAGTAGTATTGTCTATTTACAGAATGGTAAGAACGTTAGAATAATACAACAGAAAGAACAAAAACAGAAAGTTGCTGGAAAAGCCCAGCAGGTCTGGCAGCAGCTGTGAAGAAAAAATCAGAGTTAACGTCTCGGGTCCGGTGACTCTTCCTCAGAATTGGAGAAAGGCAAGGGCTGATTATGTGCAGATATATCAGACTGAATTTATATGCTGAATCTAATCTGATAACCCTGTGTTTGACACTATTCATTTGGCATAAGCTTTTACAATAAAAACAGTTGAAAGTAAAACAAATTGGATTTACAATTTAGAATTTGTTTCCTACATTACAACAGTAATTACATTTCTAAAGTATTGCCTGTAAATTTCACTGACAAGTAAAATCAGGCAGGATTTAAAACCAGTGCTGCTTTTAATCCTATTTGTTATCTATCTGCTGGATTTGGTTACAATTCCTCCCTAAGTGTCTGATCAGACCTCACAAAAAACAGTACAAACTAACCTCATCCCAGATGTTACAGTGCAAAGCAAGAAGACGAGGGCAAGTCATACAAATTATCATGGCCAACAATCTGTGCTACTGCATTCATCTATATCCTCTTAGTCCCATCTTCCTTATAGATGGGCCACAGGCAAGAGTCAGAGTAGATGCATGATAGTTTTATACATGGAACTGTGGAAGACTAGAACCTGGGCAAATTCTTCTGGCAGATAATTATTCAATGGTTTTTACTTAGGTTATTAACTCAGCCTTTCAATAATCCAAAAATACACAGCGGAATGTATTACTAAATAGGGACACAATGTTAAAACAGGAAGGTATCATGAACATTTTAGTATGATCTAACAAGTTTTACCCTAGACTGATTGGTTGACAAATAATTGATTATCAATGTGAACCATTCAGTGTTGAGACTTGATGGAAGTTTCTTTAAGGGGTCATCCAAAAGGTTGGTCATAAATAGACATAGGAGAATTAAATTGACATAAAGCTTTAGGGAAGATGGCAGGTTGGTGAATTCAAAGGTGAAGGAATGAAAACTGAAATAACCAAACGTTAAGAATCATTTAGTGCAAAGCTGAGAGCATAAACCAGGGAGAACATCTGTGATGGGGACAGGGAGTAGACAATAAGGATGTTAAAGAGCTGTCATGAGTTTTATAAACTTTACATGTTGAATGATTCAATGAAAGAATGGAGGGAGTTGATAATAGTACTCTAAATTCTGTTATTTTTCCGAATGGTAGTATCATAGAACTGATTCTGCTAGCTGCTTTTAAGAAGCAGACCTAACAGTGTCAATACTTATAGCTGGCTCAGACGTAGATCTCCCAGAATCTGAAATGAAATAGTGCCAATATAGCTTCTAATGTGAAGATTCCTGTGTTCCATATCAGGTTATGATAACTTAGTCAGAAACATATAAATGCATGAAGTTCATTATAACTTCAAAGTAGACTTTAAAAAGCATTCCTGGTATACTCCTCAAAAAGAAAGTCAATTTAAGGGTTTGAGGAGAGGTTTGACATTTGGCAGGAGTGGAGGTGGGAGTGGTGGAGGAAAGAAAGGAGACAAAAGGAGCAGGGGGCGTGGCATGGAGTCTGTAATGAGGGTGGGAATGACAGGAGGGTTAAAGAGTGACAGGATGAGGTGGGATAGTGAGGGAGACTGGGGTAGGAGAGAAGGAGGTTGCAAAGGGATAGAGGAAGAAAGAGGGAGGCTGCAAAGAAGTAGAGGAGAGGGATGAAAGAGAGAGAGGTTGCATGGGTAGGAGGGAAGCAGATGGAAATTGCAAAGAAAGGAGTTTTAAACCAGTTAACTGGAAGCCAGGAAAATTTGAAATCACTCAGGTAATGAATTACCTACACTTGGCAAATACTTGGCAAAAGTAATATAACGTGGATAAGTGTGAGGTTATCCGCTTGGTCGCAAAAACAGGAAGGCAGATTATTATCTGAATGGTGGCAGTTTAGGAGAAGGTGACGTGCAATGAGACCTGGGTGTCATGGTGGAGCAGTTGTTGAAAGTTGGCATTCAGGTGCAGCAGGCAGTGAGGAAAGTTAATGACATGCTAGCCTTCATAGTGAGAGGATTTGAATGTCCAAGTAAGGACATCTTGCTGCAGTTATACACGTCCTCGGTGAGGCCCGTTGTGAGCAGTTTTGGTCTCCTGGTCTGAGGAAGGACATTCTTGCTATTGAGGGAGTCCAGTGAAGGTTCACCAGACTGATTCCCGGGATGGCAAGACTGACATATGAGGAAAGATTGGATCGACTGGGCTTGTATTTGCTGAAATTTAGAAGAATGAAGGCGGAATCTCATAGAGACATATAAAATTCTGATGGGATTGGACAGGCTAGATGCAGGAAGAATGTTCCTGATGTTGGGGAAGTTCAGAACTAAGCGTCACAGCCTAAGAATAAGAGCTAAGCCATTCAGGGCTGAGATGAGGAAGGATTTCTTCACTCAGAGTTGTGAACCTGTGGAATTGTCTCCCACAGGAAGCTGTTGGGGACAGTTCATTAGATATATTCAAGAGGGAGCTGGATGTGGCCCTTGTGGATAAAGGGATCGAGGGGTATGGGGAGAGGGTGGGAGCGGGATACTGAGATTGCATGATCAGCCATGAATGGTCGTGCAGGCTCGGAGGGCCGAATGGCCTATTCGTGCACCTATTTCCTATGTTTGCACGTGAATGTAGAACCTCTATAATGAAGCTGCATATCCTCAAGGGTTGCTATATGGGAAAAACGTGCAGTGGATGCTGTTCTAAATGAATACTGTGTCAATTGCCAAGTTTAAATCTGAGATTGAGATCTGAGATGCAATAAAAAAGGATAACAACTGCTTGGTTAAAGTATTTCAGCTTTGTGAATGTGCAATGGGAAGGTAACAGCTGTGACCTCACAGATAATGAAAAGTATGTTTAAGGTAATTGCTTTTTGTATGGAGAAGTATTAGTTTTGTTGAGAAGCAACTTTTGTTGCTAACTTATGCCTGAGCTAATTTAAATACTGCTATTGAGGAAACCAAGGATTTTCTTAAGTGCTGTGGCTTTAAATTTAATGCACCCTTGATATTGATTTGGTTCTTCTAATTTAGCTTTTATGTGACTAAATAGCCCATACATCAATGCAAATACAGAAGATAATATTACTATGTGATTAATAAATAAAATACTAGGAGTGAAAAAGCAGTCCTTGAAAACCAAAACGTACCCAATGAAAATCAAAAAGTAGACTCCTTGAAAAATTACTTTGCACCCTGCTAGTCAGGAGAGCATTAAAAATGTGATCTTTGGTGTCAGTTTACATAGGGATTTGCTTTTATAAATATGGACTCACAGTATAATGACAAGGCATGATCAAATGTGTAACAAGCTGAAGTAAAGTTTTGCAGGACTTGTATAACATTCGTAATAGGTTGTACAGATGGGTACAAATAATTGTTTTGATTTTTTTTAAACTGATGTACATTTATTCAACCAATTTCCAAACATTCAATGACATCAGAAGTTTCAAATATTTTCTTAACTATTAAAATCAGAGGCAAATACTTTACACTTCAATTTTTTTTTTTGTTCATAGAAATGATACCAACATTTCCAAGTGCAATGAAAGGTGAAAAGGGTCCATCAGGAGAGCCTGGTGCAAGAGGACCAATTGGACCACCTGGCCTGCCAGGAATACCAGGTCGTGATCTTCAAGGACCAGTCGGAAAACCAGGTCTGCCAGGTCAACCAGGCTTTCCAAGTGTTGGGAAGCCTGGAATGCCAGGAATGCCAGGTAAACCAGGAGAGATGGGATTGCCAGGTCGCAAAGGTGACATGGGACCAAAAGGAGAACAAGGGCCAATGGGACCACCAGGACCACAAGGACTACCAGGTCCTTCTGGAATGCCTGGACTGGGGAAGCCAGGTAGACCAGGATTGCCAGGAAAACAAGGGCCAAGAGGAGAGCCAGGACAGAAAGGAATGCCAGGATTGCCAGGTCCTGTAGGGCCAAAGGGAATGCCAGGAATAGGTGTAGCTGGATTGCCAGGCTTAAGGGGGCCACAAGGGCCACCTGGGCAACCAGGCCCTGCAGGTCTACCAGGCATCTCAAAACCCGGCTTAAATGGTCTTCCAGGAGCTCCAGGAGCCCCAGGCAAACAAGGATTCCCAGGTGAACCAGGATTGCAAGGTTTTCCAGGGCCCCGCGGTGTCCAAGGACCTCCAGGGATGCCAGGTATTGGAAAGCCAGGTCTAGGTGGACTTCCTGGTCAACCTGGCTTTCCAGGGGCGAAAGGTGAAAAAGGACTACCTGGTTTACAAGGGGCCCCAGGAATGCCAGGAGTAGGAAAACCAGGGTTTCCAGGGCCAAAAGGTGAACGTGGTCAGGCTGGGCCTCCGGGGATGCAGGGATTTAAAGGTGAGCCTGGGGTTGCTGGTGCTCCTGGAATTCCTGGTCCTCCAGGTGCAAGAGGACTGCCAGGGCCTCAGGGTCAAATCGGGCCTGTGGGTGGCTTAGGTTTCCCAGGAGTGAAAGGAGAGTATGGGCAGCCTGGTGCTCAAGGTCCTCAAGGTCCAAAAGGAGAAGCAGGTGTCCAGGGATTGCCAGGCATACCAGGATATCCTGGTGAAGATGGACAACCAGGTCAACGAGGATTGCCAGGACCAATAGGACCAAAAGGAGACCTGGGGCAGAAAGGCCCATCTGGTTTACCTGGACGACCGGGACTACCAGGATTGAAAGGGGAAATCGGGTTTCGTGGAGAGAAAGGTATCCAAGGCCCCACTGGAATACCAGGGATTGCTGGTCCAGGTGGTCCAATAGGGCCACCGGGTCTTCCTGGGCCGAAAGGAGAGAAAGGACTACCAGGACCACCAGGGCTACCTGGTATAGGGAAACCTGGAGTTCCAGGACACATTGGACCAACAGGAAAACCTGGACCAGAAGGTCTTCAAGGATTATCAGGCGCACCGGGCCCTCCTGGCCCTCCAGGACCTCCGGGCCCACCAGGCCAACCAACTGATATAAGACAGTTTCAACTTCCAGAGATGGGGCCAGGAATTGATGGCATTAAGGCACCACAAGGATACGCTCAACCAAGTAAAAAAGGGAAACCTATAGGAATTAGTCCAGAAATGCCTGCATTCACTGCTAAGCTATCAATGCCTTTCCCGCCAGCAGGATCTCCTGTCAAATTTGATAAAATCTTATACAATGGCAGACAAAGCTACAATCCACAAACTGGCATTTTTACATGTGAGATACCAGGAATTTATTATTTTTCATATCATGTTCATTGCAAGGGTGCTAATGTATGGGTAGCATTATATAAGAACAATGAACCACAAATGTATACATATGATGAATACAAGAAGGGGATTCTTGATCAAGCTTCTGGGAGCTCAGTTCTTGAACTAACGCACGGTGACAAAGTCTGGATGCAGCTTCCATCTGAACAGGCAGCAGGACTTTATTCAGGCCCTTATGTGCATTCATCTTTTTCTGGATATTTATTGTATCCAATGTAAAAATCAAATGTAAACAAGTAAAGCTTTTAAAACATGATCTTTGTTATCTTACAAAAGTTAAATTTTCACTACAAAAGCAATTGCTGACATTTGTAGGATGATTAACTGTCATTCTTTCTTTGATGGAAGGCCATTGCTGGGAGAACCCAAAGAATGAATAGACTTGTCTGTTTTACACATTCTAAATGCACATTAAAGTGTTGTGAAACACAGAATAATACACCAAGACGCAAGAGTGGACTCAAATCAATGAAATAAAAATGTACTTGTCCTGCCATGAGCCCAAAGTTTAAGTTTGCAGAGCTTCTCAAAATCAACTCAAATCTACACAAGAGAGCTGTTTTGAACAATTGCAGCTAATTTTCCAATTACAATCAGAGTTATCAAAATCACACTCAATATAAGAATAGAGTCTAAATAGCACATCAATGTAGGGGGTATTTAATTAAGTTTGGAGTTGAGGTAGGTTTTCGGTTTAGTGTAAATACTTCACATCTATATATGATATACTGAAATGGTATATCTTACCTGCTTTATACACTTACTGGGTGCAACAGAGAAAAAATGTTTCAGTTCTCAGGAGCAATACGGTCTCTTTATGAGAGCAAATTCACACAAAAAAAACTTCAAGAAAATGGCTGGATTGCAAAAGAGGGAAAAGGGATAAAAGACTATTTTCATCTACAAAGTATGATTAAACATGAACAAATTATTGTGGTATCTCCTTCATCTAGTAAACAGTAAGGAGGTAATAGCAGTACATCAAGGATTTAAAGCAGCCTACCATGTACTGAGCGGCAACGTCTTGTCATCCACCACCACAGTGAAAAAAAACACACTTGACGAGCAGAGATCTGAAAACTGATAAAATGAGATGAACAATGGGTTTCTTGTGAAACAAGAAGAAATTCATTTTCTTCTGAGAGGGAAGATGAAGGATTTTTGTGCAGGCCACTGTAGCCTTACGATTTCTGTCCATGAGCTCTTTTTAAAAAAGTATAATGCTAGTATTTATCCAATGTCTGTACTTGAGCACTTCCACACCACTTAGTTGAAGAGCCACAGATGTAGTCCGAGCAGAAAGTGGCAAGAAAACACTATTTTGGATGAGGCATTTCTTCAATAAATGCATGAATTAGCTTGTCAGTTGCAAAGAAATACACTAGGACATCCATAAATAGATACAACACTGTGGGCTTTTTAATTTAAACATTAATTACCAAATGATTATAATTTTGAATGTGCAAAACATGCTTGTGCCACCAATTCTATCTTATGTTAGAAAGAAAGTTTAATGCCATTTGTGCATTGCTTTATTTTTGTTTCTTAAATATATGTTTAAAGAGCTCATTAAGCTTTCCAAATATAGAAAAAAAAACATATTTTGTCCAAGATTACCTGAACCAGGTATAAAAGCTGAAGTAGATAACTACAGTTTGCTGATGAATTCTACCCGTTGTAACTATGAATAAAATTTCCAACTTTTCAACAATAATTTATTTGTTTTACTACTGATTGTCTAAAGTTGTATACGAGTAGAAAGGCTGCATCAAAATGTGAAAAGCTACAATCAACAGCCATACAAGATGCTAGAGTAATTTGTTCATTTGAAATAAAATTTCTGTTGTTCATGCCAACTTTTCATCAGCTTTTGATAAACTGAATCATTTGCAATATTTTCACAGCTTGAGAGATTTATCATGTTTCCTTCCATTTGACAGTTTGAATTGCAATTATTTTTTACTTTAATTCCAATTCAGTTTCCATGAAATACAAGGGAAATGTAAAACTTTAATGAGATGGAATTAAAGAAACTTTAGCCAATGGATGTCTCTGCTCTGGTTTTCCAATCTTACTTTTCAATACCTTCTTGTTAGCTCACAATATATGATAAATAGCCCCAAAACGGTATGTCTACTTGGTTTTAATTGACACTGTATCAGTATGTCAGTTTTGGTTGTTTCTACATATAGGAACAATCTCAGTTGATTTGCTTTTGTCAGGCTTTATTTTGCAGGAAACTATTTTGGTGTGTCACGATGTAACATCTTTATAGTGTTAGCTACTTTGGAATTTTTATTTTTATAATGATCATTTTCATGGCAGTTTTCTTAAAAGGAGATTTAGTGACATCGTGTGTTGGTGTTATAACTTATCATATCATATGGTTATGGGTATGGGTTTTAAGTTTACACCATTATTTCCTCAATCCTGCATCATTCCAAACTCAGCTATGCCAGATAGGGGGAGGCAATAACTGGAGAATGAAGAAATATTAATCATCAACTTTCCATAGCAAAAGGCATAATTAGAATCTATGAACAAGCCATCTATCCACGTTCCCATACAGAAGCTATGTTGAGGGAGCTGACCAGGAGAAAACGTAGGCATTTGAATAATAGAGTACAGTTAACAAAATTTCAACGTTAAGCATAAAATAACTCAACTTCAAAATCTTGCCAAAGTGTATAGAATATATATTCTATAAGCAGCCTTTTAGACATGGTGTTTTCACTTTTGATTATATTCAGTATCTTACTGAATTCAAAGTAATTTCTTCCCCCTCTGTGGACTAATGCTAAGTCTGTATTATCAAAAAATTTTTGTACTGAATTGGAAATTATTGTATTAAATATTTAAACACATTTTCAGATTCGTTTTGAGAAGAATCTTTTGTTTTGTGAAATAATGATTTATATTTTCCTTTGTGATGTTGAAGTTTTTTGGGGATTATGTTAAATGAATGTGTACTTTTGCAGCAAGCAGTACTTCATACTTAATGAAATACCTCCACAATCCTTCATTTTTTGTTTCCATTCAAAATAAATCAATAGGATCTCAATTATCATGATTGCTGATTGACTGGGATTTGCCAAAAACAGCAGGAGATATTGCTCTCCCCTACTCTACTCAGCTCAGTACAATCATATTCACTGTTTACTCTTTTAAAAATTACCTTAAAGCAAATAAAATTCACAAGTGCTTAGGCCAGAGAACAATGTGGGGAACAACCAAAGAATAAAGAACGTACATGTACACTGAAGATTGTAGTGCAGTGGTAGCAGCCCCACACCTGCACTAGTAGACCCAGGTTTAAGTCCCCATCTCTGAACAGGTTGATTAGAAAAATAGGTTAAATTTTAAAATATATGGTTTAATTTAATTGACCGTTCACTGACAGAGATAAGAACACAAGAACTAAGAGTAAGAGTAGGCATTTCAGTCCCTCGAGCCTGGTTTGCCATTTGATATAATCATGGCTGATCTTCTCTTGGACACAACTCCACTTTCATGCTTTCCACAACCCTTCAACCCAATACTAAATAAAACTCTTGACTATTTCCTCAATGTCCCAGCATCTACTGCACTTTGGGTTGTGAATTCCACAGATTCATGATCCTTCGAAAAAAGTAATTTCTCCTCGTTCTGTTTTAAATCAGCTAACCCGTATCTTAAAACTATTACCTTTCATTTTGGATTGCCCCATGAGGAAGCTATCTATCTATGTCTGCATTGTCAATCCCCTTAGCATCTTGTATATCTCAATTAGACTTCCTCTCATTCTTCTGAACTTGAGACAATAGGCCGACACTGCTCAATCGCTCTTAAGACAAACCTCTCATCTCTGGACTCAATCTATGAACATTCTCTGAACTTCCTCCAATACAGCTACATCCTTCCTGAAGTAAAGGGACCAAAATCCAGGTTCGGATAGCAGAATCAAATGGCAGGAGCAAAAATCTGACCTCATACTAATATACAAAGCCTGCTGTCCTGAGTAGAAGCCATAGAGTAACAGCAACATGTACTGAAATGGCACCTTAAAAGACATGCCGTCAGCACTAATCTTAACCCTCAATCCTTTAATCCCCACCCCAGATCAGGAGTTTTTTATTTTTAAAGCTCAGCCAAGCATTCACAATAAGGTCAACTGCAGTAAGTCTATAACCAATGGATTCCATTAAAACAGAAAAACTTGGTGGCCTCTTTTTATCTAAGCTACACCCAATGTCTTATCAAAGTGTTCCAGGTCCTGCTCCTCTGATGCTGCTTGGCCTGCTGTGTTCATCCAGCTCTACACCTTGTTCCAGGATCAGATTTTGTTTTTGTTTAAGTAAAAGATTCAGAAAACCTTTCTCTAAGTTAAGTGGCTCCTAGTTTTTAAATCATGACCTATCATTACATTAGAAATCACAAACAGCATTTTCATCAGTTCTAAATGCAAGGAGGCATTCATCACTGAGAACTCTACTGCATCTCAACACTTAAATAATGCTGACCAAAGAAATTTTCAGGACAAAGTCCTAGAACTGAATCACTGCAGTGAAAACATATCTAACTTACAATATGGTATCTAAGGAATGAATTTTTTTTAAAAAAGTATTGAACAACAATCACAAAAAAGCCGTTTAATGAAGGAATTGCAGGAGCAGGTTCTCCCCTCAGGGCTGATAATTCCTCTTTAGGACAGATCACAACTTCTAAAGGTGCCAAGAACAAAGTCTCCATCAAATGCCAACAGGCACCAAAAAGTTCCCAGATAGTGCAAATGGGGTCACAATCCTGGAACAGGGACCCACCTGCTATCACAGAATGGAAACTGGCCCTTTGGCCCAACAAGTCCACACAGATACATCCTCCTATAATCCACTTAACCTACACATCCCTAGACACTATGGGCAATTTAGCATGGCCAATCCACCTAGCCTGCACATCTTTGAACTGTGGGAGGAAACCAGAGCATGCTACTTTTAAGTACCTCACCCCTCTGTTCCAACATGGGCATAGCCATGAAAATGAGAGTCTTCATTTTGAGTACTGTCCAAATGAACAAAGTTGAAGGTGATTATCTCAAATCAATTCCTAGAGACAGTTCCATGATTTGATACATTCTCAATTAGATTAAAATAGAAAATTGATGTGCTCATATTAGTGTATCAGTAAACACTATTATTATGAGATCATTCATGACATTTTTATTCAGTGTTGGCATGAATCTACAAACTGCATGAATAGCAATGCTAAAAATAATTTAACAGTTACAGAATGTTAATTCTCAATTAGGCGCTGGGAAACTCCAGACTCAAATACACAAAGAAATGAGAATAAAATATTTTGAGTGTTATTTTCACAATATATTTAGGTAGAGAGTTGGATAGTGAAAACAATAAGTAGCTTTTTGTTTTCTTTATTCATTCATGGGATGAGCGTGTTGCTGGCTAGGCAGCATTTATTGCCCAGAGGGCAGTTAAGAGTCACGCACATTGATATGGGTCTGGAGTCACATGTAGACCAGACCAGGTAAGGATGGCAGTTTCCTTCCCTAAAGGACATTAGTGAACCAGATGGGTTTTTCCTGACAATTGACAATGGATTCACAGTCATCATTAGACTGTTAATTCCAGGTATTTACTGAATTCAAATTCCACCATCTGCTGTGGCAGGATTCAAACCCAGGTCCCCAGAATGTTAGATAACAAGGCGTAGAGCTGGATGAACACAGCAGGCCAAGCAACATCATAGGAGCAGGAAGGCTGACGTTTCAGGCCTAGACCGCCCGAAAAGTCAGCCTTCCTGCTCCTATGATGCTGCTTGGCCTGCTGGGTTCATCCAGCTTTACACCTTGTTATCTCAGATTCTCCAGCATCTGCAGCTCCTACTATCCCCAGAATGTTATCTGAGTCTCCAGATTAACAGTCCAGCGATAATACCACTAGGCCATCGCCTCCCCTTATCCCCTCAGCTAACATCTGAAAGGAAGTGGACAATTAAAGGGAATTGGCAAGAGGCAAGTACCACAAACTGTAAAGAGCATTGCATCTTAAATTACACATGCTTCAACAATCTCACAAAAGGATTAGACGTCAAAGCAACCATTACATTAGCTATAATTAATTAGATTTTAAGAAGAGGGCAGCATGATGGCTCAGTGGTTAGCAGTACTTCCTCACAGTGCCAGGGACCTGGGTTCAAATCCAGCCTCGAGCAATTGTTTGTATGGAGTTTACGCATTCTCCCCGTGTCAGCGTGGATTTCCTCCAGGTGCTCCAGTTTCCTCCCACAGTCCAAAGATGTGCAGGTTAGGTGGATTGGCCATGCTAAATTGCCCCTAGTGCCCAGGGATGTGTGGGTTAGGTGGGTTAGCCATGGGAACTACAAAGATGGGGGCAGTGATTCAGTGTAGACTTGTTGGGCTGAATGATCTGTTCCCTCACTGTAGGGATTCTAGGAGTTACAGAGCTCAAGTGGCTACAGCAGTGATGAGTGTGTTAAGCAAAAGAAGTACAATGTCAAAAAGATACGTACACCTAATTGTTTTGTGGATTATGAAAAAGGTTTTCATCAGGTAAGCTGATAAAACCTGTTGAAAGTGCCATAAGTGATCAGGACTAACTGGAGAGAGAGAGAAATGAACTGGAGCTGTGTACGCAGGACGGATGACTACAATAGGACAGTATTTTGTCAAACTAAATGTGCAGTAATTGGACACAGGGTAGCAAAAGGCCCTCACTATTGCTTTTTTAAATCTAGCTATGATGAAGGAATTCTTTTTTATTTTTGTTCAGAATATGGGTGTTGCTAACCAGATCCACATTTGTCATCCATCCCTAGTTATCCAGAATGATTTCAGAGGGTAGTTGAGAGTCAGTCACCTTGTGGGGGTCTGGAGTCACATGTAGGCCAGACTAGGCAAAGACAGGAGATTCCCTTTCATAAAGTGCGTTAGTGAACCAGATGGGTTAACACACAGTCACCATTAGTCTAATCTAATTTCACATTTTATTCAATTCACATTTCTAAGGCTTTGGAGTAGATCTGTAGCTCGGATTGTGGGTGTTGTTCTGCCATTTTCCAGGCTTGTGGGTTGTTTTTCCCATTTTCTTGCCAATTTGAGCGTGTTGCGCCCGTAGGTTTCTACGGTTGTGGAGTACATCTGTAGCTCAGGTTGTGGGTGTTGACATTTACATTTACATTTCATTATCTACCAATAACATGATTCAGACCCATGGATTACTCATCCAGTGACATTATTACCATGCAACCGTTTCCCCTCATGAATCATTAGATGAAATTCAGAAAGGCGTGAAAGGAGGATGTCAATTGGTGAAGGCAGTGAAATTTACAGGTGACCAGCCCCTAGCATCTAGAACATAGTAGTTGGTGCAGATATTATTGAATAGTATGAACTGGTCATAGATGTATATAGCATGGAAACAGACCCTTTCGTCCAACTGGTCTATGCTGACCAGATATCCTAAATTAATCTAGTCCCATTTGGCACCGTTTGGCCCATATCCCTCTAAACCCTTCCTATTCATGTGCCATTCCAGATGCCTTTTAAATATTGTAATTGTACCAGTCTCCACCACTTCCTCTTCCATACTCACACCACCTTCTGTGTGAAAAATTGCCCCTTCGATCCCTTTTAAATCTTTCCCCGCTCACCTTAAACCTATGCCCTCTAATATTGGACTCCCCCATCCCAGGTAAAAGACCATACGCCTCATGATTTTATAAACTTTTATAAGGTCACCCCTCGGCCTTCAACACTCCAGGGAAAACAGCCCCAGCCTATTCAGCTTCTCTGTATAGCTCAAACCCTCCAACCCTGGCAACATCCTTGTAAATCTTTTCTGAACCCTTTCAAGTTTCACAACATCCTTCCTATACCAGGGAGACGAGAATTGTACGTGGTATTCCAAAGGTGGACTAATCAATATTCTGTACAGCCACAACATGACCTCCTAACTCCTATACACAATGCACTAACCAATAAAGACAATCATACCAAATACCTCCCTTCACTGATAGTAGGAACTGCAGATGCTGGAGAATCCGAGACAACAAGGTGCAGGGCTGGATGAACACAGCAGGCCAAGCAGCATCATAGGAGCAGAGAGGCTGACGTTTCGGGCCTAGACCCTTCATCAGAAAAGGGGGAGGGGAAGGGGGTTTTGAAATAAATAGGGAGAGAGTGGGAGGCGGATAGAAGAGGGATGGAGGAGAGGATAGGTGGAGAAGAAACAAACAGGTCGAAGAGGCGGGGATGGGGCCAGGAAAGGTGAGTGTAGGTAGGGAGTTAGGAAGGGGATAGGTCAGTCCAGGGAGGACGGACAGGTCAAGGGGGCGGGATGAGGTTGGTCGGTAGGAGATGGAGGTGCGGCTTGAGGTGGGAGGAGGGGATAGGTGGGAGGAAGAACAGGTTAGGGAGGCAGGGACGAGCTGGACTGGTTTTGGGATGCGGTAGGGGGAGGGGAGATTTTGAAACTTGTGAAATCCACATTGATACCATTGGGCTGCAGGGTTCCCAAGCGGAATATGAGTTGCTGTTCCTGCAACCTTCGGGTGGCATCGTTGTGGCACTGCAGGAGGCCCAGGATGGACATGTCGTCTGAGGAATGGGAGGGGGAGTTGAAATGGTTCGCGACTGGGAGGTGCAGTTGTTT
>NC_063342.1:26853847-26928304 GCF_021869965.1 Rhincodon typus
CTTTTCTGATGAAGGGTCTAGGCCCGAAACGTCAGCCTCTCTGCTCCTATGATGCTGCTTGGCCTGCTGTGTTCATCCAGCCCTGCACCTCCCTTCACTATCCTGTTTACATAGGAGTCCACTTTCAAGGAACCATGAACCTGCAGTCCAAGCTTGCAGAATGAAAATTATATAAAAGACAAAAAAGTCATGAAGATGGGCAGAAATAATGATGGGAAAATAGATGTCAAGAATGAGAAACAACTGGAACAGATATTATAAAAGAACCTGGGAAGCATCTATCAGAATATTGTTACTGCCATAAATAAACTGAAGCTGGAATGGCAAGGGCAAAGAATTCAATCTTCAAACATAATGCATTTGAAAAGCACAGGATTAAGTAGAAATCTTTAAAAAAAAAAATCAATAAGTAAAAATAAACAATGGGGTATCTTGTTTATGACCCGACAGGGTGGGGGCAGTTAATCAGCTCTCCTCTGATCATTATCCTTTTAATACAGAACTACATCTCCCCTCAATAAATACATAATTAACTAGTTAGGGCACAGTTAAAGCAGTTAGGGCGCCAACCGCACGGTCTTTTTGAATAAAAAAAGTAATTTTAATTAGTTACTAATCCCAAGATAGATAATAAAGGAGAGGGCACCAAATGTGTACACAAATCTAAAGAAAATGTTTAAAAGGCAATTGCATCCAGTAAGTAATGTCTTGGTAAATATGGACTATTCATTTTTGGTCTTTGTCATCAGATTTCAATACCTGGGACCATCATGGATTAAAATTGTTTTTTTTAAGAAAGGGAATAAACATGGACTTAAAATGTCAGCATTCAAATGACCAGATGGGAAACACTTCTGATGAAATCAATAAGAAACAAGAACCAGTCTAAACCTTAAATAATCCGTTCACAAAATGCATCAAAACTCAGATCGGATTCTTTGACTCACACCTTGAAGGCTATGTTGACATGGCTTCTAATGAGATGTCTTCCCAGGGTCCTGTCCAACATTGATCCCACAAATTAAATTTAACATCAAGTTATCTGTTTCATTGCTGCATGTGGGCTTTTCTGTGTTGCAAATTGACGGCCACATTTCTTATCTTTTGTGCTACGATATTGACGATACTTCAAAACTAGTTCAGTGGTTATGAAGAGCTTTGGAACCTTTTTTGGATCATATACATTGCCATATAGAAACAGGTTTGTTCTTTCTACCCACAACCTAAAGAATACAAGTAAGATGTGGTGACTGTTTTTTTCCTGTGAAGTATTTCGTATTAGCTTACTAACTGGAGGCAAAAAGTGTCCTTTTTACGATTTGCTCTGGTTACTGAACCATAACTTACTATATAATGTGATGCATGGAGGACTGTTGGGTAATTCCCTCATCTGAATGCAAGTTATAAAGTGTTTTTGTAGCAGTTTGGCTTATAGTCCAGAGATTACTCTACTTGTAGAGATAGTAAGAACTGCCGATGCTGGAGTCTGAGAAAACAGTGTGGAGCTGGAGGAACACAGCAGGCTAGGCAGCATCAGAGGAACAGGAAAGCTGACATTTCCGCTCAGGACCCTTAATTTTACCTACTTGTAGGTTTTTTGATCACCATTTATAAGTGATATACATTCCTCGTATGAGATGTGTAGTTTGACAAGATCTAGAAAAATTATGTTGATCAAAAGTGGAAACATGGCTTCAATGGAAAAGACAAAAGAAAAAGCAAGGAATGTATAGAATGCAAAAAATCAATCCAACATCATGCTTTACTTCTCCACTGAAGTTGAAAGTTTTATCCTGTAGGTGTCAGTCTCACGTGAATGTCATCAGCTCTGCAAACAAACTTAGCTCAGCATCTACATTCACACTTTCCAGCAGATGTCAGCAAAGTGTAAACAGTAGCAGGAATCTGCACAATCTTTCCTGTTAGTAGCTTTAAGAGTTGATACCAATTCACACCTATACTTAACGTATGGTGAGTGAAAACACAAGAAAAACTTAAATTTTTATTTGTTGCCAAGGACTGCTTTCAGAATTTGCACTTCATCTTGAGATCAGCTCCCAAAACAAAAGGAAATAGACTAAATGATTTAAAATGAAAATTTGTTTTGTTTTGCAAAGGTCAGCAAATTGAATTTCACTAGTATATTGTGCTTCTGAAATTCACAGGCCGATGCATGGAAGTAGAGGGGAGAGAAAATTACCTCCAATCTGACTACTTCCACGATCTGGCAACTCCTCCTTCCCAGCCCCCACCTACCCTATCTACCTGGCAGCCTGCCCACGTATCTATTTACTTCACCCACTAAACACAACAACAGTTCCAGTGTTGATCACAAGATTTGGGCCACTGGTTCTATGCTAAGTTGCAGGATCAGTTCTCTCCTATGCATTGATCAAGTGGCTACTCTTGCTATGAAAGCATGTTCAATTCAAAATTGGAAGCGGCAGATCGCAATAAGCCAACATTTTGTACTATTAAGCATGGAGATCCAAATGTACTGAGTCCAAGACAATTAATGCAGGATGGGAAGAGGTCAAGAGTACCTAAGAGGATTTTCTGCACAGCAGTAGGGCACAAAGTCCAACGGGACTCCAAAAGAGAGACTTCTCCAGTTTGAACCAAAAATGACTACTGCCAACAAAACAATGATTCATGATACTTTTTTAAAAAAAAAGTCACAAAATTTATGGGTGATTTGGTTCTCCCTCACCCAGTGTGGCTTCTATTGCAACCCAACCACCATTTTAACTCAGATCAAGGAACAGGGATTGAACTGTTGTTCTTGCTGATCTGCATTGCTGCCCAGGTGAGATCGAGAATGGGAAATACAACTATGTCAGAATGTAGTTGTGCTGTTTCTGGAACAGGTGATAGAGTGAATATTTATGCTTACAAAATTACTTCTTATAAATTTATTTTTAATATTCTCTTACAAACTGAAGGCCGAAAACAATTGTTCTTTGAATGATTAAGAAACAATAAAAGCAGTCTTTTACTTTCAAGCAACATACTTTTCTGTTCTGATAACCTTCACTGCTGTTTCTAACTTCGATGATGCAGACTGGAATGATCTTATGACGATCAAAGTGAATCTCCAGTCATGTCTATAAATAAGTTACATAACTGTGCCCAAACTGAATGGCACAACCGGAAAACTGGCAATTAAACTGAACAGATAATTCCACGTTACTAAATCAAACAACAAATTACAATAAAGCTTCAGGAAGATCCAAATCTTTTATATTCTTCATTGAAAATATTCTCATCATTTTAAAATATTCAAACTATTAGAAAAATTCTCAACTTGAACATGAATTTTGTTCTGTTAAAGCAATTGCAAGTAGCATCATAGGGTACTAACTTAAAGAATATCTATTTTCATCTGAATGGAGTACAGTACATTTCAGTCCTGTGGAAGTGTATGAAAATTCAATTCTTTCAGACCACTATTCAATTTTGGGGGGGGGGGGTGAGGAGTTTCTTTTATATGTAACTCCTTTACTAAACAAAGACAAGGAGCAGGAAACTACAGGCCAGTTGGCTTAACATTTCTCAGGAAACATGCTAGAAGCTATTATTTAAGAGTCATTGTAACAGGATAGTTGGGTCAGTTCAAAGGTAAATCAGGCTTAGTCAACATGGTTTTGTCAAAGGGAAGTCATATTTAGCTAATTAAGCAGAGTTCTTTGAGGTAGTAATTTGTGCTCTGGATAAAAGATGTACTGGACTTAGTTTTCCAGAACCCATTTGATAGGGTAGCATATCAAAGGTTGTTATAGAAAATAAAAGCTCTTGGGTGTCAGAAGTAACATATTGGCATGACTAAAAGATTGGGTATCTAAAAGGAAGCAGATTAGGAATAAATGAATCTTTTTCAGGCTGGCAGGATGTCATGAGTGTCCCACATGGGTCAGTGTCAAATCCTCAACACTTTACAATTTATGTAGATGATTTGTATGAAGGGATTGAAGATTGTGTTGTTAAATTTGCTGATGACACAAAGGAATGTAAGAAAGTGAGTAATAAAAAGGATACAAAGGGATATAGGTAGGTTAAATGAGTGGGCAGGGATCTGGAAAATGATCTATAATGTGACAATTTCACATTTTCCATCTTTACAGAAAGAATAAAAGAAGCATATTATCTAAATGGTGAAAGGTTGTAGCGCTGAGATGGAGAGATCTGGGTATCCTGTATATGAATATCAGAAGGCTAGCATACAGGTACAACAAATAATCAGGAAAGCGAAAGAATATTATGCTATATTGAGAGGGGAATTGAATTCAAGGGTAAGGAAGTTATGCTTCACTTATACACTGATGAGACCATATCTGGAGTATTATGTACAGTACTAGTCATTGCACCTACAGAAGGATGTCAATGCCTTGGAAGTTCAGAGAATGCTCACTATCTAATGCGTGGAATGAGCAGATTGCCTAATGTGGAAAGGCTAGACAGACCATGCCTGTACTCTCTGAAGTTTCGAAGATTCAGAGGTGCAAATTGTAATGTACAAGATCCTGAGGGTCCTTGAATGGGGGGACATTGAAACAGTATTTCCAATTCTGGGAGAATCTAGAACACAAACATAAAAAGGGTCACCCAATTAGGACAGATGTGACAAGAACCTTCAAGAGTTTTTTGGAATTATCTTCTTCAAAAAGATAACGGATGCAGAACTTTAGATATTTTGAAGGCAGAGGTAGATAGATTCTTGATTGTCAAGGGAATGAACAATTATTAGGGATATGCAGGAATGTGGAGCTGAAGTTAAATTCAGATTAGCCATGATCTTTTTGAATGGCAGGGCACATTCAAAGGGCTGAGTAGGCTACACTTGTTCCTTGTCTGTACGTTCACCATCCAAAACAATGCCCCATGATGTAATCAACAATCACTGGCAAAAATAACCTTTGGCCATCTACAGAAGTATCAAAAAGGGATGTTCATATCAATTCCACTTTTTTGACAAAGTTTAAGAGAGGTTTTAATGATGAAATCCCATTTTGGCTATGATACATCACTGTCAGTAAGAAGCCTTTCCAATGCTTTTTCTCTCAGGGTCCAAAAAGATAGCTCTCATAGCCACACAACAATTGTAATTCATGCCGCTCCTCTCAGAATTGCATGCGCGCACGCACACACACACACACAGAATTTATATATTCTCTTGCATTCAATTTTTCAACAGTTCAACAATTAGTAGTGGTTTGTTTCCCTGGTATAAAAATGTAGAACTCCAGCCAACATGGAAAGCTCTCCCCAACAGTGTACAGCAGCATTAATTCCAATGATGATTATTTCAAAATTTTCCAGTCAAATCAAATATTGTATTAGATGATTTCAGCTTGTTCAGAAGCATTTGTTCAGCAGTAATGTTGTGGTACATCATCTGCAAATTCAACAGTTCAATTATTAGCGTTCAAAATATACATGAAAATTTCACCTACTAAACCCAAACCAAACAGGTTTTGTTCTTAAGAAATCCGATTTACAGCATCCACAGTTCTTTCAGTTTTTGTTCTTAATAACACTTCCATTCATAAAACACACATTAGTTACAGACATGACTCGTAGTTTGGACTTAAAATCGTACTGAGTCACAGCGCTGAACTTCTCTCTCCTGCAATTCAGAGCAAATTTATCACCAGTATTATTAAAAAACTGGCAGTAATAACAGTGACAGATTACAAATCCTTTTAAGATCAGCCTGAGTATAAACATTTAATTTTTGCAAATAAGACCTATCGAGCTGGAGAATATAGGAGAATAATCCAACAAAATTAATGTGGTTCCCCAATTGCTGGGGGAACACAACATTTACAGAGTGATAGAATTTGCAGTTCATGTTTTCCACTTCATCCAAGCCACCTACAATGTCTAATTCCACACACCAAATCACTGTCATGTTACTCAGCAATAGAGTCTAGTTTCAAAATGATTTCCACTTTCCATCCATCACACTGCAGCCCATAATCACTGTATTAATAGTCCCCTTTTGTTACATGCCAACAGAAGGCAGGACTGCTGTCACTTATTAAATGATATAAAAGGGAGTTTTCACAGTACTTCTAATTCAAACCCATTTACTTTGGGTCAGCAGTACAGACAGAAGATTAAAAAAAAGTGTCAGTGTCAAGATTAGGGATTTGTTCAGTTTCTAATCATAAGATGTTAGACTCCATTTAAAGTTAACTGGGTAAACAGCCTTTCAGTCCTTACTTACACACTATTACTTCACCTAGATCCCATGGTGTTTGCTCTTCTTGGCCTGATGTTGCTGGGGACTTCCTTAAAAATTGCAGGTAGTTCTTAATAAATTTAGTCTTGAGCAGGAAAGCTACTGAAGCCAGAGATAGGGAAAGCTATTTCCAAAACAGTGGAATTTTTTTTTTTTAAAAAAGGAAAGCTGTCGTTTTGGAAGCCGGAAGGAGTCGAATCTTCAGTAAGATCTGTTGTTTTTTTTAAGGAAGCGATTTACAAGGCATGGTGAATGTAGTGAGTGTAATGAGGTCAGCCCGGCTGACAGCATAGAATACGCGTTCCGAGTGGATGGGATTAGCGGCCTCACGTCAGGGGGCCCTGACCGACAGGTGTGCACGTGTGCAACATCCTGATCGTTCAGAACTGGCTCTGAGGGAACCGGATCGGTATCAAGGACTGTCCATGTGTAAATAAAGGGCAACTTAACAATGGAATCCAGCCTCTGTGCTGTTATTTCAGTGAACAGAATGGTAAGTGTAGGAAGGATCCTCCTGACGAGCATCCAGAGTCTAGAACCAGGGGTCACAATCTAAGTCCTAAATGGCCTATCCCACATCCTGAGATAAAAGGAGTGATTTCTTCACAGAGAATATAGCGAGCCTGTAGAATTCTCTGCCACAGAAAATAGTTGAGGCCAAAATATTGAAAGCCTTTGAGGTAGGCATAGTTCATGCTAAAGGACGCAAAGGGAATAGGGCAAAAGCTGGAATAAGGTATGGAGTTGGATGATTCAACATGATCATACTGAATGGCAGAGCAGGCTGGAGGGGCCGAATGACCTACTCCTTTCATTTAAAACAATTTTTGATTCTTTTTCCACTTAAAATGTATTTGAATATCCGTTATATCATAACGCCTGGTTAAAATTGGAAGCACTCATTTCTAGCTCAGAAGTAAGTGGCTGTAAGTTCCACATAATCAAGGATGTTATCCTGGCCAGACACCGAAGGAGCACTGTACTGAGGGTGTTTTCACCGATTCCAGATTGAAGTTTACAACCTCAGTGTTCACCCAGAGTTTGATTTTCTCTCAACCATTACTGAAAGTAATTAGCTAATCAATCATTTCATTCCCTCCCCCCAACTCTAGACACACTGCGGTGTGAAAAATGCTTGTGACAAGTGTCACCCACTTAACAGCAATTAATTGTACGCAAAATAGTTGGAAACACTTTTGAAAGCTGTGATCAAGCATTCTCTTTCAATCTATTATGATATTTTGTTAAAGAAAGCAAGATAACACTTTCAGGAAGAACAGTGACTCTTGTGAAATAAACTGACACCAGGAACTATTTAGGAGGGAGACTGCTGCGTGTATTAAAATCTAAGTAGTTTAGAACATGGATTTTCTAAATAACCACCAAATGGAATTCTACAGAAAAAAAAAGGGCACTTGTGTGGACAAAATAATCTTTGACTTAAGTCAGGCAAGTACCAGCTCTAACTAAAATTAATTTAGAACCATCAATATTCACTAACGTGTTTGGGAACAGTTCTAAGTACAATGTAGAAAAATATTATGTTCTTCTGTTATCTCCCTTAAAGTGAGAAATCCTTATCATAGAATCTCTACAGTGTGGAAACAGGCCCTTCGGCCCAACAAGTTCACACCGATCCTTAGAACATCGCACCCAGACCCATTCCCCCTAACCTAAACATCCCTGAACACTATGGTCAATTTAGCATGGCCAGTCCACCTAACCTGCACATTTTTGGACAGTGGGAGGAAACCGGAGCACTCTGAGGAAACCCACACAGACACGGGGAGAATGTGCAAACTCCACACAGACAGTCGCCAGAGGGTGGAATCGAACCACGTCCCTGGCGCTGTGAGGTAGCAGCGCTAACCACCGAGCCACCATGCCACCCCAATCCTATTTCACAACTCATACTATTTAAGAAGTGTCTCCAACAAGTATAAAACATGGTCTAATTCAGTAGCTTACCTTTTTCATGGCTGACATGGTATCATTGCCATAATAATGCAAAGTGCTATTAGGATTATTGACGTCATATTTAAAGCCAGCTATGTGAACTTTATCACACATAGCAAGTGCCATAGATATTGCAATTATTCCAGTTGTTGGATATTGAGGTGGCTGTCAGAAACAAGTCAAATGTAAGTGTACTTGAAAAAGCAAAACTGATAGAAACAAGCTAAAGGAAAAAAAACTAAGTATTTGCACGTGGCTAATAGATAATGCAAGACTTTGAATAAATAATGCTGTACCCACTTATTACTGCTAAATTTTAAAAACATATTTCAACAATATACATCAGCCAGTTATAAATCTAGGTGAAATTGAACCATCAGTACACAGTTTAATATATCTTTATTACAATAATATTTTCCTCAAATCAGAAATACCACAAAAAAATGCTTACATGCAGTAAATTTCACAAAAGGGCTAGTATGATTTGCCAGTCTAATATTGCTGATTGTGGATCCAACATGAACCCTTGGTCATCATACTGGAACCAATTTAACAATCTGTAAGTATTCTTGTAAGTAAATTTACAGGGCTTACCAATAAAGGGTTAATGAGGGCTCATTAAATTTCTTATTTAAAAAGGTTTGTGCAGATTTGCATAACTAAAAAATTACACAGCATTTCTTTCACCAAGAGGACAGCTCCTCCTAATTCATCTCAGAAGCAGCCAAGTTAAGAGTCGCTTTAACATTTAAAAAAAAAATTAACAATATTTCTGAAGTCTGGTTTTGCGTTTGGGGAAAAACAACAACTTTGGACTCAAAACATAAAAAAACTCTTCACTTGCAAGGTGATGAGCAATTTTTATTTGCTGTTCTCTATGGAAAAATAAGGCCAAGTGACAGAAAACATATTCACAGAATCAGAATCACAGAATGGTTTCAGCCCACTGTGCCTGCACGGATTCTATTACTGACTGCCAATCTCCTGTCTTGACTTTCACCATACCTCTGCACACCATTTCTATCCAAATGATCATCCAATGCCCTCTTGAATGTCTCAGTTGAAGCAGTCTTCACCACATCGGGAGGTAATGGCCTAGCATTATTATTGCTAGATTATTAATCCAGAGACCCAGGCAACCTATGGTAGATGGTGGAATTGGAATTCAACAAAAATCTGGAATTAACAGTCTAATGATGATCGCGAAACTATCAATTGATAGTGAACCTGAAGGGTTTTTCCAATGTCCTTTAAGGAAGGAAACGGTCATCCTTACCTGGTCTGGCCTACATTTGACACCAGACCCACAGCAATGTGGTTGGCACTTAACTGTCCTTTGGGCAATTGGGGATGAGCAATAAATGCTGTTCTAGCCAGTGATGCCCTCATTCCAAGAATGAATATAAAACAAAAGTGCGTTCCATATTATTACTACTCACTGAAAAGGTTTTTTTCTCACATCACCCTTGCCTTTTTTTGCACATCACTTTAAATCTGTGCCTTCTCCTCACCTACTGTTATCGAGCCCACTCAGAAGAGATTTGATGGAGATTTTCAAAATCCTACAAAGAGCAGTCCAACTACTTCAATCTAGCGTCACACCAGAAGTTTCTCATTCCTAGAACCATTCTTACAATTGTTTCTACACTCTCTCAAGTGCATTCCCATCTTTCCTATCATATGACATCCACAACTGCACACAATAGGCGAGCTGACTAACAAATGTCTTGTACAAGTCCATCATTACCTTCTTGTTCTTGTACTCCATGCCCCTATTTTTAAAACTGAGAACATTGCTTGCTTTACTACCTGTTCTCACCACCTGGCCTTCAAATGATCTGTGCACATATAAACCTAGGTCCATCTGCTCCTGCATCCCCTTTAGAATTGTCTATTATCTTATATTGTCTTCCAATGTTCTTTGGAATAAAGTGCATCATTTCACACTATCGGCATTGAATTTCAACTGCTCCCTATCCACCCACTTCACCAACTTGTCAAAGTCCTTTTGGAGTTCTACACTGTCATCCTCACAGTTTACAATTCTTCCAAGTTTAGAGTCATCTGTAAATCAACGTCCAGATCAATTGATATATCAGAAAACTGGTTCCAATACAGACCCCTGGAGAACTCCACTACAAACATTCCTCCAGCCTGGAAAAAAGTATCTATTGACTACTGTTTCCTATAACTCAGCCAATTTTCTATCCTTGTTGCTACTGCCCTTTTTACACCATGACTATAAACTTTACTCAAGGCTGTTGTGAGGCACCATATCAAATGCCTACTAGAAATCTATGAATACTATGTCAACAACATTACCCTCATTGAGCCTGTTACCCATCTAAAAAGCTCCAGCAAGTTAGCTAAACATGGTTTTCCTTGATCAACCCACCTTTTACCATATGGTTACAAATTATATCCCCAATAATTGTCTCAAATCTTCACTTGCTTTTAATTTGGTTCTTTGGGTGCCTGTGAAGTGATTTTAAAAAAAAATGTCACATCAGTATTGACCAGAGAAGAAAGCAGAGTGTCAATTTTCACACAGTGAACTCGAGGGCTGTTCCCAATAACAGTCTGCAGAATCAGGAAGGTACAAAAGCAAAAGTAACTGCGATGCTCCCAATTTCACAGAAGAGAGATGTTAAAATATTGGAGGTCAAGCTATAACCTCATTTGACACTAGAAATGAATATAAACAAATTGGTACCACTCCTGATTTACTGCAGGGTAACAATGATTTACTGCATAAAACAGGTCCAAGGCACATTGATAAGCTTCATTTTAAAAAAAAAAATCAAGTTTTGAAATTACTAAGACTTTCAGTTGGACTTGAATAATTGAAGTTTGCACAATAAAACTTTGCCTTTTGAGTCAGTCACTGCCAGTTTGTTTCTGGTGCGCACTACATGCAACAGCAGCCACATTGCTATCAACTTGAAATTATAAGAAATGCTGATCATAGGTTTCTCAATAGCTGTTCTAGATATCCTACTTTTTTTCAAAATCCAGTGAAAGAAGGAGAAACAAATTTCTGATGACAGATGTAGACCATACACAGGAAATTTGAATGTACAGACATCATGGGGCGAGGTCCTGCTCGATCACCCCAAAATACAGAAGGACATTTGTTTTCCACAACTATACAATAACTTGTTTTAAAAATAAAAAGATACCCAATAAGCCAGTAGTATTGGAAGCAAATCTGCATCCTTGCCAACAGAGAAGGGAGAACCAGGTGGAAGTAGATGGTTGGTGGATGGCTGAGTAGACGACTTGTTCAGTCAAACTTCTGCAGACAGGTTGTATTCAACAGCAAACCTAGAACCTCTAAGAATACTCCTTCAAGCTCCTCTACATAGCATTCACCCCAATGTCCTAAGTCAAACACTGTAGCATTGATTACCAATACCTGAATCTCGAATATAAGCAACAAGTCACAGATCCCCAAGCCTTCCTCACTGAGATCTGGGACTTGTGCCTCAAGGGCGAGTCAAGCCACTTTCTGACATATTCTTACTCACGGAATAAAACTCTTCAGTCAAGATCACAGACGACTCCTTCTCCAATCCTGGAGAATCTTGTACCATCAGCAGGACAGACCCACCAAGAAGCAGAGTGACATATAGTTGAAAGGAAGTGGTCCTGGAAGTCCTCAAAATTCACTCCAGAGCCCACAGGGTCTCCAGGGAAAGGAAACCTCATGCTGCTTAGAATTTAGCCTTCTACTTCAGCTGATGAATCAGTATTTCACTGAGAAGCACCAAAGACTAGCGAGGACACAGAATATGTCCAATACACATCGAAAATGCCGCAGTATTACCACCATTAACTGAGCTGGC
Source organism: Rhincodon typus (assembly GCF_021869965.1). NCBI lineage: Eukaryota > Metazoa > Chordata > Chondrichthyes > Orectolobiformes > Rhincodontidae > Rhincodon > Rhincodon typus. The sequence continues at coordinate 26,865,890 of NC_063342.1, forward strand.
TGAGTTCTGGCACAGATAGCTGCCATGCTGAAACTGTGGCAGTTGGTGAGACAGCTAACAAGCCAGAAAAGCCTGCTTGTGTATCATTACAAACCTACTTGTCCCATCTCTCCAGGATAGCAGTGATAGGAACGACCACTGCACAATCTGTGTGCTGTGTGACATTATGCAGCACTATCCTAAATGGGATAGATTCAGCACAAATCCAGCAGCCCCAAAACAGAGCACACTGAAGGTGCTGTGGGTTATCAGCAACAGCAGAAGTGTATTTAACCACACAATCTATAAATTCATACTTTGATATATCCTTCGCTTTATTATTACAACCAAGTTAGGGACCAATCCTTGTTCAATGAGGAGGGCTGAAGAGTGTAGGACAGTAACACCACATGAGGTGCCAACATATTGGATCTATAGAAAAAGGGCTACATACAGGTTAAGTAGAAACAGCATGTTATCAACAGAGCTAAGAGATTATATAACCAAGGATGAGTTCAAAGTTCTATGATCTTACCAAATCCAATTGTGAAACAGCGGGCAAACAAACAGCAGGCAAACAAACAGCTTAAAATAGGTAAGAGGAACCCTTCACAAAAACATTTCAATCCGTAATGCAATCAACAAACATGTGGACTTAGACCCCATATACAAACCCATACAGAACAGAACCAGAAATGACACAACCCAGCTTAACAGACCAGATCATATAAATACCAAGTGGAGTAGAACAACATCGCTTCATCAGAGGCCACAGTGATGTTACCTAGCACAGTGACAAAACACATGTACGATAACCAGCCAGCTCGGCAAGTAAGGCAACAACCACATTCCAATCCTCAAATGACGACAAAGTCCAGCACATTAGTGAAAGACAAGGCAAAACTATTTGCAACCATCCATCTCAGCTTCTTCCTGTGGTCTCCAATAGCACAGACACCAGTTTTCAGCCAATTTGATTCACTTTAATGGTTATCAAGAAATGACCGATTGCGCTGGATACAGCAAAACATTATTGGTTCACATAACATCCCGATGATCATAGTACAGATTTGTGCAGCTTATTTCAGAGCACTTCTAGCCAAAAGTGTTCTTACAATTAGTGGCTAATTATATGTGGATTAACTTAACATCTATTGTTGGAAAAGTATGGAAGTAATAGCAGCACATTTGAAAATCATAATCTGATCAAGCAGAATCTGGATGACTTCATGAAAAGGATAATCATGTCTGTCTAATTTATTCGAGTTCTAAGGAAGTCTTAGCCAGAGTGGATAGGTGGAGACCAGATGTGTTGTATTTAGACTTCCTGAAGGCATTTGACAAGCTACCTTACAAAAGGTTATGTCACAAGATAAGATCCCAGAATATGGGAGGTAGTATATTGACACAGAGGTAGGTAAATTGCTGATCATTAGCCAATTCTCTGTGTCAAACAACAAGGGGGATAATGAGTTCCTTTTTCAGGTTGACAACCTAGAATCATGTGTGTTAGTGCTGGGACTGTAACTGTTTATATGTTTTTACAATATTTATTTTCAGACTAGAGGCCTGTGACCAGCAGTGTTCCACAGGTGCTGGGTCCATTTTTGGTTGTCAGTTATGTAAATGATTTTGATGAGAATATAGAAGGCATAGCTAGTACATGACACCAAAATGAGTGATATAGTGGACACTGAAAGAAGTTACTTAAGATTACAAAGAGATCTTGATCAACTGGGTCAATGGGCAGAAGAGCGGCAGATGGAGTTTAATCTGGATAAATGTGAGGTATTATATTTTGGCAAAACAAACAAGGGCAGGACTTGTACATTAAAAATAGGGCCTTGGGTAGTGTTGTAGAAAAGAGACCTAGGGGTTTGGGTACATAATTCTTTGAAGTTTGCATCATATATAGATAGGATGGTTAAGAAGGCATTTAGCACTCTTGCCTTCATCCCCCAGTCCTGAGTATAGGAGTTGAGACATTATGCTAAGACTGTACAAGATATTGGTGAGGCCTCTTCTGGAGTGCTGTGTGTATTCTGGTCACCCTGTCATAGGAATGATATTATTAAGCCAGAGAAGGTTCAGAAAAGATTTTTCAGAAGACATTTACCAGGATGTTGCGGGGACCAGAGGGTTTGAGGTATCAGGAGAGGCTGGACAACCTGCGACTTTTTTCCACTGGAACGTAGGAGGTTGAGGGGTGACCTTATAGGAGGTTTATAAAATCATGAGGGGTTTACACAATGTGAATGGCAGATGTCTTTTCCCCCCGACAAGAGTGGGGGAATTTCAAGACTAGGGGGCATATTTTTAAGGTGAGAGGAGAAAGATTTAAAAAAGACATGAGGGCAACTTTTTCTTTTATTCATAAAGTGGTGTGTGGAATGAATTTCCAGAGGAAGTAGTGGGCGCAGGTACAGTCACAATTTGTAATAGACATTTGGATAAGTGCATGAACAGAAAATGTTTGAAGGGATATGGGCCAAGTACAGACAGATGGGACTAGATTAGTTTGGGATTATGGTTGGACCGAATGGTCTGTTTCCACGTTGTATGACTCTATATTAAATGACTTGGAGGAAGGAAGCGGAAGTACCGTAGCCAAATTTGCAGGTGACACGAAAACAGATATAAAGGCAAGTTACGAGGTGGGTACAAATAGTTTTGAAAGATATAGATAAGTTAAAAATAGTGGGCAAAAAGTTGGCAAATGAAGTATGACATAGGAAAATGTGAAGCTGTTCATTTTGGAAGGTAGAACAAAAAGAACAAGAATACCATTTAAATGGAGAAAAACTGCAATGCAAAAGGTATTTGGGGGTACTTGTGCACGAAACACGAAGCTAGCACACAGGCTTGGCAGGTAATCAAGAAGGTCAATGGAATATTGGCCCCTTTTTCAAGATTGGGGGGGCGGGGGGGGGGGGGGGTGGTGTGGGTGGGAGTTGGAGTATAAGAGTAGGAAAGTCTCACTGCAACCGTACAAGATGCTTATGAGAACACATCTGGAGTAATGAGAACAGTTTTGGTCCCCTTATTTAAGGAGAGGTAACATTTCTTTGGAGGCAATTAAGGGAAGATTCACGAGGATGATCCCTGGTATGGAGGTATTGTCTTAGCAGCAAAGTCTAGATAGATCGGGAACCCACCGACTGGAGTTTAGAAGAATGCGGTGTTCTCACTGAAACATAGGATTCTTAGGAACATGACAGGGTAAGTTATGAGAGGATGCTTCCTCTCATGGGAGAGTCTAGGAACAGAGGGCACAGTCTCAGAATAAAAGGGTGCTAATTTAAGCCAGAGACACAGGATTTTTCTTTCCCCTGTGGTTTGAGTGTCTTTGGAACTTCATGTCATAGTGAGCTGTGGGGGCGTATGTTTAAGGTTGAGGTAGACTCTTGATCAGTAGGGGAAATCAAGGATTATGAGAAAAACCTCAGGAAAAGGGATCTGAGGAGTGTGGGATCAGCCATAATCCTACTGAATTGTGGATGGGCTCGAGGGGCCTACGGCCTCCTCCTGTTCTTATTTCTTACGGTCTTATAACCACAACGTTGGCCAGGTATGTTCTATCCACAAAAAGAAAACAAATCCGGTCAATTACTGTACCACTGTATTACAGATGGCTGAGAGCAGACCAATGGAATTTGCAAACAGTTGCTATCAAGCAGTATTTAATTGCCAATAACATGCTCACTTCCAGGAATGCTCTTGCTTCAGGCTATTTTAATACCTCTATCTGAACATGGACAAAAGAACTAAAAGCCCTTTTGCTACTGTCGCAGAACTGAAACAACTTAGACCAATGTGACAAATAACATCTTATTTGATTACAAAGAAGATAACAATCGCTCCATGTAATTCTTGATCCCCCTGGAGCCTCTGACAGTTAGCTACACCACCTTCATTCCACCGTCATCCAGGTGAATGGCACAACATTTGTTTTGTTCTATTCTTGTCAAACCAACCATAGCCACAGAATCTTATGCAATGGTTTCCCTTTCCACTGCTGCACCATTACCTCCTGTATCTGCCAAAGATCTTTCCTTCGTTCTCTCCACATTTCATCCACAAGTTGCAGCTCAGTGATTTTTTTTTAAAAAAGTAACTGGCATTGATTTTCACATTTATACCGACAGCATTCAACTCTACTTCAAGATCACTGTCTTTCTTGAGCTCTTTCCTTTATTATTAAAGTGGCCAGAAATTGTGATCAAGTAGAGTGAAGGCACATTGATAAAAGTCTCAACATAAAAAGCTTGCCATAAGCAATGACTCTTTTTCCAAGTAACACGATAGAGAGTATGGAAGGGGTCAGGAATGTAACAATCACACTCAGCGGATAAAGGAAGAACAATAAGAAGGGGAGCAGTCAACGCAGGACTGAGGGCATTGTAATTAATTGTACACAGTACACAAAACAAGTTAAATGAGTTTGTAGCACTGTGGGCATCACAGAGAGGTGGGTGCAAGGAGATCAGGGCTGGGAAATAAATAGCCAAGGATACGCGACCTATCAAAAGGACAGGCAGATGAACAAGGGTTTCCCTGTTAGTAAAAAATGAAATTAAAAATCGATAGCAAGAAGTGATATAGGATCAGAAGGCACAGGATCTGTGGGGGTAGTGTTGAGGAACTGCAAAGGAAAAAAAGATTCTGATGGGTTCTATGCACAGGCCTCCTAACCATAGTCAGGATGTGAGGCAGAAAATAAATCAGATGATAGAAAAAGCATGTAGAAAAGGGACTATCACAATAATCATGTGGAATTTCAATGTGCAAGTTGACTGGGATAAGTCAGGTTGGTAGCAGATCTCAAGAAAAAGGAACTCATGGAATGTCTACAAGATGGTATTTTTGGAGCAGCTCGTGGTAAAGCCCACTAGGGAATAGACAATTCCAAATTGAATGCGTACGAGACAGGCTTGACTGGAGAGAGTAGGCTGAAGGAGCCTCTGTGGGCAGTAACCACAGTATTACAGAATTCACCCTGCAGTTTGAGAGAGAGAAGATTGAATCAGATGTAACAGTATGACAATTGAGTAAAATTAACAATAAAGACATGAGGGAGAAGCTAGCTAAGGTGATTGAAAAGACAGTGGAGCAGCAACAGCAAGAGTTTCTGGAGGCACAGCAAAACTTCATCCCAAAGAAGAAACAACATAGTAAGGGGACGACAAGGAAGTCATGGACAGCATTAAAAGGACAGCTAAAGAAAAAAACAAAAAAAAAGGGAGTGGGGGTAAAAGACAAAGTATGATAAATAAAATATGAAATATAACACCAGTAATACAATAGAAGATGGAGAGAATTTTTTTTTTTTTTTTAAAAAGATATAAATAAATAAGGTAAGAGAGGCAAGAGTGAATATTGGACCACTGGAAAATGAGATTGGAGGAGAAGTAGTAATGGGTAACAAAGAAATAACAGAGGAACTGAACAGTTACTTTGGATCAGGCTTCACGGTGGAAGACACCAGTACCATCACCAGAACTTAGAGTCAGGGGGCAGAGTATAGTCACCGTCTCTAAGGAGAAGGTGCTGGGGAAGCTGAAAGGTCTAGTGATGAATAAGTCACCAATACTGGATGGACTGCACCCTTGAGTTCTGAAGGAGATAGCTTTTTTCCTTAATTCATTCATGGAATGAGGGCTCGCTGACCAGGCAGCATTTATTGCCCACCCCTAATTGCCCAGAGGGCAGTTGAGCGTCAACCACATTGCTGTGGGTCTGGAGTCACAAGTAGGCCAGACCAGGTGAGGATGGCAGATTTCCTTCCCTAAAGGACATTAGTGAACCAGATGGGTTTTTCCCAACAATTGGCAATGGATTCATGGTCATCATTAGACTGTTAATCCAGTTTTTTTTTAAAAATGGAATTCAAATTCCACCATCTGCTGTGGCAGGATTCGAACCCAGGTCCCCAGAATGTTATCTTGGTGTCTGGATTAACAGTCCAATGATAATACCGCTAGGCCACTGCCTCCCCAGCTGAAGCAATTAGAGAGGCATTAGTGGTGATTTTTCAGGAATCACTGGAGTCAGAGAAGGTCCCAGAGGTCTGAAAAATGGCTAATGCAATACCCCTGTTTAAAGGAGGGAGGGAAGCAGAAGATAGGTATTTATAAGCTGGTTAGCCTGACCTCGGTTGATTTGAGAGTCCATTATTGAGGATTAGATTGCAGAATATTTGCAAGTGCACATTAATACAAGGCCAAGTCAGTAAAGCTTCGTCAAGGGGAGGTCATGCCTGACAAATCTATTAGAATTCCTTGAGGAGCCAACCAGCAAGTTAGTTAAAAAAGAGCCAGTGGATGTGATCTATTGGGATGGGTGCCACACAGGAGGCTGCTAAATATGATAAAGAGCCCCTGGTGTTCAGGGCAAGGTACTGGCATAGAGAGAGGTTTGGCTGACTGGTGGAAGGCAGAGAGTGGGGCTAAAGAGGTCTGTTTTGGAATGGCAGCCAGTGACTAGTGGAGTTACTCAGGGGTCTGTGGTGAGACCACAACTATTCAAGCTATACATTTATAATCTGAATGAAAGAGCTGAGCTACGTTGTTGCTACATTTGCACGTGACACAGGTAGGTAGAGGGACAGGTAGTACTGAGGAAGTGGGGAAGCTGAAGAACTTGGATAGACTAGGAGAGTGGGCAAAGAACTGGCACATGGAATACGGTGAGAAAAAGTGAAGTGATGCACTTTAGTAGGAAGAACAGAGACATTCCACTTTTAGAAAATAGTCAAAGGCTTCAGAAATCTGAAGTACAAAGGGACTTGGGAGTCCTGGTTCAGGATTCTCTAAAGGTTAACATGCAGGTTCTGTTGGCATTTTGGAAGACAAATGCAATGTTAGCAAGTCATTGACAGAGCTAGAATACAACAGAAATATAGTGAATAAGGTTGTCCAAAGATTTGGTCAGACCACATTTGGAATCTTTTTGAGTGTTGAGCCCCATATCAAAGGAAGGAGATTCTGGCTTTGAAGGAGTGCAGAGGTGGTTCACCAGAATGATCCTGGGGAATAAGCGCTTGTCATAGGAGGAGCAGTTGAGCAATGTGTCTGCATTTGGAGTTTAGGAGGAGTGCTGGGGGTGGCGTGGAATTGATTTGAAACTTACAGAATTCCGAGGGCCTTGAATAGAGAGGACACGGAAAAGATGTTTCCACTAACAGGAGAGACTAGCACCCAAGAGCACAGCCTCGTTGAAGGACGAGCCTTTAGAACTGAGAAGCGGAGGAATTTCTTCAGTCACTGCGTGGTGAATCTGTGGAACTCATTGCTGCAGAAGACTATGGAAGCTAAGTCATTGAGTGTATTTAAGACAGAAGTAGATAGGTTCTTGTTTAAGCAGATCAAGGGTAACAGGGAGAAGGCAGGAGAATGGGGTTGAGACACACATCAGGCATGATTGAATGGTGGAACAGACTTGATGGGCCAAATGGCCTAATGCTGCTCCAATATCTTAACACCCCTGGTCTCTTCTTGATGGAGGCTGAAGAAGATTGTTCATTACCTTGCATGATATCTAACCACAAGATGAGCTTCTGATGACAAATCTGCACCAAGTCTGCTTATATCCACTTCTGTAACATCATGATTTTGTCCCTGCTACAGCTGAAACCCTCATCCACACCAGCAATCCTTTTAAACTTGCCCACATGAATGCATTCCTGGGCTCTATTGTTAACCTCAAGTTTATAGGGAGTATATCTAAAAGTCTGCTGCTCATGTCCTCATTCACATCAATACCATTCATCATCAGCCCTGTGCTCACTGACTTATGGTCTCCTGTTTAAACGGCACCTCATGTTTTAAAATTCTTAATCATGCTTTCAAATCCCTTCACGGTTTCACCCTTCTCTATTGCTCATCTCCTTTAGCCCTACAAGCCTCCAAGATATTGGCGTTCCAATCCTGGCCATTTGAAAACCTTCAATTTTAATTTGGTCCACCATGCTGGCCATGCCTTCAGCTACCCAGGCCCCAAGCTTGAATTCCTTCCCTAAAATGCTACCTTCCTTTGAGGCATACTTTACAACCTCCTAAGCTTTTAATCATCTCGAACATTACAATTTGCTTCACGTCAACTTTGCTTCATTGTTACAATTCACCCAGTGACGCATCAAGCAGCTCCTAGTTTAAAAAACTGAAGTTTGAGAATCAAGGGTGAACTGCCTACTGGTTGGAGCTACATCTTGCACAAAAGGAAGTCTGCTGTAGTTGGTAGAGACCCAGGACATTTGCTGCAAGAGTTCTTCTAGTTTCTGTTCAGGGCAAAACCAATTTCAGTTGCTACAGAGATGTCCCTTCCATTACAGGGTCAAAAAGTGGAGAGGCTTGCTCATATTGCATAGCATTTAGATCGATTTGCAATACCTCAAATGATAAAATAATTCATAGTCCCTTCATTGAGCTAGAAGACCTGGGCCTTAGGCTAGTAACATTCACATCATGCAAGTGCCAGGTAATGACTAGCTATGAGTGAGTACCTAACCACCTCCCCTTTACACTTAATGGCATTACAAGAGATTGTTAAGAAAAATTAAAGCTCATGGTATCAGAGGTAATGTATTGACATGGATAGAGAACTGGTTGGCAGACAGGAAGCAGAGAGTTGGAATAAACTGGTCCTTTTCAGAGTGGCACGCAGTGATGAGTGGGGTACTCTAGGGTTCAGTGCTGGGACGCCAACTGTTCACAATATACATTAATGATTTGGACAAAGGAATTGAATGCAATATCTCCAAATCGGCACATAACACTAAGCTGGGTGGCAGTGTGTGCTGTGAGGAGGATGCTAAGTGGCTGCAGGATGACTTGGACAGGCTGGTTGAGTGGGCAAATGCAATATAACGTGAATAAATGTGAGGTTATCCACTTTGGTCGCAAAAACAGGAAGGCAGATTATCTGAGTGGTGGCAGTTTAGGAAAAGGGGAGGTGCAATTAGACTGGGTGCCTTGGTGGAACAGTCACCGAAGGTTGGTATGCAAGTGGTGAGTAAGCTAATGGCACGCTGGTCTTCACAGTGACAGGATGAGTATTGGAGTAAGGATGTCTTGCTGCAGTTATACAGGGCCTTGGTGAGGCCACACCTTAAGTATTGTGTGCAGTTTTGGTCTCCTAGTCTGAAGCAGGACATTCTTACTATTGAAAGAGTCCAGCAAAGATTCACCAGGCTGATTCCCGGAATGGCAAGACTGACACATGAGGAAAGATTGGATCAAATGGGCTTGTATTCACTGGAATTTAGGGATGATCTCAGAAACGTATGAAATCCTGATGGGACTAGACAGGCTAAATGCAGGAAGAATGTTCCTGATGTTGGGGATGTCCAGAACTAGGGGTCACAACCTAAGAATAAGGGGTAAGCCATTCAGGACCGAGATGAGGAAGAATGTCTTCACTCAGTTGTGAATCTGTGGTATTCTCTCCCACAGAAAGCAGTTGGGGACAGTTCATTAGATATATTCAAGATAGGGCTGGCCATGACCCTTGCGGCTAAAGGGATCAAGGTGTACGGAGAGAAAGCAGGAGCAGGATACGGAAATTACATGATCAGCCATGATCGTATTGAATGGTGATGCAGGCTTGAAGGGCCGAATGGAGTACTCCTCACCTATTTTTTTTAATGTTTCTAAGCACACCAGCGCCAACAATCTGGGAGTCATTAGTCACCAAAACCTTAACTAGACCAGGCATAAATACTGTGGTTCCAAAACCAGGTCAGCAGCTGGGAATTCTATGGCAAGTGACTCAATTTCTGACTTCCCAAAGTCTTACCACCATTTCCACGACAGAACTCCGGAGGGTGCTGAAACAGTCCCCACTTACTAAGGTTTTGGAGTAGATCTGTAGCTCGGGTTGTGGGTGTTGAGGTTGGTTGGCTTGCCGAGCTGGTTTGTTGTTCCACAGATGTTTCGTTACCGTGCTGGGTAACATCCTCAGTGCAGTTTCTGACGAAGCGTCGGTGTGTTTTCCCGCCTGGTTTTTAAACTCTGGGGTCCGTTGCGATGGATTGCCTCCCTTCCGGGTTTCCTTCGTGGTGGAATGTATATTGAGTTCAATGTATTTATTAATAGCATGATTTTTAATAGCATAATTGCACGAGAATTCCTGGAAGCATGCTATTAATAAACACCTCAAACTCGACCCCATATACATTCCACTACGGAGGAAACCCGGAAGCGAGGCAATCCATCACAACAGACCCCAGAGTTTAAAAACCAGGCGGGAAAACACACCGACGCTTCATCAGAGGCTGCACTGAGGATGTTACAAAGCACGGTAACGAAACATCTGCAGAACAACAAACCAGCTTGGCGAGCCAACCAACCTCAATCCCCACTTGCTGTGATGGGTGCAGGTCCAACATTCAAGAGCTCAACACCATCCAGGACACAGCAGCCCACTTGATTGGCTGCAGTATGCATGGTCTTTGAAACAGATGCAGAAACCTGCCAAGACTTCTTCAGATGCATCTCTAAGCCCTTTACTACCTGGGAAGGACAAAGGCAACACATGCACATATCACTGCCTTACACCCCCTCAAGTCTCATACATCTTGATTTGGAACTGTATCACCTTTCCTTCAGTGAAACTGATCAAAAGCTTGAAAATTTTCTTTTCAAAAAAAAAAAAAAAAAAAAAAAAGGCAAGTGGACATCACTGGCAATCATTGCTTATCCCTGGCTACCACAGAATGATTAACTGGTTTCTGAAATGTCCTGAAGAACCATAAAGAGTCATCCACATTGCTGTGGCTTTGGAGAGACAGGCAGGCCAGACCGGGTAAGGACAGCAGATATTCCTCCCTATAAAAAGGGCATAAGCAAAGCAGATACAGTTTTACAACAACTGACATATGGTTACCGTTGACTCACTTGTAATTCCAGATATTTTTATTAAATTCAAATTCCACCATCTGCCACGGTGTGATTCAAACCCACATCCCCAAACATTAGCCTAGTGGCTACGAATTATTAGTGCAGTAACATACCATCTTGTCACCACCTTCTATCTAACACCAAAGAAGCAATCACATCACAGAACTGTAGCAGTTCACCAGCACCATTGATTCGGGAATTCCACGAATGGATATTAAGAAAAAAAAATCACATGCTCAGAATAGTTAACAAGTCATCTCAACATTCCAAGAAGGATTGAACTTACTTTGCTACTCCGTGTGCCCTGCGTCAATGTTTGCACTTTGATGCTTGCCCTTATTAGAAGTGTAGAGTGTGCATTGCCTACTTGCCAACCTCTTGTCCTTTAGAGCAGCAACTGTGGTGATATGCTGTTTCTCCTCAATGAGGACTCCATCTACCCATCAGTAAATGCCTTATTCTGTTGTATTAGATGGCTCTGCCATTGCCTCACATCTGCAGACCTCCAAATGGGCTGTTTGGGATGGGTAGATAGATCACTGGCAGGTTATGCCCTCATCGTGACAGCTGAAGTTTTTAAATCTGTCTCCCCTCATGCTAGCCTCCAATTTCTAGCTGCCCTTTGTCTACCAAACCCAAATCCTATATCATTTACACTGGATTGGCATGGCACAGTATAAATCCTGTTGACCTCTAAAAACATGAAGCCTTTAAACTCTGCAGACCAGAGGTAAAGAGTTTGCTATGAGCTACAGTCCAGGACCAACATGGCTTACTGAAAAATAGCCTGTATGTATTAGTATGAAATATACATATCCTTAGGGGCAGGACATTCTGGAGTTGCCACTCATTCTGCAGGGTCACAAAACCCTCTTATGAAATTAAGTACTAGGAGTAGCACTTGCATATCTCTTTAGCTTGGGAGGCAGTGCTCTTAAAGCACTTAAAAAAAGAGCTCTTGCTGATTAATGAGCTCTGTATGCAGCCCTTGTAAGGTGCAAATCCACAGGTCCATTTTCATTTATTTCTCCTCACTGGTGCTCCCTTTTGATTGCCCCATCTAACTTTTAGTGTGGATGAATCTAGATCAGTGCTTGCAAAGTCTGGGGTGCTGTACAGTACATCATCCTTTGTGCCAGGAATCATATTTTGGGAGATCCCTAGACAAAAACAGAACCTTTACAAGAATAGGTTTATAGGCAATTGTTAGGCACACAGCCTTAACAGCAGAGAGGCCAGTACTTTGTTATACATAACAGTGGTGCAGTATGACAGCATATCGTGGCAAAGGGCTTGATGCATAACTAACTATCCCCATCCTTCAAACGGGCGCCCATTAATTAGTCCTCCTTACCTTGGTTATGTTTCCTCAATTCAAAAGAATTTCTCATTTGCTACCATAGACAAAATACTCAGGATATGTAGTGTTTATATGATCGGAAACTGCTTGCTACAACTACTATATAAACTGTTTTATGGACAATTTCCAGGTATCCCATTGTTCCTCGTGGACACCACCTGCTTTACAACTCTCATGCCATCTTTCCCAAAGAGGACAGTTCTGAAAGATCTTTCAATTATTCTGTTTCAATGAACAACCTTTTGAAATAAAAAACTGCATAAGACAGTTCTAGTTAAATTGTTCAAATTAAATCAACTGTGAAAAAGGGGATGGCTGGCTTTCATACAACTAACACGAGGAGCTCCCAAATGCACACCCCTCTCCTGGTTTGGTGAGACGGTCAGTACCAGGGAAGCGGCATGTAACAGTATAATTACTGTTGCACGCTCTTCGGTTTTCCAACATTAAAACAGAAACCAGATGGTACCATCAATAGAAGCAGGAAAAAAAAAATATTTGGAACCAAATAATCTTTAATGTTTTGCTTTGTGCAATACATTGAAACACAACACCTTCAAAATGAAGTTGAGGAGAGTTGCCATCTCAATTTTCCAGGCTCAGGTGTATAAAGTTATTACATAGAGAGCAAAGAGCATCAGCAATTATGCCACAACAAAGATTGCAATTTAAAAAAAAGAGAACTCAGCCCAGGCTGCTCCTGCACAGTTTTTAATGTCCTGACTTCAGAGTAAAGCTGTCAAAGGTTGAGGATAGGCCACAACATGAAAACTGTTTGACATTCATGAACTAGCTGGGATATCACATCATTAACGTTTCCTCCTTTGTTGTGAATGTTAATCTAAAACTTGTCAAATAGAAATGAACGCCATTTAAAAAAGAAAAATCAGCTTTTGCCATTCTGCAGACTGTCTAAATAAATAAACATATTTAAGTGCAGTCGAGGTGACCTCAGTCTCTATGGTTTTAAATTAAGCTACACAGAAAAACATAGTATGACAATAAAATATTCATCCACATACCTTAGGCCAACGAACAACTGTGGGCAATTTTAGTAAATCAAAGGCTGCTTTCTGGACTACAGAAGGTTTTAATATCCTTATTTGCCTATTTTTGTAAATTAGATTTGTAGGTGTTTTTTTCCAGAAGCCACGCATGGACTGTAAAAAAAAAAATCATAAGTTAGGTTACAGACTTGAAAAGCAATTATAATAACAGATACATTTATACTGTACATTTTTCCTCACATTCACTTGCACTTGTAACAGTTAGTTGCTACTGAGTAGATTCTATAACATCTTCAGGACAGGTTAGTTTATTATTTTTCAAACTCCATTTTCAAAAATTGTCTTCAAATATAGATTAATTATACAACATGAGCTACTTTTCTGAATTATCAGACTGTTATAGGTTTAGTAAAGTTGCTAAATTGTCATGGACTAGGGACGAAATTCTGCCTGCGGAACAATCCCCTGCAAGGGACCACAAAATCAATAAGTCTGCAGGTGACAGATGGATTGGACTGGACACAGACAGCAAATCTTTGGGGCCTCTGAACTTTATAGAAGATGGTAAGCCAGCCAACAGAAGTTTGAAAAAGAGCCAAGTCTGGAATTGAAAAATGCATGGCGTGGAACTCTGCAGTAGAAAGGCATAGGGCTGGACTGTTGAGTTGGAACGATAAAAGGGAGCATTCAGGATTGGCACTTGCCTGAAAACATCAAGTAGGACAACAAGCTGGTGAACAGCTTGATTCAGCCTGACAGTGGCCAGAGTTTGTGTCAAGAGGGGCTCAAGAAAATGGGTTTACTTTTCATTGGAGGAAGCCACTATTCATGCAGAAGAAATTGTCTGACAATACAAAAGGCAGTGGGTAGCTCTAGAATGTGGAAAAAAGTGCCGGAGCGGGATTCGGTGTTCAAATAGAACCAGACTCCATTCAAAGAAAAGCATATAGATACCAGAGGGGAGGATGGCAATGCTTGTGGGACTCTAAAAGATATGGAGTCCTGGAAGAGAAGCTATGCTGAAAAATTCACTGTTTCTATTTAATAAACAGCAATGGAACAAAGCCAAGGGCATCCACCAAAGTTGGACAACACTAGAAAGGAATAGAAGGAGGATGGTGTGGTCAATTGTCAAAGCTATTGAAAGGAAGTCAAGAAGAATGGAAAAGGTGTATTACACCAGACACAAACGTTATTCGTGTCTTTGGGGATCCTGGTGTTGTAGCAGGGATAGAAACTTAGACTCAAGACAGACAAGGGCATAGACTATTGAGGCAACATGTTGAAGAACTTGAGGTGAAAGGAAAGCTTGAAATAAGCTGGTGGCTTGCAAGCATAGAGGAATCCTTGGAAGACAACTCTTTTTAAGAACAATTTCAGAGAACTCACCACTCTCTGCTTTAAAAGTATCTCCTTTAACCATCGCAAGTCAATTGTCTTAAATGCAACAAAAACCAATGTTGTGTCAGGATCGTACTGGCTGTAGTCAGAGAAAAAAGATTCTGGATAACAGAATCTAAATGTTGTTTTGTTTCCAACGTCATCTTCGTATCCATTCACAGGCCCACTATTTAATCTTGAAAAGGAATTAGAAAAGGAGCAGTGAAGTAAATTGAAACATCTTTAAGTCCACCTGTACATTCTAATTAAACTTCTTCCAATTCTAATAAACTAAAAACAAACTGGAGCCTTTTGATTAGCAAATACTAGCTCTATGGCCCCGCTGTATGTAGTGCACAATTTTAACTCAAATAAACATCAACATGAATAGTCTCAATGACACAAGCAGAACTAAAAATTCTTGCAAGTTTCTTTGCCAGAGGTCACTAAGAATCAGACCATTGCTGCCTCTGCCTCTTCACTCAGTCCACCAGACCCAAACTTCCTTTAAAAGTTTGACTGTCTGAATAACTTTCTCGTTTCCCTCTCATCTCTCCTCTACCTACTCAGGAGCTGTTGCTGTTCTTAACAGCCATTTGTTGATCTCTCACCCCACAACCCACTAAAATGGTGATCATTCAGCTTCCCTTCCTAGTCCCATGTTAGTTTATATATTTGTTAATAATTCACCGTCCTCAGAGGCTGGTCCCCCTGCCATCTAATCTGTCGTCATCATTACTTGTTAATGCTTTGGGTCAGGTGACCCTTCCTCAGAACTAGCATGCCTCTTAGCATCTACTCTTCTGGAGAATCTTACATGTTTCACTAAGGTCACCACTCATCCTTCTAAGCTACAATTCAGCTCATCTACCATTTCTTGGTTCTTCATGATTATTTTCCTAGCCTCATTCTCCCGAGGTTATGTTCAGTTTGGCCCCTCTCTTCCTTGCCTTGCCTTGAAAGAAGCTATACTGTCTGTTTGTATATTACTTGATAGTTTTCTGCTTTTTATAAAAAAGGAAGCCATCTTTTGTTGGCTTTCAAACTCCCTTAATCCTCTGGCTTATCACTAATCTTTGCTACATTGAAAGAAAATGTACAATTTGATGCTGCCTTCCACTTTCTTGGTTAACCACAGCTGGATTATCCCTCAACTATAATGGTCCTTTCTCACTTAGATATATCACAAAATACTTTCTTAAACGTCTGCCATTATTTATCAACCACATTTTCTGCTAAACTCCTTTCCCAGTCCACCCAAACAAATTCTGCCTCATTTCTTAGTCATTACTCTTATTTAGCACAGTTGTTTCACAGTCAAACTGAATACTAAATTCTACCATGTACGGTCACTGTTTCCTAGGGGAATCTTTTACTCTTATTTATTAAACCTGCCCCATTACATAATAACAGATCCAAAATAGATTTATTTCTGGTTCCATCCACAACATGTTGCTCTACAAAACTGTCCTCAATACATGATGATTTCTTCCTTGTGGCAACCTCATTTGATTTTCCCAATCTAAGTAATGATTAAAAATCACACATTAATGTACTGCTTTTTTAAAAAAAACACTGCCCTCATTATCTCCTGTCTAATCTCTGTCCTAGTGTGGCTACTGTTAGGGGCCTATAGTCAATTCCCACCAGAGAGTCTTCCTCTCCTTGTTATTTCTTACCTTCATCCAACATCTTCCAATCCAAGTTCACTTCTTGCTGTTGTACGTACTTCATCTCATACTAACAAAACCACCCCAACCTTTTGCTTTTGAAAAGTGGCATAGGCCTGAATATTTAGTTCCCAGCTTTCATTTCCACGTAACCATGTTTCTAAAGCTGTAAGATATACTCATCAAACTCTGTGCCATTAATTCTGTTCTGACTACTATGTACATTTAAGAACTATTAGTTATTCTTAGATGTTCTTAAATATGTTTGAAAAGTGACATGTAACATCAGACTGGCTTCTATTAAATTTTATATTACATTTTTTGATCGTTTTTGGTATAGCAATTTACTTCTCCAGTCCAAGTATAAAGCTTGTACCAGTTCCCTGTGTATTTGACAGATGCCCCTCCTGCTTTCTTTTGATTTCCCTCATGAAAATGATAACTTTTAATAGTTGTCTTAATTACCTACTGTTACAAAGGCATTCTGACCTTTTGTAATCCATGCATGAGGACACCAATCCCTCTGCAATCTCTCACCAGAGATAATATGCTTTCTTTTGTATTCTTCCCGAGATCTTTGCTCACTCAACCTGTGTCTTCTTTTAAAACTTAATGTCCTCTTCACAACGTTCTTTCCTACCCAACTTTGTGTCCTCAGCATTTAGCAAACATACCTTTTGTCCCTTCATCCAAGTAATGTATAAATTGTGAACAGGTGGTGAAGTCCCAGTACTAATCTGTCTGGCACATCAGTCTTTACATCTGCCACATCACAAAAATGAGACATTTACATATACACTCTTCTTCCTGTTATCCAGCCAATTTTCTATCCACATGAATAT
This sequence comes from Rhincodon typus, assembly GCF_021869965.1. Taxonomy (NCBI): domain Eukaryota; kingdom Metazoa; phylum Chordata; class Chondrichthyes; order Orectolobiformes; family Rhincodontidae; genus Rhincodon; species Rhincodon typus. The sequence continues at coordinate 26,883,023 of NC_063342.1, forward strand.
GCTCACCCCCCTACTCCAAAGGTTATCGAGGAAAATAGAAGTTTATGTGGCGCCTTATCAAAGGCCTTCTGGAAATCTATGGACAGTACATTCACTGGTCTCCCATTATCTACAGCACATACTTCTTCAAAACAACCAATAGATTGGTCAAACATTATTTCCCTTTCACACAACCACATTCACTCTGCCTGATTACCTTGAACTTATCCAAGTGCCCTGCTTTAAACTTAGTTAATAATAGCTAACATTTTCCCCAATGACAAATGTCAAGCTAATTGGCCTATAGTTTTCAGCTTTCTGACCTCTGTTATTCAAGAAGTTAGCAAGTTACATTCACTATTTTCCAATCTAATGGAACTGTCCCTGAATCAAGGGAGTTTTGGAAAAATTAAACTATTGCATCATCAACTACCTCACACAGCCACCTCTTTTAAAGACCATAGGATGAAGTCCATAAAGATCCAGGCATTTAGCAACCCCCAGCTCCAACAATTTACTCAGTACCATTTCTGATTATTAAGATTTCTAGTTGCCCTCTCCCTTCCATTTCCTGATGTTATTGCTAATTCTGGGGATGTTACATTATCCTGTACAATGAACAAGGATGCAAAATGCCAATTCAATCGTCTGCCATTTCCCTAATTTCCAGTCTCACTTTTTATAGGACCAATGGTCCTTTTGTAACTCTTCACTAAATATTTATAAAAAAAAATTTACTATTTGTATTTTTATATTTTTGACTTGCTTTCTCTAAAGCTGAAATTTTTAAAAATATTCTGTCCACTCTTCCAACCTATCAGGTGTCTGTGGACAATTTCATTTTCTTCATTAAGTCTGGTACTATCTTTAGCATTTATTTACCAGAGGTGGTTAGTCTGACCCTTGGAATTTTCATTTGTTGAAATACATCTATTCAGCATATTCTAAACTATCCACTTAAATGACTGAATGCATCTCTATTGACATCCTTTAATCTAATTTGTCAAATCACTTGAACCAGCTCTGCTTGCATGCCCAAATTAAGGTCCTTACTTAAAATTTACAAAATAGTTCCAGATTCATTCCTCTCTACTGCAAATTTAAATGGAAAATTCAAATCAAGATCAGGTTCCAATCTTGCAGTCACCTTCCTTTAATGGCTACCACATCATACTTCATTTTTAGGAACAAAAACAAAATTGATTCCAGAACTGAGGAAGGGTCACCGGACCTGAAATGTTAACTGTTTTTTCCTTCACAGATGCTGCCAGACCTGCTGAGCTTTTCCAGCAACTTTATTTTTGTTCCTGATTCACAGCATCCGCAGTTCTTTCAGTTTTTAAACTTCATTTTTATTTGCATTCAGTTCAGTTTCTTTCTAAACTGACATACATTTAGATACAGAGGCTCGAGTTTTACTTGCTTGGTAAACTCTATTCTCATCTGTTGCTTGGTTCCAATTCATATCCACTATCCCTTCTGTTTGTTTCCCATATTTATAGCTTTCTTTTCGGCCTTGACTTACCATATCTTCTCAAATTTGATTCCTTGCCCCCACAACACTTAAAATATTCTTCAATTTTCTGGTTGCATGGTTGGCAACAGTGCAGGTGGAGACAATCCCATTAGTGCAGGTCCCTAAGATTAGTGCCAGTGCCCCACAAACCAGAACCCACTTCTCCCACACCAGTCTTTGGGCCAGATATTCATCTCTCTAATCTGATTTATCCTTGATAATTTCTACGTGGCTCAGTTAATACAGGGATTATGACCTTGGAGGCTCAGTTTCTGGTTTTGGTGCGTAACCCTTCATACCAATTCCTTTTTCATCCTGCCATTATCACTAGTACCTATAAGCAATGCAGGGACTCCCAGTTCAAGTTCTCTCGAGCCCTGGGCACATGTCTCAAACCTTGACACCAGAGACAACTAAGCCACCTGAACTCATGCTCTTCATCTTCATCACTAAGCACCGTACCAATACATTTTAAAAAAATCTCCCAAAACAGTTTGATTATGCTTTTGGTCACCCCTTGTAGATAACGTCCTACTCCCACCTTCTAAAGCATTATTAACATTCACGTAGCATTCTTCATATGACTGTCAATATGCATATTCCCTTCAAGGCTATTCCATTCCATTCCATTAATAATCAAAATAAAGTTCAGCTATTAATTGAAAACGTGTCATAAGAATTGGGGAGAAATTATCGGAATTGGGGAGAAAGGAATAGCAGCAATTTCTAAGTTTTAAAAAACAATGGTACAATTCAGTAATGTGCATTGTTCTACAATTGATAAATGTTTGAAAAAAGCTCAAGCATGCTTTGTCACACAAGGCAATTTAATTCATATAAAATTTAACAAAAAGAAATACCTTATGACAACATCATAGGAGTCAATTATTTTCCCTAAAGTCTTGTTTCGAAGTACTCCTCCATTACCAACCACAATGCAAGTTAGACACGATAGGCTATTAAACGGAGAGAAAAAAAAACAAGCATCAAAAATGAGACATAATAATAATAATAATAATAATAATAATAATAATAATAATAATAATAAATCATCAAGTATAAGCAGAACAGGCTTTATTCAACATTCTAAAGTGTGTTCCCACTAGCTACTCACCTCAGACATTCAATCTTCTGCCCATTAAAGCATATCACCCTTGTTCATCCCCATTCACTACGGCCTATCTGCCTGGAATACACTCGGGATTTTCCCGCAACAGCCAACACCCCATTAGCATTCTCTCCTATAGCCTATCCACATGGGTCACTCCTTCAAGTCTCCTTTGACTTCAAACTATTTAACCTGTACATTCCATAAGCCTTGCTCACTGGAATCTATCTTCAAAAATTCTATGACTGCAATAAGTTTACATGATTATTTTTCATGTACTCCACGTGGGGAATTTGAACCAGTAAAAATTCGTTATAAAATGTGTTTGACATAGAACATAACAGCGCAGTACAGGCCCTTCGGCCCTCGATGTTGCGCCGACCTGTGAAACCAATCTGAAGCCCATCTAACCTAAACTATTCCATTATCATCCATATGTTTATCCAATGACCATTTAAATGCCCTTAAAGTGGGCGAGTCTACTATTTTTGCAGGCAGGGCATTCCACGCCCTTACTACTCTCTGAGTAAAGAACCTACCTCTGACATCTGTCCTATATCTATCACCCCTCAATTTAAAGCTATGTCCCCTCGCGCTAGCCATCACCATCTGAGGAAAAAGGCTCCCACTGTCCACCCTATCTAATCCTCTGATCATCTTGTATGTCTCTATCAAGTCACCTCTTAACCTTCTTCTCTCTAACGAAAACAGCCTCAAAACCCTCAGCCTTTCCTCATAAGACCTTCCCTCCATACCAGGCAACATCCTGGTAAATCTCCTCTGCACCCTTTCCAATGCTTCCACATCCTTCCTATAATGCGGTGACCAGAACTGTACGCAATACTCCAAGTGCGGCCGCACCAGAGTTTTGTACAGCTGCAACATGACCTCATGGCTCCGAAACTCAATCCCTCTACCAATAAAACCTAACATACTGTACGCCTTCTTAACAACGCTATCAACCTGGGTGGCAACTTTCAGTGATCTATGCACATGGACACCGAGATCTTTCTGCTCATCCACAGTATCAAGAATCTTACCATTAGCCCAGTACTCTGTATTCCTGTTACTCCTTCCAAAGTGAATCACCTCACACTTTTCCGCATTAAACTCCATTTGCCACCTCTCAGCCCAGCTCTGCAGCTTATCTATGTCCCTCTGTAACCTACAACATCCTTCTGCACTATCCACAACTCCACTGACTTTGGTGTCATCCGCAAATTTACTAACCCATCCTTCTACGCCCTCATCCAGGTCATTTATAAAAATGACAAACAGCAGTGGCCCCAAAACAGATCCTTGAGGTACACCACTAGTAACTGAACTCCAGGATGAACATTTCCCATCAACCACCACCCTCTGTCTTCTTACAGCTAGCCAATTTCTGATCCAAACCGCTAAATCACCCTCAATCCCATGCCTCCGTATTTTCTGCAATAGCCTACCATGGGGAACCTTAGCAAACGCTTTACTGAAATCCAAATACACCACATCAACCGCTTTACCCTCATCTACCTGTTTGGTCACCTTCTCGAAGAACTCAATAAGGTTTGTGAGGCACGACCTACCCTTCACAAAACCGTGTTGACATCAAGGCATCTGTATTAAAACTTAAGACCCAAGGTTAACAGTTCTCCCGATGGTCTCCTGGCCCGGCGGGGTGGTCTTTCAGTGGCCCAGCATGACCTCCGCGTGGTCTTCTGAGGTGATTCCAGAGCGGTCTCCTGGCCTCAAGGTGAAGCCTGGTGCGGTCTGGAGAATGGTGCCAGTGTGAACTGGGTTGGAAGGACTGCTGTTCTGAATTTTTTAAATTTCTCTGTATTCTAATTTATTCCTACGATATGTAATGCTGGATTTTTTAAAATAACAATTCCGCTCCCCCCCCCCCCCTCCAAGAACCTGCACCGAAGAATCTGTACCTAGGTACCTTGTAGCCAAGGTGGCACTGTAAGCAGCGACTTGTAAACTTTTCACTGTACTCATTGAGTGTGTGTGACAATAAAGCTAATTCAATTCAGTTTGAAAGATGGCAATACCTACTTGTGTCTGAAGGTTGAAAGATGATATTTCATTACATTTCCTCTATCACTGAACATTTTGGAAGAGGGAGATGAACATAAATATGACGCAAACCAAGATTATACATTGCAGAAAGCTGCTTTTGAGGGGTTGAGAATAGAACTCAAGGAAGAAAACTGGACAACTATTTTGGCAAAGAAAGAAACATTTAAAACAAGATCCAGCTTGCAGGGAGAATATATTCCATCCAAAAAAATAACAAACGAAACACAAGCAGGACTTCATGGGTGAATAGAAATAAGTAAACAACTAATCATTGGGAAAGAGGAATTCACGAAGTATACAGGCAGCAAAGTAGTAAGAATACCAAGGGACCAGGAGAGAAGTCAAAAAACCAATTAGGAAGGCAAAGAGGAACTATGAAATCAAGTTATCAAAGAAAACAAAACAAAGTACTACAATATTTTATAGGCACAATGATAAAGACGTGATGGAAATAGGGTAAATAAGGAATAGAAGGTTAATACCATAGGTAACAGAGATGCAGAAATATTAAATGATTTTGTTTTGCTGTTCCTATGTTCCTACATAAGAAGTAATGTGACAAAGTACATTTAAAATAAAAAAAGTGAATTTATTTAACAAACTAAAACTCAGAGGATGAAATGCATCCATTTTATACAAAATAAAATAATCTAAGGACAACAGCTCAGCATCTTTTTAAATCATTCATGAGGCAAAGCTCCAGAAAAACTGGTAGATAATTAATATAATTCCTATATTTAAAAGAATAGTAGATCAATCATCTTACTATTGGTGGCAAGAGAAATATAGTGAATCCTTACTAAGGGACAGACTATGAGAACAATTAGAAATGAGAAATGTAATGATCAAACTGGATTTCAAAAAAAAACAGAAAATCTTGCTTGACCAACCTTACTGAAGAAGTTTTTTGGAAAGGTAACAGAGATAGTTGTGAATGATAATGCAGTGAGATATATCGGGATTTTCAAAGGTTTTTGATAAAGTACCCACAAAAAGACTAGTCAATAAAGTCGAGGAACATGGAGTCAGGAGACATGGCAGCATAAACTGTTATTTGACATTCACACAGAAAGCAAAGAGTGGGAGTAAAAGGGGAATTATTCAAAGTAGCAGAAGGTGGGAGGTGGTGTGCCTCAAATAGAAGAGAAAGGATCCTTTGTTTTAAGTTAACCTTATTGTGAGCAAGGAGTGGTTTGGGGGGTGGTGGGGGTGGGGAATGTGGGTTTAAAAGAAAGAAGGGGAGCCAGATTCCCCTTCCTCACCCAGGATCATGAAAGAAGAATTGGGACTGGTTGTAACAACATTCAATACCGAGGAGTTGTCCCATAGAATGGACAAGGTAATTGGTATACAAGTTCAACATAATTAACAGGAGGTATTATACTTTGACAGAAAAATGCGAATTCCACTTGTTACTTGGAAAGTGCATGCCTAAACAAGGTAAAGGAACTAAAACTCAGAATACAGATAAAGTCAGTCAACCACTAGAAATTGTACCATGGTTAGGAGAGCCACAAACGAAAGCAAATAAAATTATGGGTCTCAATTCTGGAATTGAAAAGTAGGAATGAATAAGAAAACTATAACTGAACTATCATGACTGTATTTAAAAAAAAAAAAGAGTTCACCCACTTTTTCAGGTTTTGTGGAAGATCACAGTCCTTCAAAACTTCAAGTGCTGCCTGGAAGTGTCTTTCTGGAACACAGAAGGAACAATGTATTTTAAAATTGATAACAAAAACGTTTCTCAGTTGCACCAGAGAAGTCGTAATATAACCCAGTACTAACTTAAGGTCAAAGCACGCAAGTCAATTGTGATTGTTCAAACCTGAAACAGGACATCTACAAAATGTACCAACATAATCTTATGACATAACACTGACCTGAAACACTAATCGTGCATTCCTCCGCAGATGCTCCCTGAATGCTGATCTTTTCCAATGTTCTCGGTTTTAACTTCGGATTTTCAGCATAATTTTGCTAGGATTGTAGACTAAAATCGGTGTGATTTAAAAGGTTGCTGAGAAAACTCTAGGTGTAATGCCAAAGGAAAAGCCCAAAGCAAAGCAGTCACCTGGGAGTAGTATCCTTCTGCTTAGCACAAATGGTTAACTCTGATTATTGCAAGGTTGCTCCAGGTACTTCCTATTGCATCAAACTCACTGCTCTAACCTTACAGCACCACAAATTGATTTACAGCAGCCAGAATGCTTCCTGTTACACAATTACATTAATTTTAAAGTCATTGCAATCTTACGCAAAGATTCAACTTACTACAAATCTTACTGATACCTATGCTACAGCTTGCCATTTTGCAATTCAGATACATGACGGTTGATCTATCAAATAAAAACATATTTGTCAAACAAAGACCAAACACACTTCCTATTCTATAAATGTATTATGTTCGAAATCATTCCAGATGTTTCTGCCCTAGCTAATGAGTCTCACAATCTCAACAGCACTCAAAAATTTGCCCTTGCGGCCTTTCCTAGTGGAAGAGAATCATTAATACCCTAATCACAGAAGGTTTGGTGCATTGTTTTGCCCTTTGAATTACACTAGGCCTTTACTGGATAACTTGTAGACCCCCTTCTCTCTGAAGATACATGTACCTGAGCTCAGCGTGCCAAACGGCAGGATCTCTGGAACTGACATTGTTTTAGCAGGCCATCTTTTATAGGTGATGTCTGAGTAACACAAGAATGGGTGTGTGTTTTTAGACCTAGTGGAAGACAAAAGAAGGGAGAAAAAGATACTTAATGGCAAGAATCAAACTTTAAAATTTTATTAGTGTTTTATTTGTACCCTCTTTCACACAGAATGAAAGCAAGAAAAGGAATCATCATGTGCTAAAGTAGAGACACCAGTAACTCTCTACTCATTGCAGTTTGGTGCACAAGGTGCATTGATATACAGGACAAATTAAGGACACAGCACGATAATTATCAGCCCACACTGATAAAGATTAAAATACACATACAGATTAATCCACCTAGACTACACTACATCTATAGATTACGCTAAAGTTTCCCTCTACAATCCCACTCATTCAATGCATAGATGAAAATACTAAAATTCAGCTTGGACAAATAAAGGAACGTTGCTTCATGGCTAGAAAACCAAGGGCAAGAGTAAATGAAACACGCTTCATTGGATTTGATCAGTCTGAAGCAAACATCGTTTCATCTTAAACAATATTTTTATCCAAACAAAAATTACAACTCAAAACTCATGAAAATCAAATCAAATTAAAAATGTAGTATTGGTCTTTTGATTTTAAAACATGAACATTCTAAATGTATGTGAGCAAGGGGCAAAATTGAGAGGATGTGAAAAAAGTGTAAGTGCCATGGAAGTGTTTGTCTCATTGAAATGTGCTGTGTTACTGAAAATGTTGTGAACCACTCAGATGTCAGTGTCCCAAGGATCTATGTTGGGACTTGTGTTTTAAAAATGTACATGTATATAAATGATTTAGACATATAGCCAAAAGAAACAGCAAAGCCCAACTACAGCAAATTAGAATTTGATTAGAGTACTGCTGGAACCATGCACAGAGTAATCAAAAAGTCCACTGTAAGAAGACTCATTTAAATGATACAAAAGAAAATATTATTAAGAAGCAATGTACAAAAAATTGTGTTTTTAAACTGTTTGCACATATAAGGCTTTCAAAAGTTAAGAAAGGCTTCAAGACAATAGAGGAAGACTACTTGTGGAAGATGTTTTTTTAAAACCAAGGATATAGATACAGAATTATCCCTGGAATAGTGAAAGGGGACTGTAAAGGTAAACAGTCAAAGATTTGAAAAAACGATTTAAAAAAGTTGGAAGAACGAACATTAAATGAAATGCCAGGAGATAGAATTAGTCTTCTTTCCATCTGCCGTCTTTCTACGCTAAAAAAGGCAAAAAGAGAACAACAGGATAAGTAAAATAATTTTGTGATTAAAATTTTCGAAACATCCTGAAAAAAAAAAGACAAAAGGCACAGATTATTGTGTCTGGAAAAATGCTTATAGAAATTAGTGAGCTTCCCTGTGGCGGAATAATTTAATGAATAGCTTAAATGTGACAGAGCATTGTAGACACCAGTAAAGTCCTGGGTTGCTTAATTTTTTATGCAGATAGCTGATCTGGTGACAGATGCTTTCTTAGAGCTCTGAATATTGCATCAGCAAACAGAAACACATTCCCAGAAATGTAGCAAAATTCCTGCTAGAAGGTACACAGTTAAGGGAAGGATAAGGTGCAACTCCATTCCTTGGCCAGGCCCATCCAAAGGCTGGGTCTTAGGCAATAATGAGAGAAGCCCTCCACCACCGCTCACATATCTATAAATCCTAACATTCTTCTTCTTCTAAGAGAAAAATGGAAGCAAGTGATTGGAATGTCACGAGGACAGAAAAAGAACTAGTTTTGCCGAGACACACACACACACACACACACACACACACACACACACACACACACACACACACACACAGAGGACTGGCAGTGGTGTGACCTGACAGTCACCACACATTAGGCAAGGGGTGATGTTTAGAAAGTGGAACCTTCATGATAACTTCAGCCAGCACGGGAATTAAACCCATGCTGTTAGTATCAAGCTGCATTGCAAACCAGGCACCCAGCCAACTGAGCTAACCGATGGCCAGTCTTTGCTGTTGGTAGCAACACAAAGGCCAGGAGCTCCAGTGAATCTCATTGTAAGGCACAATATTCAGGAAATGGAACTTGCATCCCCAGGTGGGCCAAACTGACTCTTTACTGAACAATAACTGTGAGAAGGACAAAAACCAAGATGCACCTGAGTGCTTAATGCTGTGACAGTGATCACTACAATCTCCTCCTGCAATTTCATCCTCTATATGGATTGGAGCTCAGGACATTTCCACCTTCAGGGTTGTATTTTCAAATCCACATGAAATTCTTTATTCCACAAGCATCAGATCTTTACAAAAGATGAAAACTAAAGGAAACAACATTTACATGGAACTAAGGCTGAAATTCACATGGTTGAGTAAATCTATTGTTTGTATCTTTCTCTCCACGAAACCCCTTTCTGATAAAGACACCCTTACCTTCAGAGAGAAGGTCTACTCAATTGCTTGAGCTCCCCTGCTTGGTACCTTCCCTCCAGTCATAACCTCCTGATGGAGACCCCATTACACCACCTCAACACTATCCAGCACCATTTCTAATTTTTGCTGAGAAGACCCTCAATTACTCACAATATCATTTAGACCTGCAGCATTGTACTGGGCAAGAGGTGTCAAAATTCAATTCAACAAGTGCTGAAGATAGCAGCAGCTCTACATAACATAAATGGCATTGTACCTGGAAACTGGTACAAGTCTCCAGGTGTTATATGGCCGGTTTTCCCTTCTCTGGCAGAATACATTAAAATTTATCTGCCAATATATTCTAGTATTGTTTAGAGTGGATAAGAAGTTGGCATTTTACAGACGTGGAAATAGCTTGTCCACGTGATAAGAAAAATTACACGGGTGATTTATAATTTTCAAGTATCATTACAGGATCTCTACGACCCATTAGGTTTTGATGCCATCACTACAGGTTTTGAACAATTCACAGAGATTCCACTATCCTTTAATTCCATCGATGTCTGGATCTCGGAGGGTCTCTTGTCTCTGCTTCAGGAATCTGATAGAACTTCATTGAAACTGCTTTCCCTAGTAACAACAGGTCACCCCATTCAGTAACATGGTTTTTCTCAGGTTGAGACATAAAAAGTTGTTGCATCAGTTCTTCAGCCTGGTGAACTTTGATAATATCTTTTAAAAACTCCAATCAGAGACTCATCACTCAAACAATAGTCTGACCTCTCAATGCAGATCACTGTTATCCTTCTTCCATTTTTTGGACAGTATTTAATGGACTGTGCTTGTTCTACACTTTCATTAGCTCTATCATTGAGCTGTTAGCTTGAAACCTTCAGGGGAACAAGTTTCAAGATTCTGGTTACTCTGACAAAACAAATACACTTTCAATTACTTAATGGAGTAAGCCCTTTACTTTGAGGCTTTTCAGAGTATATCTTGACTACAGGAGTGACTGTCTTCAACCTCTCCCTCATGACAGGGTGTTCTCAGAAAGCAGCTCAAAATGTGCTTACTGTGTCAAATCTGTTTCCCTTGACTCAGATCAGGATTTTGTCTGTTTTCTTTCTCAGCAATTCCACTTTACGATGTAGCATTCCACTCCAATTTTAACAATACCTAAAATGGTCATTCTTCAGAATGCGTATATCCCTTAATGCTTAGCTATTTCAAAACATGAACAAGATTTGCCGTGAGTTGAGGGAGGGAGGGAGGGAAAGGGAAAGGAAAGGAGAGAGGAAAAAAGGAAAAAAGAAGGAAAAAAAAGAGAAAAAAGTATACAAAGTATCATTTTTGTGATTAAGTGCTATGTTCCTTTAAGGTCACTCCATCCAACTGATGTTCAGTAAACCAAAATTGGCTAAAGTTTGATGACAGAATTTTTGTCATTGGTAAGTACTTACGAATCCTGGCTTCAAGTCAGAAACAGTAGGTGTTCTGTTTGTTTTCATTTTAAAATTGCTATACCTTGTAGCAAATGCATCGATAGGCAAGCCGATTATAACTGGAAACAAATCTAAGATGTTCAGCAAGTAAATTATATGGAGAACCGAAAATCATTACCAGAATGCTGCAAATATCAAACCATCAGCATCTCTAGAACTCAGATGCACTAATCAGCTAAAAATTAAACATTGCTGACCAACATTCTCCCACCTTTTGCAAATGCTACTGTTTACACTTTAATTTTGATGTCTTAAGCCCCAAAACAACTGTTGGCCTTTTGTGTTTGTAAACTGAATTACATTGATTTATATATCAAAAGGAAAACAAAATGCTTCAATATAGTTAAGTATTGACCATATGAAGTCTCTACAATGAGAAACAATAAATATACTCGCAAAACCATTGATAAAGTAATTAAACTTTCTGCACAATTTTGTTTTGCTTTGTAATGCACAGTAGGTTCTAAAACAATAAATGAAACCAAAACCAAACCTAGTTCAATTTACTAATGCCCAACTCCACCCCATTACGAAGTACATTCTAAAAACATGAAAAAACAAGCAAAGGTGCACTCACTCTCCTCTTGCTTCTCGCTCACTCTGTCGCTTCCATGCCCAATTTTGTTATTGCCTCTGCCTCCTTAGTCTGGTGTTCCTCCCACTTCCACCTTCTGAAGGCTCAAAACAGGACTCAAGACTTCTTTGGCCCTAATGCTATCCATCATTGTCATAATTGGCAACAAAGTAATGTATTCCAGGTAGTTTGGAGACGGTCAGCTTTGAAACAAATCAGTTTGTCTGCAAACCACAACAGATGGGACACTGAACACCCGCAAATTGCAAATGCAGGCAAGGCTTTGTGCAGCTGCAGTGTTCAAGGTAAGCTGTTCAAGCTTTATTACTTAGAAACCAACATGTAGAACCAAGACCTATTGTAATGGGTTAAACAATTTATTTGTTTTAGTTTGTGTCTAAAAGTAAAGCAACATCAAACATAAAAGATAGAAAGAGGAAAGAAATAGAGTGATTTGGCTGAATTTGAGCTCAGAAGGAATGAAAAAGAAAAGATCCAATGAATACACTATCATAAAAATCTTAAAGATTTCACTTTTACTTTGGGGACAGAGGTGTTGACAAACAGGGAAGGGTTGAACCATCATACAATGAGCAGTTTTGATCAGGTGGAAGCATGTCTTGCCTCCTGTCTAGGTACATAAAAAGGTTCACAGGAGTCTCCTAGTATACAAGAGTTTAAGCTCTCATGGGGAATTAAGAACAGTTGATGGGCAAGTAGGTGTCAGGCACAAAGAGTAACTAAGCTTCTTGGGAGATAACTTCTGCACTATAAAGGCTCCCATATGGACTCTGATCTATAACCAGAGGGTCAAAAAGGACTAACCTTTTCAAAGGATCTATATAAAATGGTAGATTCACAAAAAAAAAAGCTAATGCCCAAGGGTTGATGCAGAGCTGCTGTTTGATTACCTAGCAAACCGTGGAATTTAATCTGACGATTGGTGTTGATACAAACAAGTCCCTAAAATGCCAGGATCAGCGATTTGCACTTCACTAGGTTTGCGTTACAGTTTGAGCTTTTCCTATTTGACCTTCATAGTCCGTTTACAGAAACTGGCAAATAGCTCAAGTCCCTTGAGAGAGTGGTAATTTTTTGCTTATTATACAGGCAGATAAAATGCATACACAAACCATAGCCAGCAAAGCTCAAACACCACAATACCTAAAAAGTAGAACTAGAATTACTTTGAGGAATTAGCTTTTTTTAAACCATGCTTTCTGTACTACCTGAAATGCATCATAAAATTTACAGCTGTCTTTTACAAGATCAGCAAAAATGAAACAGCGGGTGAGCTAGAACCAGCACTTATTTCTTTTGATTTGTACTTTAAGATTTCCCCCACGTTGTAGCCACTGTCTTTGATAGGCCAACAAATGTGAAATTTTAATTAGCTGCTACAGCTTCGAAGTCAGGCCTTAAGAACTTGGGCATTACAGCTTCCTCCTTCAGCTTTCACCCCTCTGCCCCCAACACAAGCAGACTGGGTTTCACATCTAATATTGACACAGGATATCGGACAGGATATCATTATTTCATTACTGGCATCATAGCCAAATTTAACAGGGAATTCCCAAAGCATTGAGCTCAGCTAAACAGAACTTTGTCAAATGGCTTGTGGACAGCCATTTGCAATGCAGCAAACAGTTTACCACAACAAGTCATATTAAACAAGGAGCAACATCTCAAATGCATGTGAAATGCCTTGCGTAATATAACAAAGTTACTCACAACCATCAGGAGGTACTAAAATGGTACTAAATTTCCTTCGGATGACGACAGTCTCACGTCACCCATGAAAAACACCAACATCCATCTGAAAACAGGGAACTGTAGCAGGTGCAGTACGGGTCCATCATGGTTATGGTGTAATGTGGGCATTGAACCATTAAACATGTGCTAAAAAGCTGAAATAGCACAGAATCAACTGAGGCTTGTGGAAGGGGAGGGGCAGGTTAATGGGGGAATTACAAGTAGCTAAAAAAACCCACGAATACTGAAGTGGTTCAACAAAGATCCTTGAATAAACCTGCCAAGTTCAGAGAGGATCTTTTACATCAACTAGGGATATTTTCGAGCTTTATTTCCTATTTAAGAGGGCCTCAACTTAGGCTGCATTTGAAGAAACTTAAATAAAAATACTGAAAATGGTTAAGGATGAATCTCTCAATCCAGTTGTGTTAGGTTTCATTATCATTCCCTGAAGCATAAAAAAAAACTGATTTTGATTGTGTCCTCAATGTAGCACATAGGGCTTGGAATACAAGGCATTGAGTCATATCAGTTTATTCAATACCCATTAGGGAACAGCACTCCAATAAAACATTTGTATATCCCTATATTATGAACAACAATAAGCATTGGAAAAATAACATACCTACTGGATTTAATTTGGTCATACAAGTAGTAATAGGAGAAAAGAAGGAGAACCACCACCATCAAGAACAGCTTAATGTACCGCCGTTTTTTCATGCTTCCTGGACCTGAATGACAAAAAGGAGAGAAAACAAGAAATCAGATCATACAAGCCATTTAATCACTTGTAAGATCACAACATGCATTTTTCCACTTCCTCCATATTTCAGTCAGATTTCTCTTGCTTCTTTTTCTCTCAAAGAAAACACCTCTGTGTACCCACAATTTCTTGTTCTCTGCAATTGCTGGGCAAGACTGCCCCAACGGCACTCTATTATTTTTATCCACAACACAGTGCCTTGCTGTCTCCAGGAAACTGTTCTCCATACATCATGCGCCCACTTGAAAGAAAACAATATCCATTAGCTAGTGGTGAGGCAACTTTGTCTAAACTCATTACAGAAATTGTTCAGCAGGTGACATTGTTGTTCAGATTTTCACATTGTTGAAAGCCATTTGAATCCCTTACTCCACATCTCCCAGCAAGATTTTAAACAGCGTATGATGAATGGAATCAAGGAAAGTTTGGACTGCAAAATAAAATGGATTCACTATATTCAAGATGTTCTTACCCCCAGCAAAGTATGGTATTTTCCATTTTGATATTAAGCCTGCCATCACTACGTTAAGCCTCTGCGAAAGGTGTGTCAGAAGAGATGGCAAATATGTAATGTATCTAATTCCTGGCAACAAAGCCAAAGGCAGTTCTGCAAGCTGAACTGAAGTACTAAAAAAGATCATTCCAGCACTTTCTATTGGCTTTATTTAAAAATTATAAACCACAATTAATTTAGATTCAAATATAACATGCTACACTAAATACATGGAGCAGTCTAAATTTTTGGACACTTGGGACTAGAATGGTCATTCAGGAAACGTTAAGAAAAGATCAATGTTTATTTAAGAAAGGCTGCAAGGAAAAACCAGGGAATTACAGACAGGTGCATTTGACGCGAGCGGTGGGTAAATTGTTGGAGAGGATTCTGAGAGACAGGATCTACATGCATTTGGAAAGGCAAGAACTGATTAGTTGTAGTCAACATGGTTTTGTGTGTGGGAAACCTCGTCTCTCAAACTTGGTTGAGTTTGTTTCTTGAAGAGGTGACCAAGAAGATTGGTGAAGACAGAGGGGTAGGTGTTGTCAAAATGGGCTTTAGCAAGGCCTTCAACAACGTTCTGCCCAGTAGACTGGTTATTCAGGTTACATCACATGGGATCCAGGGACAGCTAGCCAATTGGATACAAAATTAGCTTGACAGTGGGAGCCAGAGGGTGGTGGTAGAAGACCGCTGTTCAGACTGCAGGCCTGTGACCAGCAGTGTGCCGCATGGATTGGTCCTGGATCCACTGTTGGTCAGCACCTATATAAACAATTTAGATGTGAATATAGGGATATAGAATTAGTAAGTTTGCTGAGGACACCAAAATTGTTGGTTATAGTGGACACTGAAAAACGTTATGTGCGAGCATGACAAGAGCTTGATCAGCTGGGCCAGTGGGCCAAGGAATGGCAGATGGAGTTTAGTTTAGATCATTGTGAAATGTTGCATTTTGGTAAGGTAAATCAGGGCAGAACTTATATAGTCAATGGGAGCGCCCTGTGGAGTGTTGTTGAACAGAAACCTGGGATGGAGGTACGTAGTTCCTTGAAAGTGGTGTTACAGATAAACAGGGTGATGAAGGTGGCAGTTGGCACGCTTGCCTTCATTTGGTCAGATCATAGAGTATAGGAGTTAGGACATCATTTTACAGCCATACACAACATTGCTAAGGCCACATTTGGCATATTGCGTACAATGCTGGTCACCCTGCTAGTAGGAAGGCGGTTATTAAACTGGAAAGGGTGCAAAAAAGATTTATAAAGATGTTGCCAGGAATGAAGCATTTAAGTCATAAGGAGAGGCTGTATAGACTCTCCCAGAGTGTCAAACACTGAGGGGTGACCTTATAGAGTTTGTAAAATCATGGAGGGCATAGCTAAAGTGAATAGCCAAGGTCTTTTCCACAGGGTGGGAGAGTCTAACACTAGACGGCATAGGCTTAAGGTGAGAGGGAAAAGATTTAAAAAGGGACCCAAGGGGCAACATTTCAATGCAGAGGGTGGTGTGTGTATGGAACGAGCTGCCAAAGGAAGTGATAGAGGCAGGTACAATTACAACAGTTAAAAGGCATTTGAACAGGTGCATGAATAGGAGAGGTTTAGAGGGATATGGACCAAGCACAGTCAAAAGGGAACTAGTTCAGTTTACGAAACCTGGTTGGCATGGACGGGTTGGGCTGAAAAGGTCCGTTTCCAATGTATATGGCTAAGAAAATACAGCTTAAATTACTGTAAAAAATAAATAATATTAGAAGAACTGCAAAAATCACATGTTTTGATTAAATTATGGCATTCTCACTCCAGTTAAATTTGCTACATTTTTCACAGCACGTTATCAAGTCTTCCACATCAACAAATTCAAAACAATTTTTAAAAACCTGCATTGAATCATAACATGCCATTGGGATAAGCTTTCAGTAGGTGTTGGGGTTTAACTTTTTTGGATGGGAACAAACCTTTTGTGAAGGATGAGATTTCTGAATACTTGGAAGTGCATGGTGATATAGGGCAAAGTCAGCATGGTTTCATCAAGGAGAGGTCATGCCTGGCAAATCTGTTAGAATTCTTTGAGGTAATGATCAGGCTAAAGCAAGGAGAGCCAATAGATGTTATCCACCTGGACTTCCGGAAGAAGAAAAGAACATAAGAACTAGGAGCAGGAGTAGGCCATCCGGCCCCTCGAGCCTGCCCCGCCATTTAATAAGATCATGGCTGATCTTTTTGAGACTCAGCTCCACTTACCCACCCACTCACCATAACCCTTAGTTCTTTTACTGTTCAAGGCCTTTGATAAGGTACCGCACGGGAAGCTGCTGAATAAGATAAGGTCCCATGGTGTTAGAGGCAAGTTATTAGCATGGATAAAAGATTGGCTGTCTAGCAGACAGCAGAGATAAAAGGGTCCTTCCCAGGATGGCAGACGATGACTTGTGGTGCATTGCAAGGGTGAGTATTGGGACCACAAATTTTCACTTTATACATTAATGATTTAGATGCAGGAACTGAGGGCATTGTGATTAAGTTTGCAGATGATACAAAGATAGGTAGTGAGGTTGTTGACTTGCTCGCCAGCTGGCTTCTTTTTGTTTAGACGTTTCGTCACCATGCAAGGTGACATCATCAGTGGAGCCTCTGATGAAGCGATGTTATTCTACTCCACTTGGAATTTATACTGTCCGGTCCGTTATGGTGAGTACTGTCATTTCCGGTTTTGATCTGTACGGGTTTATATACGGGGTCCAATTCTATATGTTTTGTTGATTGAAGTATGGATGGAGAACCATGCCTCTAGGAATTCCCATGCGTGTCTATGTTTGGCTTAGGCTACTGTGGTTACTTTGTCCCAGTTAAACTGGTGGCCTTCGTTGTCCGAATGTACAGATATTAAGCCATTTTGCTGCTAGCTGATGTTCGTGGCTAGTTTCTGATGGCCATCTTCCTTCCTGTCTGTCCAATGTAATGTTTGTGGCAGTTGTTGCATGGTATTTTGTAAATCACATTTGTTCTGCATGTTGTGGGAATGGGGTCTTTAATCCATGTGAGTGTTTGTCGTACGCTTGTGGGCCACCATGATTCTAGTGGTCTCAGGAGTCTTGTAGTCAGTTCGGATCTGTTTGTAGGGAAGTGTGGTCGGTATGTTAGGTCGTACCGTGCCCTCCTGTTGTTGTCTGTTATGTAGGCATCTGTGGATGAAGTTGCAGGGATATCCGTTTAAGGCGAGAATCTTATATAAGTGTTCTTCCTCCCGGCATAATTCTGGAATGTTGCAGTGTCCTGGCCCATTTAAATAATGTCCTAATGCAGCTTTGTTTGTGGACACTGGGGTCAACAAACATAGAATTGAACCCAATCAGCCATGATTGAACAGTGCAGTAGACTCGATGGGCTGAATGGCTTAATTCTGCCCCTATATATCTTATGACCTTTATTCCTTCCTACAAAAAACACAGGAAGTCTTTGTAATTTCTTTCCTCCCCAACAGACAATGCCCTTTTGAAAAAAAGGGACACATTACATCAAATTTTTGTTTTCTTGTGACAGCAAGCAAATAACTTGGAGCAAGATTAAGAACAAGCAGTAGCTCAATGCTTTGAAGCAAGGTTATTATACTGGTTATAAATTAATTTTATGCTGTAAACAATAAAGGTTTCTCAGGAAGACTAATCAGTTAAGAACCCAAAAGAAAGCTAGGCTGTGTATCATCAGCTTGATAGGATGGAAGGCAGGAGAGATTAAATGACAAAAAAGGCACATGGTAAAAGGTTGGGGGTGGGGGGGGTGGTGGTGGTGTGTGCAGGGAGTTTAAAAACACACAATTAAGTGCTGAAGGTGCAAAAAAAAGTGACAACAGTAGAATTAATATCAGTTTCTGCCATTTGGAAAAACGTATGTTCCACTGAAAATGCAATCAGCCTAAAATATTACTTTCATTTCCCACACCATAGATGCTAATGGACCGGAGTATTTTCAACATTTGCGCTTTGCAGCATCTACTGCATTTCATTTTTGCATTCCCCTAATGAGCTACCTAAATAATACCGGAGTTAAAAGTGGAAACTTCCATCAAATGCTTAGGTGATGCCAGAGACTGGACAAAATTTCACACGGACTATATAATTATAAAGATACAGAAATAGTCTTAAGAACTCAAAAACCAATTTTATGAAAATATAAGCGCTACCCTAACCAAAGCAGATTCAATTTGTAAATGAGACAAACAAAAGAACAAACTAGAAAAGACGGGAATACCACCAGCATGAATCACCAATGGAAACAAATTAAAGAATCTATCAAGGAAGATGAATCAAATAACATCGGACTTTTTTTTTGAAAAAAGGAAAGCCCAACAATAAACCAGGGATTGTGGCTGGAATGTTGCAAAAGAAGAGAACAAATATCAATATCAAAAGGTGACAAGCTGAAATAGATGCTTGAATAACAAATCAAGAGAACGGAAAACATATGAGAACAATGGTTAAAAGAGCAGTGTGATATACATAATGTTGAGGTTGTACAGGACTTTGATGAGGCCTCTTCTGTAGTAGTGTGTGCAGTTCTGCTCACCCTGCTAAAGAAAGGATATTATTAAATTGGAGAAAGTTCAGAAAAGATTTACCAGGATGTTACCGGGAATGGAGGCTCAAGTGAGAAAGGAGAGGCCAGATAGGCTGGGACCTTTATCACTGTGACATGGGAGATTGAGGGATGACCTTAGAGATTTATAAAATCATGAGGGGCATAGATAAGGCGAATAGCAAAAGTCTTTTCTCGGTGGGGCATTCAAAACTAGGCGGTAAATTAAGATGAGTGGAGAAATATTTTTTAAAAAAAAAAATCCATGAGGCAACTTTTTTTTTAAATACAGTGGTTTGTATGTGGAATGAACTGCCAGAGGTAGTTGGATGCAGGTGCAGGTAAAGTTATAACATTTAAAAGGCATTTGGAAAAGTACATGAATAGGAAAGTTTGGAGAGATATGGGCCAAACACAGAAAAGTAGGACTGGTTTGATTTAGGCATGTGGTCCATCTGTGGATTGAAGGGTTTGTTTTCTGTGCTTGTGACTCTATGACTTGAAGAAAATAAAGCAAATAATGTAGATGCTGGGGAAACTCCGGTCTGACAGCATCTGTGTAGACAGAGGGCATTAACACGAAGTCGTACTGGACTCCATGTTAACACTGTTTCTTTCTCCACAGATGCTGTCAGAAGTGCTGCCTTTCTCCAGCATTGTTGACATACTTAAAGAATTGAATTGACCTGGAGGGTGGCGAAAACCAAAAGGCAATTACTGGCACTCAGCATGAAGGACTGAAAACAACAGTGAGTAAAGAAGAAGGTGCTTTATTAGCAAACCATGATGAAATAAGGAAAACATGAAAGAAGCAGATTGAAGACTTACATGCAAAGAAATGTAACACCAGGGACGACTAAGCTGGAAGCAGTGGTAATTTTGACATTGGGCGGAATTTTCCCAGCCTATGAGCAAAGCTGTGCAATAGTCACAAATGAGAGAAAATATAGCCAGATTTTAAAAAAAAAAAGATACTCCCCTTAAGGTTTTAAACAGCAAATTCTGAATCTCACTAACGAGCAACGCCTACCTGTTCATCTCATGATTAGCTAATCTCGCCTCAATTCTATGCAGCTTGCATTTCTTCCCACCTCTCCCAAATTGTTGCCGTCTAATTTCTCCTGAATTACAAGTCAGGGTAGTAACCTGATGGACGCAGCTTGCTTCTCCAGGCTCCTAGGTTTCAGCGTCTTCAGCAACACATCAGATAGAAAGCTGACAAGCAAGACCTCAAATTTAGTCATCTTCAGATTACTCCAGGTGCCATGCACAAGTGACTACAGAAATAAGGGGAAAAAGGCAGATGAAAGTGTGGCTGGAAAGAAGGTGCAGGAGTGAGGGCTTTACATTACTGGGTCACTGGGACTGGCTCCGAGAGAGAAAGATAGCACCCGAACACAGCCAGGACTGAGATCCTTCTGGATGTTTTGCTACCACTACTGGCTTTATACTGAAATTGGCAGAGGCCAAAACAGAATAGGGAAGAATGCCAGGGTTCAAAAAAAAATACTTGGGAATACAAATGGCACTAGCCTAGATAACACCAACTTAACAGGTGAAGTCAGAGAAAGGGAGAATGAAATGAAGTCCAAAAAACAGAGTTACCATGCATGTATGCAAGTGCACAGAGTTCAATAAATATGGTCTGGCAGATACAGGCATAGTTAAAAATCTGGAACTATGATGTTGTGGTGGTAGCAGAGATCCAGTTCAAGGGCAAGACTGAGTCTTAAATATTCCTAGGTATAAGTTGTTCAGGAGGATAGAAAAGGAAAGAAGGGGTAGCAATATTGGTTAAAAGAGGGCATCACAGCGATGAAGAAAGAGGATGTCGTGAGGATTCCTAATCAAAGTCAGAGTCAATTTGGCTAGAACTAAAGAAACAAAAAAAATTCACAATTACATTGCTCAATATAATCTGTAGACCACCAACTAGGTGGAAAGGATACAGAGGAACCAATCTATAGTTAGAGAAATACCTATAATATATTGTAGTTATAGGGTAGTTGAAGTATCCAAGTATAGGCTAGGACTTTGGTAGTGTAAGTGTAAATGTTCCTCAATTATGCTCAAGAGAGTTTTCAACAGCAGTATGTGACCAGTTGAACAAGAAATGGTGTATTGCCGGACTTGGTCATTGGAAATTATGTTGGCCAAGTGTCAGTGGGGGAGCATTTAGGGAACAGTGATTATTGTATCACAAGGTTCAGGATGGCATAGGAGAATGACATGCAACAATCCAGAAAGATAAAAAATTATTAATGGTTGAGAGCAGACTTCAATGGAGCTGAGCAGGACAAAGTGGAACAGCAGGTTGGCAGACAAAAAAGTATTTGAATGGGCTACCTTCAAAAAGACATGGTTTGGCTACAGTCGAGATAAATACCCTAAAATATGAAAAGGGTCAAACAAACAAATTTAGAGTTCCCTGGATGAGAAAGGTGGTAGAAATTATATATTAGAAAGAAAAATAAAGTGTCGCATGACAGGGGTAAGTCAGAAAATACAACTGCAAACTAGGAGGAATGTTGAGGGTTTAGAAAAAGCAAATAAAGAAAATCAAACGAGGAATTGTAAAAAAAAATCTCACAGCTAACAAAGGGGAAATACAAAAGTCAAATATAGACACAGAAATTGTAAAAGAGCAGTAAAAATAGACATGAAAAACGGTTTTTACACAGAGAGGTCGAGGCATGGCTGAGGTATTAAATGAATACTTTGCGAATGTCTTTACAAATGTAGAAGAGGATGTTGCCCAGGCTGTGGTGACAGCGAAAGAAACTGTCACTAGAAGGGTTCAAAATTAATAAAGGAAGAAGTTTACTGGCATGTGTATATATTGTAGTGTACTAATAAATTGCGAGTAGAGGTTTTAAAAATGAAGCCATCTTTATACATTGATAGTTCACTTTTAAGGCAGTGGGGGTGGAATATGTTACAAGATGTGCCTTTAAGGATTTGTTGGGTCATGCTTCTCTTGAAAGCAATTGTTGTAAACTTGGAGTCGAATTGCCTGCTCTGAGCCCTGATAGCTTTGGTGTCTGTTTCTTACAGCGTTGGAATAGAAGCAGAGTGATGGACGGAGTCAAGTCCCCACAGAGCCTGGGGTGTATGCTACTTGTCCACAGACACACATTCCTCCTGGGCTGGAGAACTGCATGGGAGCCAAATCTATTTTACTGAATTTGCCTTTGCCAAGGGCGTGTTTATGGGATATTACTATACTGGAACAGTGTTTAATTAACTAAACAATTATCCTGTGACATTTTCAAAACCAAAAAAAAAGTTAAATTATTCCAATTCTTCTTTCTTTTGTTTTTATAGTATTCTAACTGAATAAAAACATTTTGCTTCAAGCTTGGTGGTTTGACCAATCAAATTGTATCTGAACATAACCCCTTACATTTGCCTTTAAAATGTAAGGAAAAAGTTGAGGTTTGACTATCTTATTAATATATTTTTAAGGGTTTTTGGTCTGGTCCATAACAGGGTGAATAACCAAGGTCTTTTTCCTAGGGTGGGGGAGTCTAAAACTAGAAGGCATACATTTAAGGAGAAGGGGGAAAGATTTAAAGAAGGACCCGAGGGGTAGCTTTTTCACGCAGAGGGTCGTGTGTGTATGGAACAAGCTGCCAGACAAAGTGGTGGAGGTGTATACAATTACAATATTTAAAAGGGGCATCTGAACAGGCATGTGAATGGGAAGGTTTAAGACGGATATTGTCCAAATGCTGGCAAACAGGATGGAGAGGTGGGGAGAGAATTTCTGGGCAGCATGGAGAAATTGGACCAAAAGGGTCCGTTTCCATGCTGTATGACTATGACTCTAAATTTTGGATAGATTGTCAGCAGTTAAAAGTTGACAAGAGACCACAACCAGACAGAGATGCATTCAAGAATTTAAGGTAGAGAGGGCAGTAATTTCAGGAACACAGGCCATAACCTTTCATAAGTCCCCTCAGCTTGGGGACATGCCAGAAAAAAAAAAACCGGACAGGTACAAACAAAACCGGACAGGGTCTTGTTCAAGAACGTTTGTAAGGATAATCCCAGCATTTAGGCCAATTTAACCTTGGTTGTTGGGGCAGGGGGCAGGGAAGCACCTAGAAACAAATATTCGGGGTAAAATTAGTAGTCACATGGAAAAAGCTGTGTTGATGAGGAGGGGTCAGCTTGGATTTCAAAAAAGGGAAAAAAAAAAATCACATTGTCTTTAACCAACTTGGAGTTTTTGAAGCCATAACAAAAGATCAAATCAAGATTATATATAACACTGTTGATGTGGCATACATGGATTTCCAAAAGATTTTGCTATATATCATGATCTAAACTGGGGTACTACATATTAAAAAAAAAGGGGGACAGTAGAACTATGGGTGCAAAATTGGCTCAGTGATAGGAAATAGAGCAATGGTCAATGCATTTCTTTTGGGGTCAGGGGAAAGTCTATTGTGCAGTGCCCAAGGTCAAATTTGGACTCTTGCTTTTCCAGATACATATTAAGTTTTACAGATCTTGGCGTGAAGAGATCAATTTCAAAGTTTGCAGATGACATTGAACTTAGAAGAACTGTAATAAAGAGGTTAGTGTGGAACTCCAAAAGGCAACTGACAAGTTAGTAGAGTGAGCAGATAAATGGCAGCTAGGAGGTTCAATGCACAGAAGTATGAGGTGATGCACTTTGGTCCGAAGAACAACAAAAAGCATTGTATGATAGCAGGTATAATTCTGAAGAGCTGGCAAGACAGGTTGAGAAAGCATAGTGTTCACAGCTTTATCAATATGGGCATAGAGCACATCAGCAAGGAGATGATGTTCAACTTGTACAAGACAACTTGTCAGACTTCAGTTGGAGTACTGTGTACAGTGGTGGGTGCCACTTGATAGAAAAGACTTGAATGCATTGGAGAGTGCAAAGAAATGATTTAGAAGTACAGTTCAAGGAATGAGAAGTCTGTGTCTGGTCATTTGTCCAAACATGACGATTAAAATGTTGACTTTTATAAAGTAGAAAAAGCAAGGATTGTCTGAATGAGAGTAACTGGAACAACAAAGGCAGTAAACCCTCTGAACAAAAAGTGTAGGTTACTCAGTTTTTATCAAACAGTTTAGTTACAATTCATCAACAGAAACCACGTGTAACTGGAAAAGGAGCTCAACAAGGATCCTCTTCAATATCCTTGCACAGGTGATCACTGAAGAAGCAATCCCATCTATGAAATTGCCTTGTTCCTTTGCAATTCTCCGACCGGTGCCACAGATCCACAGCAGACCCGGTCTCCCTGGCCTTACACTCATCCCTAGAACATATGGGTAACAAGAATACCGACGTCAGGCTCCTGCTTATTGACTACAGTTCCACCCTCAACACCATTATTCCAAACAAATTCATCTCTAAACTTCGAGACGTAGGTCTCCACTCCCCTCTCTGTATCTGTTTTCTGACCCATAGATTGCAAATAAGTAAGAATAGGCAACAACCCCTCTTCCACCACAATCCTCAGCACCGTTGCCCTGCAAGGCTGTGTACTCAGCCCCCTACTGTAATTCCTTTCACTCACTATTGTGTAGCCAAATTCCACCCCAACTCCATTTACAATTTTGCTGATGATAACAGTGTTGTAGGTCGATTCTCAAACAACGAGACAGAATACAGGCAAGAGATTAACTGCTTAGTGGCATGTGTAAAGATAACAAGCTTTCGATCATCATCAGGAAAATGAAGGAGCTGGTCATTGACTTTAGGAAATGGAGTGGAGGGCACACTCCTGTCTGCAATGGTGCTGAGGTGGAGATGGTCGGGAGCATCAAGGCCCAGGGAGTGATGATCACCAACAATCTGTCATGGTCTTTGACGCAATGGTCAACAAAGCACGTTGTCTCAGGAGGCTAAGGAAATGTCCACATGGGCTCTTTACAATTTCTAAAGATGCACCATAGAAAGCATCCTGTCTGGATGCATCCAAGGGTGGTATGGCAACTGCTCTTCCTAATACCACAAGAAACTACAGAGAGTCCTGAACACAACCCAGCCCATCACGCAAACAAGCCTCCCATCCACTGACTCCATCTATATTCCCCACTGCCTCAGGAAAGCAGCCAACATAAACAAAGGTCCCTTCCATCCTCCTCCGTCAGGAGGGAAGTAAAGTAGTTTGAATACATATAGAAAAATCCAAGAACACTTTTTCCCCCAACATGGAGTGTTAATGCTGAGCTCTCTCTCTCTCTGCACCTTCTCTGCAGCTGTAACACTGTACTCTGCACTCTGTTCTGCTACCCTGATGCACTTTGTATGGCATCACCTTTTACTATCTTGGAATATGGGACGATAATAAAATCAACAAAGCAAACATTTCAAGACAAAATCCAGAGTAAAACTGGGGGACAAATGGTAGATTTGCAAATGACAAAAGAATTTCCAGCACGCAGAGAGAGATGGTCTGCAAGAGCTAATAATTAAATTACTACAGATAGAAATTTTAGAACCAAAAAAACTGAACATTGAACTATGAATCACCTTGGATTTGTCAAAATCACCAAGAGATCTTGGAATTTTCATGGAGTTGTGAACTAAAACTGGGTTATGCTTTAGGAAGCATAACATCTGCAGATGGAAGATGCAAAAGATAGCAATAGGAAAAAAAATTAATTTTGCCAAGAATAGCTGGTTGCTAACCAGAAGGTAACATGACAAAAGGACAGTTGACTTGGAAAGAGCTTGATTTAGACTGTTGCTCTGTATGAAGCGAAGACTTGGACCTTAGAGCAAGAAGACACCACCTTACTAAATAGCTTTGAAATGAGAGTTTGGAGGAGAACAAAGGAGCTGGTGGAAGAGAAAATGTGAACATCCGAGGTATGAGCGTAAACAAATTTCAATGAACATAACTAGGAAAGAGGGAAATGACTGAGCAGACCTGAATAGGAAGTGAACTTTTTTATTTATTCATTGACTGTGGGCATCATTAGTTAGGCCAGCATTTATTGGCCAGCCTGAAAATTGCCCTGGACGTGGTGGTAATGATTGGCCTTCTTGAACTAAAATAGTACTTGCACAGTACAGTTAGGGAGGGAGTTCCAGAAGTGTGACTCAGTAAAAGTGAAGGTACAGCAATACTGCTCCAGGTCAAGAAAGTGTGGGGCTTGGAGTGGAATTTGCAGGTGACAGTATTCCCATGCATCTGCTGCCCTTGTTCTTCTAGCCAGAAGAATTCATGGACTTAAAAAGGTTCTGTCAAAAGGAGTCTTGGTCAGTTACTGCAGTGCATCAAGTAGATTGTATACATTACTGCCACTGTGTTTATGGTGGAAGCAGTGGCTGTTGAAGGTAGTGGATGGGGTACAGTACTAGTCAAGCAAGAATACACATGCTATGGAGGGAAAACTTAAAACAAAAAAAAAAAGGAAGAGAATATCACTGTCTGGCCTGAAAACTGAAGTTATTTACAATTAAAAAGAATTGCACAGGATAGACGGATATGAAGACAACAAATGAACCAGGATTTGCCTTCAGTCAGAGCACACAATCGTGATGATAAACTATATGGACAGCCAGAGACTGTTTCCTAGGGTGGAGGTAGCTATTACGAGAGGACATAGTTTTGAAGTGGATGGAGGTAGATATAGGGGAGACGTCAGAGGTAGGTTCTTCACTCAGAGTGGTAGGGGCGTGGAATGCATTGCCGGAAAGGGTAATGGAGTTATCCTCATTAGGGGCATTTAAGTGGCAATTAGATAGGCATGTGGATGATAGTATAAGGTAGTGGTGGAGGTTAGATAGACCTTAGGTTTAGGGTAAAAATTCAGCACAACATCATGGGCTGAAGGGCCTGTACTGTGCTGTTCTGTTCTATGTTCTATGTTTGATAATGACTCTGGTTAGTCTTCTTAGTTCAAAGGAAAACATTCCCATCTTTGAGCCTGTCTGTGTATCAGTAAACCCTCATCTGTGGTACAAATCCAGTAAATTCCTTCTGCACACACTCGTCAAGATCGTTCCTGAAGAATGATGCTCAGAACTGAAGACAGCAAGCTACATATTCGAATCAGATTCGGAAACCCTATTTCCAACCCTGATCAGATTAAAATTTACCCACTTACCTTTATGTGACTCTTGTGCTGGAGATTTCTGGACTGTACACCCTGCTCCAAATTTTTCCAGGAATCCAGCAGCAAGGATGATCAGTTAGAAACCACATCTCCTTTTACAGCATCAGCATTGTATTCTGTAGTTTAAATGTCCAGCAGACACGGACGGTCATTGTAAAAGGGTACATACATAAAACATAAGTGAGAAGTATACAGCACCAGGTGGAGGGGGAAAGATGCAGGTTCCACATGACGGATGTTGGGGTAGGGTGGCAGGTATGGAGGGGTGGAAGGCAAGTAGGATGCCTAATGGATCAAGTGCCACAGCTGAACACCGAAGGTAGTTTGAGGAGGAGTCATTTCAGGTGCAGGGGAAGATGAGGAGACCACAGAGAGGTCAGCTGGTTTTAGTTTGGGATGGGGGAAGGGTGTGTGGTGTCATGTCAGGTTGTGGGGTTGGTATTTGCCTCATTTACTGTACCTGTCAGATCCAACATGGGTTCAGACAGGATTGCTTGTTCTGGGTGGGGCCTCTGCTGACCTGGTGGGAGAGGCTACTAAGCCTGATGAGTGGGGAAGGTGTGGGATTCAGCCAGGGAGGGCTATGTCAGGTCCTGTGAGTGACAGTGGGATGGCGTCAGATCTGGTCAGACATTAAAAGTTAACTGACCTGGTCTCTGACTAATGGCAGGATTGGTCAGCTGCGAGTCACAGGACAACTAAATATAGTTGCCTAGTAGTTAGAGAGAGAAGGTTTTAATTCTCTGTGTAACTATTAAATTAATGAGGCAAAACTGAAATCCCAATATCTAGAAGCTTTTTCAGAGGGTTCCAGATGCAGGGTAATAGCCCTTTGGAAAAATTCAATTTCCTGGGCATTTTTCAGAGTCAGCTGCACTGGGGAGTACCATATAGTCCCATGGTACAACTCCAGACTGTGCTGCTTCAGCAACTCTCTGGCCTACAGAATATCTGGGCAAATTTTCCAGTCAAGGCCTGAATCTTTGCTTCTGCCGTTTCTCCCTGTCTGTACAAGCACAACCATCAAATTTTATTTCCAGTCCACCTGCATTGGGTAGTAGCTTCAAATGGCAATAGTGATGACAAAATCGAGCTGAATCTCAAATCCAAGTCAAAGTCACAATCAAATATTTCACAATACATATTCCGCTTAATGGTGTTAGATGCATAGTTCCATTCAATATTGAACAAGCACAGCAAACAAACAAAAACAAAATTTTATAAGCAGAGGAAAAACCATTAGCAATCCTCTTGCGATACCCGAGTGATACGGAAGAATTAAACCTGCAAATGACATATCATTGTACACTGTACATGATATGCCATATTGCCAAGATGCAGCTTTGCCTGTTATGACCATAATGACTAGTTGTTAACAAAAGATATCTAAGAATGAGTTAGAAGCTGGCCAGAAATTTCTTCAGTAGATTTAACCAAGAGCATAGATCGAAAACGTCCCCAAGCCAGCAATAATTCAGCTTGTCAACTTATGCTCAACTTCCTGTGAATTATTACAATGTGCTAGTGCAGAGAATTGGCAGAAAGTCAGTGGAGTCCAAACAAAAAGAGATAACACACATTGCCCACTTTTTCAGGAATCAAAGTTAAATTTTCAACTATACCAAGATGGCTCTCTTTCCAGTCTGACTAGTCCACAAGTCACAACAAATTGTATTTTTGTTTTGCACAAAATAAATTTTTCTGTAAAAATATTTTCCCTGGTTCCAAATATAGCAAGTGGTATGTTTACTCGATATCAGATCTATTGTGTTAAATAAGTTAATAATTGTGTTAAATAAATTAACAAACAAAGATATCAAATTGGTTAACGTTCAAATTTGTAACATGAACACTAATATTTACTAATATTTGAAGGGTAAATATTACCCTTCAAACCACCGTGCGTTTTGGGTTAAGGGGAAAAAAAAAAATTCTCTCCAATTCACTTTTGGGGAAAAAGAAATTAGCCAGTAATGATTAGTTCATTGAAGAAAAACAAAGATAAAAAGGTATGTAATGTTCAAGTGGCTGTCAATCTGGAATTCTGGCATATATGGGCAAGCCACTAGAAGTCTGAGGGAAATTCTTTAATTCTTCCAGTCATTGTTCAAGAGACAATTAGGTTTCCCACTGGACACACAAAGGTATTTTCAAAAACAAGACAGCACGAGTGAGCAAAACCATTGTCCAAACTAGACGGCCATAAAACTCAAAAACAGAAGTTGCTGGAAAAGTTCAGAGGTCTGGTAGCATCTCTTGAAGAGAAATCAGAGTTAACGTTTCAGGGTCCAGTGATCCAAGGAAGGGCTTTATCAGCAACTTTTATTTTTGTTTCCGATTTACAGCATCTGCAGTTCTTTTGGTTTTTAATTAGCTATAAAAACGACTTGGGCAGATAATTAAGAAACAAGTCCAAGTAATAAGGCAAACTCACGCGATTGCCCAAAAGTGTCTTCTTTAAAATAAAAAAATGTTCCAATATATCCTTTCATTGATCCCTTCATAAAGAAATGATGCATTTCCAGAACTTGAGAGAAACATTTTTTCACAAACCTTTCAAATTAAAATACAAAGCCTTCATAACAAAAATCATCTAACCATCATTTATATGCATCAGTTACAGGAACTGAGGAAGCTCATTCAACTTTTAAATCTGGTCTAGGCCATGAAATTTCATTCAAAGAGGAAATATAGCTCAGGTCTCAGTGAGAATTGAAAGAAAACATCTTCAAAACTGCAACATTACAAAAAAAGATAGTTTCCTCATTTTCCATTGAAAATAGCCTCAAAAGGACAGAAGACTTGTTTGGACTCGTTGCCATATCACACACAGAAGTCCTGAGAAACTATTATAAAATGAAAAAAAAAGTGCACATTGTACTGCAAACATTCATCCAAAACTACGCAACATTTTAGGCTGCTTATTTGATATGCGCCCGGACTGCACATGGATCTGATGTTGATTAAATCTTTAGGGCGAAATACTAGCTATTATTTGAAGAAATTTTTCTATAGCTCTGTAGATTCATAGCTTCTCCTGAGATTCTGACAAGATCAGCGGGGCAAACGGACAGTCATTTCCTATTTTTAATACTACTAATTGTTGAGGTTGGTTGGCTCACCGAGCTGGTTTGTTGTTCCGCAGACGTTTCGTTACCGTGCTTGGAACATCCTCAGTGCAGCCTCTGATGAAGCGTCGGTGTGTTTTCCCGCCTGGTTTTTAAACTCTGGGGTCCGTTGCCTCACTTCCGGGTTTCCTCCGTAGTGGAATGTATATGGGGTCGAGTTCAATGTGTTTACTAATAGCATGCTTCGTGGAGTGCCATGCTTCCAGAAATTCTCACACGAGAATCAGAGGCTGCACTGAGGATGTTACCAAGCACGGTAACGAAACGTCTGCGGAACAACAAACCAGCTTGGCGAGCCAACCAACCTCAATACCCACAACCCGAGCTACAGATCTACTCCAAAACCTTAGAATATTACTAATTGTAAAACAATTACTTGCATGTGTGCATATGTCCAATTGTCATCACTATCAAAATAGGCTGTAGGCATTGCTCGGGATGAATCTGAGGATTAAAATCTACACGAATTCATAGTATGCAATACATAATTATTTTCAGAACTACTGATTTAAACTGATTCAAATAAGTTACATGCATATATTGTGTGATGCTCTAGGACGTTTGTCTATCTTTCAGGGATCAAATTCTTAGGTCATCTTTTATGCAAACTTTGAATTAGCGAGATTAACTATATGATTTTCTGAACAGGACTAATTCTTATGCTAACTTTAAAGTAGGGTATTTGGCAAGATAATAAGCTGCATAAGGGTTTGGTGATGAGAGATACAAGGGAGCGATCATAGTAATTGGTGTTATCAAGGGGGTTAGGTGTACGGAATTGGATTGTGGTACTCATGTTTGACATGTGACAAAAGAAACTTTGATTCTGGTAGCACTGAAAAAGTGAAGACGAAGGTTTAACTGAACCAAGTAAGAGGTCTGGCAGTTTTCTAGTATCACAGATCAAACTGGAATGATAGTACAACAGAGGTGTGCACCACAGATGCTACCTAATCCAGGAGATAGTAAGAACTGTCGATGCTGGAGTGAGAAGAAGGGTCCCGACCTGAAACGTCAGCTTTCCTGCTCCTCTGATGCTGCCTGGCCTGCTGTGTTCCTCCAGCTCCACACTTATATCTGCTACCTAATCCATTCCTCCAAAAGTCTTCATTTTATTTTTGAAGTGTTGTCAATATGCTTAAACAGCAAAGAATGCCAACGGTTGTCATATAGTTGTTATCTGGTATTCCATTTAACATTTCCTCCTACTTAGTTCTAGGTTTTACAATTAGCCTGAAGTCAACCTATTCTACAGTGAATTTTATTATGACAGTTAAGAGTTATGTGGTTGATTGAATTTCTCTGCAGGGGATTAATGGACTGTTTCCAATTTGTGTGTTGAAATAATTCCAAAGCAACCTAAGCAAGATCTATTCTTTTATGGTACAGAGGCAAACTAAATTTAATCTCAGGTTTTATTGTTCTGTGTTAAGTGAAACAGCTAATCAATGGCAACTAGTTAAACATCAATGAAAACATGTAGCCGAGCAGCAGTATTCATTTGGAACGTGTCACCTAATCTATATCATTCAAAAACAAACAGCAAAACATAAAACTTTGTTGTAATGCACCTTTCAGATGAGCCAATTCAGAGTTCAGGTATTCAGGATCTGAACTTGGAATTTTAACCGAAAGCCAGCAACTAATGAAAAGTTTTTTAAACCAGCCTGTCAGTAACTTTGTTCTAGCTACAAATAGAAATATACAGTAACAGTCACTTACACCCATCTTCAAACCCAGTCCCTTGGTTAAATTCTGTTACTACGCATCATGTTCATCACCCAGCAAAATCACCCTGCAAAACAAGCCTGACGATGATGTTCAAACTGCAAGACGTCAGATCATCAACATGGACACTACCATCGTACGTGGGAACACCACCAACCATGTACACGGCAGATACTCATGTGACTCGGCCAACGTCATCTATCTGATACGCTGCAGCCAAGGTTGCCCTGAGGCGTGGTACATTGGCGAGACCGTGCAGATGCTACCACAACAGATGAATAGATGCTGCACAACAATCGCCAGACAGGAGTGTTCTCTCCCAGTCAAGGAAAACTTCAGCAGTCAAGGACATTCAGCCCCGAGCTTCGGGTAAGGCTGCCTTGGAGGACGCTTCGAGATACACTACAACACAGAATCACCGAGCAGAGACTGATAGCTAAGTTCTGTACCCATGAGGACAGCCTCAACCAGGATCTTGGGTTCATGTCGCGCTACATGTGACCCCACCACACTGTTCTATACCTGTAAAATCTTCCTTACTTTCCTGTTTTGACACCATCACCTGGATAAATTGGTACAATCCCTCTACCTTAGTTAGTTTGTATAGTTTTGGATTACTAATGATTTTGGTTAGACCCTCAGCATGCGACTCTTATACCTATCATGTTATTTCTGTCATTTAGTTTGTCGCCAGCAACACCTTATTTTTAATTTTTTGCAATTATCTCTCTGACTCATTTAATCGGATCATAGGTCATTCCTTCACTTGTTACTCAGTTGTTGACACTTCGGATCACCCTCAGGGACTTATTATTCAGCACCCCACTCACACCATTTGTATGATCCTTTGGGCAAAGAGAGATCAAGGGCAGAGAGATCAAAGTATCATACAAATGGTGTGAGTGGAGTGCTGAATAACAAGTCCCTGCAGGTGATCCAAAGTGTTGGACTATAAGCTGGTGTTGTGTTGCTGATCTGTTATTTACAGTGGTTCCGATGGTCATGAAGGTCATGACAACCAGTTACACAGCTTTGGTGCAGAATGTGTATATTTAAACACTTCACAAGTGTGAGATAAGATTAACTCCTGTCACAACTGTTGTGCCTGTACTTTTAAATTCTCATTAACAATGATTGAGGTGTGACTTTTACTTGTTAGAAATTCATTCTGGTTGCCCATGCCCATGACAGGTCCATAGTTTTACAAAGAAAGCATTCTGGCCGTGTTAGCCCATGTAAATGCCACTGTAAAAAGTAAGAATTTGATATGTTCATTTCTCACTTGAGAAAATACCTTACCTTGAATTGGAATTAGTGTACCTACGTAGTGGAAGCAGCATGTAATATCAATCAAGTTTAACTTCTGCAGTCCTGGTACATCCAGTGGTGAACAATTAACTAGAGGTAGCTCCATACATATCCCCATCCTCAATGAAGGGCAGCCGATCACTTCAGTGCAGAACAGAAAGCTGAAGCATTTGCAGCAATCTTCAACTGGAAGTGTGAGTGGATGATCCACCTTGGCTTCCTTTCCAGAGGGCCCCAGCATTGCAGATGCCAGTCCTTAGTCTACTTGATTCACTGCACACGAGACCAAGAAACAGCTTAAGGTTCTGGATACTACGATGGTCAAGAGTCATGACAACATTCCAGCAATAGTACTGAAGGCATGCACTCCAGGACTAGCCATGTCCCTAGCCAAACGTTTCACAATTACAACACAGCATCCACCCTACAAGGTGGAAAATTGCCCAAGACACACTTGTCCACATAAATACAGGATAGATCCAACTTGACCAAATTACAACTCCCAGTCTAGTCAGAGTGACATTTTAAAAACAAAAATTGCTCATGGGATACAAGCATGACAACACATTCACAGCCCAGCCTAACTGTCCTTACAAAATGGTCATGAACTAAATATGGCATCAAGGAACTCTGCAGTCACTGGGAATCAAGGAGAAAGCTCTCCACAGGTTGGAATCATATCTAGCACAAGGGAAGATTGTTGATGCAGGTCAATCATCTCAGTGCAGGAATTCCTCAGCCCAATATCATCAGATTCTTCATCACTGACCTTCACTCCATCATAAATTCAGATGTTCACTGATGACTGCACAAAGTTTAACACCATTTCCAATTCTTCAGAAAATGAAGTCACATGTATCCCTATACAGCAAGGCCTGAACAACATTCAGACTTGGGCAGAAACATGCTAAGTAACATTTGTGTCATACAAGCGCCCAGGCAATTATCTCCAACAACAGACAATCAGACCATCTGTTGGTATTCAATGGTGTAACCATCCCAGAATCACCCACTATCAAGATCTTGGGGGTTACCATTGACCAGAACCTTAACTGGACCACAGAAATGGCATAGCAACAAAAGGAGGTCAGAAACTGGGAATTCTGTGGCAACTATTTCAGCTCCTTGCTTCCCTGAAACTGGTCCACCATCAAAAAGGCACAAATCAAGAATAATTTCCATTTTCCTGGATGACCACAGCTCCAACATCCTCAAGAATCTAGACATCATCCAGGACAAAGCATCCCATCTGATTGGCACACTGCTACCTTAAAACATTCACTCCTTTCACCACAGTGTAGTGTGTTACGAGCTACACACACAATGCACTGTAGCAACTCATCATTTTTCCTTTGTTCCAAACCCATAACCAAGAAAAAGAAGTGCATAGGAACACCTGCAAGTTCCCTTCAAAGCCACACATCATCTTGACTTGCAATGACATCACTATTGCTTCACTACGGCTGGGTCAAAATCCCAGAACTATCAAATAGCCCTGTGGGTGTACTTAAAATGGCTTAAAGCGACAGGTCACCAAACTATCAGTGGCAATTAGCGATAAGCAAAAAAAACACCTAGCCAGAGACATACATTCAGTATAATACAATTTTAAAAATTAATCTAACTACTTCAGCATTTTAAAGTGTTTCAAAAGTTACAAAAAATTAACCAAATTTTGATTTTCCTGTCTTCACAGCTGTGCTGCTTGCACATTGGCAAATATATTTTTAATACATTACAATCATTCATGACATTGTCTACAATGTTAAGACCAAGTGTATTTAAATTGTGTAGACATTTTAGAGGAAATGAGCTGGAGAACAGACCACAGAAATGAGCTAGGTGGTGAATTGGGGGAAGAAGAGAGGGTGGAGAATAAGGAGACCATGGAGAGGCAGAAAAGGCTCTGTCAAAAGGGGAAGGAGTTACCTTGCCAAATATTAGTAAACACTTACAATGAAATCTTGCAATCTTACGCCCTTGTATGTGAAGTATCACATCTGAGACAGAAGCCAGTTCTCAGTTTGAGTATTTTAGAACTAACATCATGAATGATAACAAGACTTCTTTTATTAAAAATAAAAAAAGTTCACTCCATTCAACCGAGGCTCCAATTTACTGCCTTTTGGTGGGTTTTTGATTTGAGAAGGTTGAAGGGCATTGCTTTCTACAGAGCAGAAAGTCTGTCCACTCTAGCGGTTTGGAGGAGTACATGCCTGCTATTGCAGCAATTCATATGCCTACCAATGTGCCATGATAAAATTCACCATATTCTTCATTGAGTTGAGCCCTCCAAAGCAACTAAACCAAATGCACTATTTTAAGCAAAATTTGATTTTTTTAAAAGGCAGGACAGGCAGAAAATAAGAGGACAAAATAAGAGATAGTAGGAACTGCAGATGCTGGAGAATCCGAGACAACAAGGTGCAGAGCTGGATGAACACAGCAGGCCAAGCAGCATCATAGGAGCAGAAAGGCTGACGTTTTGGGCCTAGACCCTTCTTCATTTCTGATGAAGGGCCTAGGCCTGAAACGTCAGCCTTTCTGCTCCTATGATGCTGCTTGGCGTGCTGTGTTCATCTAGCTCTGCACCTTGTTGTCTAGGAGAAAACAAGATTGGTATTTATTCCAGGGTGGCAGGGTCTCCGACAGCTGCAGAGCTAGCAAAGGCCTTGCGTCACTCCTTTTGGGTAAGGCCTGCTAGTATTAAGCGCCAAACAGTACTTAGGTTGCCAGCACCAGGCCAACCTATTGCCCCCCACCCCACTGAGAACCGCTGGCCCTCCCAATTGCAAGCAGCACCAAAAGGGTAAAGCAAGGGACCCCTGAGTGATGGAGGGCAAGATGGGGTATGCAAGGTGAGGAGGCCAGGCGAGGTTAGGTCAGTAGCAAGGACAGACAGGTGGCTTTCATTGGAGGCCTCCTTCCAGTACTGAGTGCCATTGAATGAGGGCCAATTTTCTAACCTCTGAAGCCTGCAAGCAAACTAACATGGCAAAGTTTGAGAGTCATGCATTCCCTGCTGACTGTCCCAAATACCAAAAGGCAAACTTGCATAGACTCACCATTTTGGGACTAGGCAAAGTGTCCCTTACATCTATCCAGCACGGTGCTCAGTGGTTAGCACTGCTGCCTCATAGCGCCAGGAACCCGGGTTCGATTCCACCCCCGGGTGACTATCTGTGTGGAGTTTGCACATTCTCCCCGTGTCTGCGTGTGTTTCTTCCGGGTGATCCAGTTTCGTCCCACAGTCCAAAGATGTGCCGGCTAGGTGGATTGGCCATGCTAAATTACCCGTAGTGTTCAGGGATGTGTAGATTAGGTGGGTTATAGGGAGATTGGGCTGGGTGGAATGTTTGAGGGCCAGTGTAGATTTGTTGGGCCGAAGGGCCTGTTTCCACACTGTAGGGATTCAACAATGATCTTCACACTGACCATCTGTAGCATGCCCTCTTGAAGTGCTAGATTTCTGCTGCGCAACTCCATCTTGTCAGTGTGGGCAGTTGGGATACTGATATTGTCTGACAATTATCTAAATTTGCATTGTATTACAGCAGGTAAAGATAATGGGTGCAATTTTCCCCAAGCCCCAAACAACGTGGGCAATGGCATGGCAGTTGGGAAAATACAAGGAGTATGAAAAGGTGATATTCTTGACATTGAGATTAAAAAAAAAGTCCAATTTTTGTGTGCAAGGTTTTAACAGCTAGATTAGAACATTGCTAATGAGCAGCAAGGGGCCAATTTGCATACATCAGCATTCTTATCTAATGTCACATTTATATTCAAGTAATTTTTAAAATTCATATCTGGGGCATTGCTAGCTGGACCAACAATTTTTGCCCATTCTAGTTGTCCCAAAGTAGATCATAGTGAGCTGCCTTTTTTTAACTACTGTGACCTTAAATGCCATTAGGGAGGGAATTCCAGCACTTTGGACTAAAAGGTACTGAAGGAATGGTGATATATTTGCAACTCAAGATGGCAAGCAGCTTGGAGGGGAACTTGCGAGTGGCAATGCTTCCATATATCTGCTGCCCTTACCCATCGAGAAGGTGGTGGTCATGGGTTTATAATAATGTGCTGTTTAAGGATCTTTGAATTTCTAATGTGCATCTGAAAGACAGTATATACTGTTACTACTGAGTGCCAATGGTGTAGGGAGTGGATACGGTGCCAATCATGCAGGCTGCTTTGTCATGGATGGTGCTACGCTTCTTCAGTATTGTTGGAGGTGCACTCATTCAGGCAAGTGTGAAACATTTCATGACACTATTGTCTTGTGCCTTGTAGATGGTGGACAGGCTTTGGGAAGTCAGCAGCCAAGTTATCTGATGCAGTATTCCTAATTTCTGATCTGTTCTTGTAGCCACATGCTTATATAGCTAGTATTGTTCAGTTTGTAATCAATGGGAACCCCCACGATGTGGATAGTGGGGGTTTCAGTGACAGTAACGCCACTGAATGTCAAGTAGCAGGGGTTAGAATCTGTTCAAGATAGCAATTGTCTGGCATAAATATTACATGCAAATATTACTTTTCCCACCTTCTCAATCATCATTACTGGCATTCAACTAAAATGGTAAATTCCCACTATCCATTTGCTACATCATCAATTTACCAACATATCTATTACTAACCTCAAATATAATTCCCATTCCAATCCAGTCATAAACCCAACTCCCAACTATTCAAAAACAGAAGTTGCTGGAGAAGCTGTCTACTCCCTTAAAAAGTTGCTGGAAAACCAAAAGAACTGTGGATGCTGTAAATCAGGAACAAAAACAGAAGTTGCTGGAAAAGCTCAGCAGGTCTGGCAGCACATGTGAAGAGAAAATCTGAGTTAACGTTTCAGGTCCGGTGACCCTTCCTCATAAGTCCGAACCCAAAACGTTATGAGGAAGGGTCACCGGACCTGAAACGTTAACTCAGATTTTCTCTTCACATGTGCTGCCAGACCTGCTGAGCTTTTCCAGCAACTTCTGTTTTTGTTCCTGATTTACAGCATCCACAGTTCTTTCGGTTTTCCCAACTACTCAATATGCTCACTCTAAATTCTCTGAATACCTTTCTGCACCCAGCTTTGTACCTCTTTCCCCATCACAAAAGGGCCTTAAGTAACAACTACCCTCACAAATACTCTATTTTCCTCTCAACTACTCGATTTGTTTCACTTCCTCTACACATTGGAGATACTCCCATAAATCATTCTAAATCCTTCCACATTGAACATTGATCTGATGTCAACCATACATTAACCCACTTATCATGAAAAATGCGGTCTACTCCCTTAAAAAAGCAAATGTTCTGACTGCAATCTTTAACATCACAGTGAGCATTTAAATGGAACCGCCATTTTTTAAAATGTATTTTTCAATTATGAAATATCAGATTTCCAACGATATCTCTCAATGGTGCAGGGCAATTCCTGTAATTCCTGCAAGCTGAGTGACCAGTGTTTCAAATTACCTTTTTCTTACTGCAAACATAGAAGAATTGCCAGAATCATTTCAAATCAATTTCAGCCATTTACAGATCCACGTATCCACCAGATTAACCATGCTACAAGTGCTTACTGCTCTTAGAGATACCCGAATTCTACATTCTGAAAGAAAAGTGCATATTTCATTACTGTAAACACAGACTTTGACCTTGTTCGGCATAAAGAGAACCTTTCCTGTTGGCCAACAGTTCAGAAATATAAACATGCCAATATGTAGAATGTCCCGAATCAACAATGGTCCTCCTTTTAAATCAACAATTGCTCTGGGTGGCTCAATTTATAGTAAAAGCTCACCATGACTTTACTGTAGGATCCCAATTTCAACAGTGTTGAGAGCTATACATATCCATTTGTCATTACCAAATGTAGTGCTTTGTGATGGCAGAAAAAAGTTCTCTCCACGCAAGAACAATGTATTTCTAATTTTGTTGCTGTCACGTAAAAGTCTCCCACATAGAACTGAAGAATTAAAACAAAGCAGACAGGACAGACCGGAACCCATTACAGACAACCGTTGAATAACTTCCTTCTGTGCATCTTGAGAAAGAAGTCCCCGAGCCAATTATTACTTCTTTACCTTCAAACTATGCAGATTAGGTCAAAGTTTGGCTGGCTGTTTTCAGCCACCTGTCTACACACCAGGCTATAGGCAAACATTATTGGCTGAATAAATAACTTAATGTTGTAACTCTGGTGATTCAAGGTTACACAGTCATTATTTCAACATTTCAGAAAAAGAGAAGGCTTTCAAATTTAAATTTGTGTCATTTACACTTCATTTCTGAAATCAAAAGCTTTAGTCAAATTCAATAATAACTCATTACTTAATCTTACTTGAATCCCAGGTCCCAAAAAAAAAACTATACAATCATACTGCCGTTTGAATGCATAGATAACCAATAGGAAAAAAAGACATGAAATATTTTAAACTTTACTGAGTTCTTACTTTTGCGAACAAAAGATGATAGTTCTGCCTTCTCGATCCTCCAAAAACCTTAGTCCAAATACAAGACTGTTCCTTCCATAGACTATTGTCCTAGGAACATAGAAATAAGATTAAATCATTCAGTTCCTCGAGACTTTTCTGTTTTTCTATTAGATGACGACTGGCAGTGTGCCCTAACCCTACTTACCCAAACCTCTTTATATCCCTCAATAATTAAAAAAACTCTTGAAAATTACAATTGACACAGTATCCACAGCCTTTTGGGGGCTTGGAAGAAAAAAAAAGTGAGGGTCCTTGATTTTTATTCTCCTGTGCATTAATTCTGCTTAATGATTGATTTACTCATTAGAGGTCGACTTCAACATTGGTAAGGAAACTATTGAAGAAAATTCTGAAGGAGTGAATTAATACCCACATGGAAAGGCATGGTTTAATTACGGATAGTCAGCATGGCTTTGTCAGTGGGAGGTCACGCCTAACAAATTTGTTAGATTTTTTTGAAAATGTGATCAAGTGTTTGGATGAGGGAAGTTCAGTTGATGTAGTTTGTACTGATCTTAGCAAACATTTTGACAAGATCCTACATGGAAGACTCAATGAGAAGGTTAAAGCACATGGAATTCAGGTAAATTTGGCAAGATGGATCAGAAACTGGCTTAGTAATAGGACACAAAGTGTAGTGGTAGAAGGCCATTTTAATGACTGGAGGTCGGTTTCCAGCAGTGTACAAAAATCAGTACTGGGACCCTTATTGCTGGTTATATACATAAATGATAGAGATGAAAATGTGGGGGAATGTTAAATAAATTTGCAGATAACACCAAAATTGGTAGAGTGGTAATAGCAAAGATGGTTGTAGGTCACAGGAAGATAAAGATGGGTTGGTCTAGTGGGCAGATGGTATTCAACTCAGGTAAGTGTGAGGTGATGCACTTTGGAAGAAGAAACAAAATGAGGGAGTATTTAATGAACGGCAGGACACTGGGTAGCTTAGAGGAACAGAGATCTTGGGGTCATTATTCACAGATCCCTGAAGTCGGCAGAGTACATGAATAGGATAGTTAAGGCGGCATATGGGACACTTGCTTTCATCAGTTGTGGCATAGAGTACAAGAGCAAGGAGGTAATGTTGAAGTTGGTCAGGCCATAACTGGGAGTACTGCATGCAGTTCTGGTTGCCTCAGTATAGGAAAGATGGGATAGCACTGGAGGGGTTTGAGGAGAGATTGAGCTATAAAAGGAGACACTAGATATGCTTGGATTGTTTTCTTCAGAAAAAGAAGACTGAAGGTTGGGGGGGTGGGGGAGGAGAAGGAAGAGACATGATTGAGGTATAGAAAATTACGAGGGGAATGGACAGGGCAGATAGAGAGCAGCTGTTTCCCATGGTTGCGAGGGTCAATGAGAGAGCACAGTTTTAGGTTTAGGGCAGGAGATTCAGAGGAGATTTGGGAAAGAACTTTTCCACCTCAGCGAGTGATTGGAATCTGGAATCACTGCATGGGAAAGTAGTGGCAGCCAGAAAACTTAACCTTTTAAAAACATACTTGGATAAGCACTTCAAATCTCATAACATTTAAGGATATAGGAACAAGTGCAGAAAATTGGGATTAGCGCACTTACAGTGCTTGTTATGTCAATGGACACTCAATGGGCTGAAGGGCCTTTGCTGTACTTATGAAGCTATAAATCTATGAATTACAGCCTCACTATATTTGCCCACCGGAGAAAATATTTTCTTGGATTTACTCTATCAAATCAAATTCCTGCATCATGATAAATATTGTGTATAAAAGGTTTTAACAATCTGCCCTCAAATTTAATGCTTTAAGCCCCAGCATCTATTGTTGATTTTGTATTATAGCCCTGCTAAACACAATACATTTTCACAGAATTATAAAACATTTACATCACAGAGACCCTTCTGCCCACCGAGTGTAAGCCAGTCAACTCGGAGCTAACTAGGTTCATTCATCCCACTTTTCAGCAATTGTTCCACAGTATCGTGCCTTGGGGTTAGGTGCCCAAAAGGCACATGTAATACTCCAATCAGGATGGATTAATATAACTGAAGTATCACCTTGGTATTCCAACCTTCCGGAGATAATTTATATTCCAACAGATTTTCTGATTTATTTGTGCATCTGTGCACTAGCTTTTCTTGACTTGTTTAATCATTAAAATACGGAGAATACAGATAATTATTTTAAATGGTTGATCTTTATAAAGTGCTGTTTTTCCCTCCTGTTTCTGCAATCCATAGGATTACAGAGAACATATACAACAGAAACATTCCAAACAAATGTTCAACTAGAATCTCCTTCCTCTCGCCTCATCTAAATCTGGTATCACAACAGTCTATTCCCTTCTACTTCAAATACTTGCTTACTTTTCCCTGAAAAGGCATCAACACATTCACTACAATAACTTCCTATGGTAGATGGCTTCACACGGTCACATTCTTTGGGTAAAAAAGTTGCTTCTAAATTCACAAAAGCCTTTCCTGTGCATCTTATGTTGATGGCCCCCTTGTTATGCTCGTACTATAAGAGGTTGTATTCCTTCTGCACCCACTCAAAATATTTCAAATTCAAAACAACTCTACTAAGTCACACAACTTCATCTTTTTCCAAAAAGGGAAGTGACCCACCATGTCAATTCTTTCCCATACATACAGATATGGTCTTCTGGTATCAACCTCAAATTCACCTTTTCACATTCTATATCCTTTTTATAAAATGGCAAGCAGGGCAGCATGTTAGGTGCGATCTAACCAAGGTTTGATATAGGTCCAGCACACTTACCAAACCTGGATATCAGCCTAGTGCTTTGTTTTTGCTTTTCTAAACAAAAAAAGGCCCCACTGACCTGCAGCACAATGTTTAGGTACTAGTGCATTTATTCTCAGGCACTTCATTCGTCCACTCAGCCTAAATTTTCTCCTTCCCAGCAATGAGTGGCCCCACTTTTCCTACCAATTTGTGCTAAGCTTTGTTTGCCAAGTATGTGCCTATTCTGCAAGTTTACTAATGTCCCCTATAACTTGCTGTCACCACAAAATTTAGAATTGATATTTTTGATTGTAAAAATCAAATTGTTGGTGCAAATTGTGAATTGTGTTGTCCTAGAACTGATCTTTGGGGAACGGCACTTCCCACCTCTATTACTCTCAATAACATCACTGTACTCCTACCTCTTACTTTCTGAAACTAGCAATTCAGTCACCAGTTTATTAGAGTGTACATTGTCGCCAACTCACAAATTGTCTAACTTTTTGAAGCCTCGTTATGTCCTCCAACATCCCATTTTCCCACAGTTTTCATCAGAAAACATGGAAATACGACCCTCATCATGAGGTGAATAAAGCCAGCACCACTTGATGAAAATCATTTCCCACCTAGAAAGGAGAAAATTCATGCCCCACAGAATACTAAATCTTCGCAAAAACTATCCTACTTACCAGTGTCTCATTATATGCATTTTGATTAAAAAATTAACCAATTAAATCAAAGTTAAAGTAAACTAAAAGTTAACCTGGGTCACTAACAAAAAGTTCAAATTATATTTTAAAATGTCACGTGGATGGAGAAAATGCAGTAGGCTCCTGCAGCACCCAATAACAGAAGGTCTCAAGCAGACCAGAAATGTTTCCTTACAGGATCAGGTGAACTCCCAGTTAATGCCCACTACCTAAATATAATTAAAACAGTTAACACAAAATTAGCAGAATTATGGAGGAGAGGCAAGTTCTTTTAAAGGATCCTTTAGCTTTTAAGCATTAAAAAATTAAATTTGCCGTTTCTTAAAAAAAGAAAAGAATCACAGTTTATAATTCATTAGAACTTTAGATGAGCATA
Organism: Rhincodon typus; assembly: GCF_021869965.1. Lineage (NCBI taxonomy): Eukaryota > Metazoa > Chordata > Chondrichthyes > Orectolobiformes > Rhincodontidae > Rhincodon > Rhincodon typus. The sequence goes on from NC_063342.1 coordinate 26,927,005, forward strand.
GAATAAGTGAACTTCAGCATTCCTGGCTGTTTTTCTATCATTCTAAAATACTTAATCTCCCTTCTTTAGCAATCATTTTGTTATTTGAATTTCAGTCTACACTGGGAGATCTCTTATTTGCACAGTTGATGTGACTAGTTTCATATCAGTACATCTTATGTAGAATTTTAAAAGGCACATGTTGCAATGTCTTATGGAGGTTAACTCATTTTTAAAATCGAAAAACATCCTAATGATTTAATTTCACATTTTCATTACTTTTGTCAAGTGGAAGATTGACCAGTCCTTGCTTTCCATATGAACATGGATAGTCAGTAAATATGTAACCTTATTTTTTGGAAAATTACTATCTTGACTCCTTGACTACTTCTAAATTGCCTGAATGCATATCTGACATCCAGCACTGAATGGATTGAAAGGTCTTCAAATTAAGTGAGGAAGACCCAAAAAAAATTCATTCCATATAGTCCTGACCATAAACATTGTTCCCCAGTCACCTATTTCATTAAAATGGTGGAAGGCTGCTGAAAGCTACAGCACAGAAGGATTTAGGAGTCCTCATGCATAAATCACTAAAAAGTTGGCATTCAAGTTCAGCAGATAATAGGGAAGGCAAATGGAATGTTGACTTTTATTTCAAAATGTAATGGAGCATAAAAGAGTACAGAAGTCTTGTTAAAATAATGCATGGCACTAGTCAGACAACAGCTGGAATACAGAGAACAATTTTATGCCCCTTAACTAAGGAAAGATATACTAACCTTGGAGATAGTCCAGGAAAGGTACACTAGGATGATACCAGATTTGGAGGGACTATCCTATGACAAGTTAAGTAATTTGGACCTGTACTCATTGGAGTCGAGAAGAATGAGAGGCAACATTTTCGAAACATACAAGATTCTTAGGGGACTGGACAGGATAGATGCAGAAAGTTGTTTTCCCTGGTTGAAGAGTTTAGGACCAGAAGGAATAATCTCAGCATAAGGGAGCGTACATTTAAGACAGAGATGAGGAGAGATTGAGTGAATTTGTGGAGTTCTTTACCACAGAGGCCAATAGATACTGGGTTGTTAAATACATTCAAGGCTGAGATATACAAATTCTTATCACGAGTTATGGGGAGAAAGGCTGGGAAGTAGAGTTGAGGATTATCAGATCAACGTTGACCTTATTGAATTGCAGAGAAAATCTGACAGGCTGGAACACCTGCTTCTGTTTCTATGTCTGAGACAACAAGGTGCAGGGCTGGATGAACACAGCAGGCCCAACAGCATCATAGGAGCAGAAAGGCTGACGTTTC
>NC_063342.1:26928704-26965149 GCF_021869965.1 Rhincodon typus
GTTTCCTGCTCCTCTGTTGCTGCTTGGCCTGCTGTGTTCATCCAGCTCTACACCTTGTTATCTCAGGCAAAGAATGCATTTAGAGAGAGTGAGGTAGTAGCAGGAGCTGATGTATGGATGGTCTGAGCAGATCGGTCACCCATCTACTTTGGAAATTGCACATAATGAGATATCAGACAGTGTTCCATAATAGCTATGGCTTTTCAGTGCAAACGGTCGCCAGACTCGAAGTATTAATCATTTATTTGGCAAGTGAATGGCAGATAGATAAAGTATAGTAATTTCTTTACTTTTTGATGAAGGCACTGGAAAGGGGAAACAAAGGGTCTAGGGTCATTATCACTGAACTGTTAATCCAGAGACCCAGGTATTGTTCTAGGAACTTGGATTCGAATTCCACTGTGGCAGATGGTGGAATGTGAATTCAATAAAAATCTGGAATTTAGAGTTGATCATCAGGAATCATCCATCTGGCTCACTGATGACCTTAGGCACCTGCCATCCTTACCCGGTCTGGCCTACATGCAACTCCAGACTGTGGTTGACTTTTAAATACCCTCTGGGTAATTAGGGATGGGCAATAAACGCTGGCCTAGCCTGTGATACTCTTATTCCTCAAATGAATTAAAAACAAACACGTTGAGGGCAGTTGGAACACTGTGTTATAAATATTACCAGTTTTTTGTCATTCCCTCTGCCCCATGAATTATGCTGATGTACTTGCATTCGGTAGGTGTGGTTGACTCAAATGGCTACTGTTTTTTTTAAAAAAGCTTTTTTGTAAAGAAAAAAGGAACCTTCCCTCTAGCCAGATTCTCTCCCACTATCAACCCACACCTCACTGCTAATGAGTAAAGCACTGCTCCAAAACATCTCACCATCCAGAGCAAACACTTGACAATGAGAGTTCAATATCTCCTTCAATAAAAGGGGAGTTATGTTTGGGAAACAAAACAATGTTAAGGCTAGATAGACTGCTACTTCTCTGCATTTGCAGCAAGAGCTTCTAAGAACTACAGGCCTTTTGTTTCCTGACTCCATCTAAACTACGAAGGAGAACTATTTTTATTCTACAGTCAAATTTCAAAAGAATTTCTATGCAATGAAGATAGTAACTGTCCCATTTAATCACTGCAAAACCTGTTTGGGCAAATATCTTGGTTTCACTCTCCTGGTCGTTGGTGGTGTGTCAATTTTTCGTTCACTTAAGATTTCTACTCCCTTCTTAACTGAAAATTTTCCCTTCAGCTTTTGTAATTTTTCCAGCTCAATGCAGATTAGACTAATTAGAATTACACTTAAGATTACGATCATGGTCATAATCATCTGTTTGTGCGATTCCAGAGACCTTGCAGATGCAAGTCAGACGTGTACTGGAATACTCCCTACATGCCTGTGCAGCTCCAACAACTCTCCAGAACACAGAGACACCATCCAGGACAAAAAGAACCAGCTGGACTGGCTCTCATCCACCAGCTATACAAGCATTACAACATAGTTGATACATCTTTTGATAGTAAGATTCACTGCAGTAATTCAAACCTCCATCAACAGCAGCGTCTAAATCCACAACCATTATCATTGATAAGGACAAAGGCAGCACAATTTGAGAACACAACCAGCACACTTCTGTATAACTTTATCACATATGTAAAAAGATAATCACAACATAAAGCCTTAAAAGTTTGCCATATGGTCACATTTTCCCAAATAAAATAAAACATACCGTATGCTTCGTTTTGAGGTAATGTTTTAAAAAACTCATACTTCAAATTTATCTTAAAAATTTTACAGCTACTAAGTGGCAAAAGGACGAGTTTACATTTTCTAATTGTGAGGATTTTGGAGGAATAACAAAACACATGCTTATGCAGATAAATTTTAACAAGCATTTTCTTAGAATGTGTCATATCTGAAGGCTTTGGTTGCTTTCAAATATGTGTATTTTAGATTTAGCTCACACAGCAATCTAAAATATTTCCAAGTCACAATATGGGGCAGCCATATTCAGTTTCCCTGTGAAATTTGACCAACTTCACAAAAGGTGTAGCTTTGGCATTAGACTAGTTATGTTTTACTGCCAGTTTAATTGTTGCAGCTGACACAGATAACAGCATAATTCATTCAAACGCGAAGGGCCCTTGTGGCACATTCGTACTGCCTCTGAGCCAAGAGGCCTGGGTTCAAGTCTCACCTGCTCCACAGGTGTGACATAAAATCTGAGTGATTAGGAAATATCCACAACACATCAATCAGGAGCAGACACAAGCCTTTTAGCTTCTCAAACAAACAAACAAATAAACAAACATTCTCCACTGTTAAATAAGATTATGGTTGATATTACGGTAATCTCAAATTCAAATTTCTGCTTAGTCCAGATATCCTTTCACTCCTTTGCTGAACAAGAATCTGTCTATTTCTGCCTTCAACATATTCAAAACTTCTGCTTTCATTATCTTTTCAAGAAGTCAGTTGCAAAGGCTCACAACCTTCCAAGAGGAATCATTGCCTCATCTGTTTTAAAATGAATGACCCCCCGATTTTTAAACAATAATCCCTAGTTCTAAATTCTCCGATGGGGAAACATGACAGATACCTAAACCATACCATTAATTCCCTAGTCCAATTCCCCAGCCTATTAAATTTAGCTGAATAGCTAAGGCTATATTCAAACTGATGTGCCAATTTCTCCTCAAAATTGGAACATATCCGCCCTTGTATACATGCCAAGTATGAAGAGTCAGATTAAAAAAAAAGCAGGATCAACCGGTTCCTATCAGCTGGCAAAGGTCAATTGGCTAAACAGGTGGTCGCAATGTAGAGCGATACCAACAACAAATTCAATTCCCACACTGACTAAGGTTACCATGAAGAACTTGCCTTCTCAATCTCTCCCATCACCTGAGGCATGGTGACCCTCAGGTTAAACCACCATCAGTCGCCTTTCTAATGAGAGAACATCCCTATGGTCTGCAAAGACAAAGTCTTCTCAAATGGCACAACTGAGAAAGCAGTATTTTATCACCTTCACTCAATGGACAGATTGTTACAAAATAATACAAGTAAAATCAATTGTTTGTTAAATCAAGAAAGATTATAGTCACCCTAACCGAGGCAGCTGAATAATTAATTTCTTTAAAATTTCATAATGGACAACCGAGTATGCACAACTTCTACTTCATAAGTATTGCAATGAAGCAATATATTGTTTTTCATCCCACATGAAAACATGCAATATACATCTGGAGAAATTATCAAGTTTAAAAAAGCATCTACAACAGAAGAATTTGACAAGTAGCAGAAACCAGTAAACCCAGGCAGGTTTATGAAAAATACAAAATAAAAACCAAAAGAACTGTGGATGCTGCAAATTAGGAACAAAAACAAAGTTGCCGGGAAAGATCAGCAGGACTGGCAGTATCTGTGAAGGGAAAAAACAGTTAACGTTTCGGGTCTGGTGACCCTTCCTCAGAACTGAACTGATCAAGCTGAGGGTCTTGGAGAATTTTATTTTAAGAACATTTTTAAGTTGTGTTTCTAAAAAATAGTACATAGTTATCACTGGCAACAACTGCATTTGTTACTCATCCCAATTTCCCTTGCATGGAGAGGACTTGCTAGATTATTTCAGAGGGGATTTCTCTGTACAGATGCTGCCAGATTTGCTGAACATTTCCTGAAATTTCTGTTTTTATTTCAAAGGGGAGATAAGAGCTGACCACATTGCTGCGCGCCCAGAGTAACGTGTTTGCCAGGCTGGGAGTTGATAATACATTTCCTTCCCTAAAGACATTAGTGAAACAGACTATTTTAAAAGAAAATTGATGATAATTTCAGTCACAATTACTGAGACTAGCTTTCAATTCTAGATTTCTTAAATTGAAATTAAATTTCATCAGCTGCTGTAATGCAGTTGGAAACACTGTTCCCATTACATTAGCCTATGAGCCTCTGGATTACTAGCTCAGTGACAGTACTATGTTTATAAAAATAAACTAAACGACCCAACCAAATAGCACCACAGGAAAGAAAGAAGAGCTCCTGAGTACACTTATTTAGGCACGTACAACATCTAGGTTCAGGTACACCTAACACCACAATGCAATTTACAATTATACCAATGAACTCTCAAGGATAATTTACCTCTTTCTGGTCTAATGGGCATACACATGCACAAGGGGAGAGCTGCCTGCAATTTTCCTGCCCTGGGTAATTTATACTCCAGGTACACCTAAACAGGCTGCAATAACAGTAAAGTTAAACTTGTAGCAACAAAAATATAGATTATAGAAATAACTTGGTTTTTTTTAGGCACCCCAACCAGAAGTTTATTTTGTACAATATAATTACTGTTTTCTCCCACTGCTGTCAAAAGTACTTTTAAACGCAGAGATGCATATGGAAGGTGATGGCCTTTAGCGGTATTATCACTGGACTGTAAATCCAGAGACACAGATAACATTCTGGGGACCCAGGTTCAAATCCCACCACAGCAGATGATGGAATTTGAATTCAATAAATATCTGGAATTAAGAACCTAATGATGACCATGAATCCATTGTCAATTGTCAGAAAAACCCATCTGGTTCACTAATGTCCTTTAGGGAAGGGAACAGTCATCCTTACCAGGTCTAGCCTACATGTGACTCCAGACACACATCAATGTGGTTGACTCTTAACGGTCCTCTGGGCGATTAGGGATGGGCAATAAATGCTGCCTAGCCAGTGACACCCTCATCCAGTGAATGATTAAAGAAAACAAAATTCATAAAGTAGTGAAGTACGTGTTGGGTTGCAAAACTTCACCTGGAATTATTCCTTCATTGATACTCATACAAGTATTCAGCTGTAAAGAATGCTCAATCTCATGTTTCTCACAATTCCATTTAAATATCATTGTATCAATAGTCTGCATGTTAACTGTAAGATAAGCAGTAAAACATACACAAGTGCACCTTCCCAAGTGAGTGGTCTGGTGCTTCCTTCAGATAAAGTTAAGGGCATTTTTTTAAAAAAACCTCTGGAATTGCAACTGATAGAAAACACTAAATTAAGTGTGTTTACATTTCTGTGCACTGAACAATGTGCTTGCTCTGAAGTAGCCTAATGGCAATATCCTCCTAATAAATACTTGAAATCCTCTATGCCTTCACGCGCATTTCACAAATGCAAATTGTTGTTGGTTGCTCCGATGAACCATGGTGGAAGGCAACCCATATATATTGCAAAATTATAAAGTAGATTACTGTCATCCAGCTGTGTACCATAAAGTATCAGTTGATGCAAGAGGGAGGCAAAAGATTGTTTCAAGATATCTAGTATTTGTTCGATAACTAGTCTGACTAATGGCCTTGTTGTTTATAGCTGGTTCAAGTGTGCCAATTGCTAGAAATGAAGCAGGTAACTTAATGTCCAAGCAGCTGCCTTCTGCACCTTCAAATATAAACCTATTGATTGCCTTATAATGAAAGCATTTTAACTGTTGCCTGAAAAATATGACAAGAGTCCCGGAAGCAAGTATCTTTCTGGTCACTAAATAACTACTTATTGTTGATTTTGGCTACATTTTGTTAGTGCTTAGTGCAAATGGCAATTTCCAAGGATTAGCCTTTGCTGCCTCTGAAAAACTTTATGAAGTAAATGAAATCTTTTCCACAGGTCAAACAAGTTTATGCAATGTTAATATTTACCATCAGAAATAATATGGGTTGCTGAACCTTCTTAGACCTCAGAGAGGCAACAAGATACCATACTTTTCTGATGAAGGGTCTAGGCCCAAAACGTCAGCCTCTCTGCTCCTATGATGCTGCTTGGCCTGCTGTGTTCATCCAGCCCTGCACCTTGTTGTCTAAGATACCATACTGACAGGCCATGCAGATCAGTCAAAACTACTATGGTGACCGGTGTTCAAGAGCACACTTGGGACCAAGTTATTCTGCAGATACAGAAAATACATTCGTCTATCTCACTAATACTTTCAAACTGTTATATGAAAATATCAAATTCAGAGTTTTCTTCCCGGCTGAGGTTTGTACACATAGTTGAAGTGATTAAACTGAAGTCAAGCAACATAATCTGCTATACCAGCCAAAAGGAAAGACGTAGTGCCAGTAGACATTTACATTCAATGTTACATGTAAAACGGCATCCAGTGTTGCATCAACACAAACATTTCCTGAGAAGAGATGTTTACAAAATCAACCTGTTCAGATGGGTTACAACCACACCTCTAGAGCAGGTGGGACCTCAACTCAGGCCTTCTAGATCAATAAAAGCCAAAAGAACTGCGGATGCTGCAAGTCAGGAACAAAAACACAAAGTTGCTGGAAAAGCTCAGCAGGGAGTGTTCCAGCAAAGCTCAACACAAGGTGGAAGAACAACACTGCTCTTCTCTCTCTTTGTGCTCTATCCCCACCTGCTATTTACTGCCTAACCCCTCCCCCTCTGCTTCCCTATTTTCTGCATATAAACCGGTGTTTTCCCAGCTACCATCAGTTCTGAGAAGGGTCACCGGACCCAAAACATTAATTCTGATTTTTTTTTTTTCACAGATGTTGCCAGACCTATTGAGCTTTTCCAGCAACTTCCGTTTTTGTTCCTTCTAGTTCAATGGTAGTTATACTATCACAATGCCAGGACAACCTTTGCAACATTTCCGGAGTGCTTTTTTTAAACTTCAACCTATTTTTCTAATCAACTTGTTCACTGATGTTTTACACACGTCTGGAACAGGTGGAACTGGAACCCAGGCCTCCAGAGGTAGGGGCACTTCCACTGCAACACAAGAGGTGAATGTGAACGGATTTTTTTCCCCCTTTTTCTTTTATTTAAATTATTAACCTACTTTTCTAAATCAACCTGTTCAGAGATGTTAACATTGTTCATTAACATCATCACTTTCTTTTATCTGGTGAACTGAAATGAGCTTTGGGCATTCCCACCTGAATTAAAGGCACAGAGTGTGACTACCACTCGAGGCAGTACTAACAGAGACAACAATCTGGCCGTGAATTTTGTTTTGTTATCTGACCAGATACCTTTCTGGAAGACAAATGGCCTCTTCTTCAACTTACACATTACAGCCCATAACATTTTCCACTATAAAGGCTAACATCTTATTCATTCATACAAGAATATTCACAGCAATAGAAAGAGAATTCACATCACAGCCTGTCAGTCTGAAAATCCTTCCACAACAACACACCATTGTCATAAGAACAAAGTCAGAATATGAAAACAACATCCAGTTAACTTTATCAGCTAAAGCAATGTGACCCAGCTTCCTCTTCAGTTCGGATTCTGCCAGGACTCCTCAGCTCCTGACCTCAATACAAGCTTGGAACAAACATGGACAAAACAGCAGAACTCAAGGAGGTTAGGCAAGAGGGATTGCCCTCATAATCAAAGCAACACGCAACTGAGTACAACACCAAGTATCCTGAGCAAAACAGGGATCAATGAAAATCAAGGGACGAGGTCCCATTGGTTGAAGTCAGCCGAATGTAAAAGTAATAGTCACCAATGTTGGAGTTAATCATCTCAACCACAGTACATCATTGCAGGAGTCCCTCAGGGTAGATATTTTTAACAATCTGTATACTGATGTTCTGAAACACCTCTGGAGCCCTCTAGTTTTCAATTCCCCATCCCTGGGAAAAAGAATATATCCATTCATCCTATCTATGCCCCTCATGATTTTGTACACTTCAATAAGGTCACCCCTCATTCTCCTACATTCCACAGAATAAAGTCCTATCCTGGCCAACCTCTCCCTATAACTCAGGCCGACGAGTCTGAGCAACATCCTCTTAAGTCTTCCTTGCACACTTTCTGGTTTAATTAAGTCTTTCCTATAACACGGTGACCAAAACCGTACACAATACTCCAAGTACGGCCTCACCAACAACAAATACAACAGTAATATAACGTCCCAATTCCTGTACTCGATGCCTCAGCCAATGAAGGCCAGCATGCTAAGAGGTCATCTTCAACACCCTGTCCATCTGTGACACCACTTACAATGAACTATATACTTGTACTGCTCGGTACCTCTGTTCCACAACACTTCTCAGGACCTTACCATTTACTGTGTAAGCCCTACCTTGGTTTGACTTTCCAATGTGCAACACCTCACATTTATCTGTACTGCATTGCATTTGCCAATCCTCAGCCCACTTCCCCATCTGATCAAGATCCCTCTGTAATTTTTGATAACCTTCCTCGCTTTCAACGATACCTTCTAATTTTGTATCATCCGCAAACTTACCAATCAAGCCTCATACATTCATAGCCAGATCATTTAAGTAAATAACAAATTAGCAAAGGTCCCAGCACTGACCCCTGTGGCACACCACTAGTCACAGACCTCCAGTCTGAGAAACAGTTATTGGGATTTAAAAGTTGACTGTGGAAGCAGTCTTTCTCTCTTGCTGCTACAGCTAAAAAGCTTGTGTTCTCTCTGTCTCGCATGTGATTGTGGCAGAAAATCTATTTTTCTGACTTTGCCTTTGCCAAGGGTCAGTTTATGGGATGTTACTATATTGAAACAGTTTGCAGTTTAGTAGTTCAGTAGAAATCTTGAGCTAGCCAACTGGATACAAAATTGGCTGAACAGCAGGAAACAGTGATGGTGGAGGGTTGTTTTTCAGACTGGAGGCCTGTGACCAGGAGTTCCACAAAAATCGGTACGAGGTCCGCTTTTGTCATTTACATAGATGACAAACAATGAAAATATAGAAAGCATGGGTAGTAAGCTTGCGGATTGATACTATAGTGAACAGTGAAAAAGGTTATCTGAGATTACAAAGAGATCTTGATCAACTGGGTCAGTGGGCTAATGAACAGCAAATGGCGTTTAATTTGGATAAATGGGAGGTATTGCATATTGGTAAAACAAACGAAGGCAAGACTTGTACAACTAAATTTACGGTCTTAGGTTGTAGAAAAGAGAGGCCTAGAAGTTTAGGTACAGAATTTTTTGAAGTTTGCATCACATATAGAGAAGGTGGTTAAGGTGTTTAGCATGCTTGCCTTCATTGCTCAGTTCTTTGAGTATAGGAGTGGAGATGTCATGTTGACATCATACAGGATCTTGGTGAGGCCTCTTCTAGAGTACTGTGTTGAGTTCTGGTTGCTCCGTTCCAGGAAAGATATTATTAAGCTGAAGAGGGTTCAGAAGAGATTTACCAGAATGTTGCCGGGAGTGGAGTGTTTGAGTTACGAGGAGCAGATGGACAAGCTGGGACTTCTTTCACTGGAGCGTAGGAGATTGACAGGTGACCTTATGGAGGTTTATAAAATCATGAGGGGCGTAAATAAGGTGAATGGCAGGTGTCTTTTCCCCAGGGTGAGGGATTTCAAGATAGGGGACATTTTTTAAGGTGAGAGGAGAAAGATTTAAAAAAAAGGACAAGAGGGCAACTTTTCTAAACAAAAGCTCAGAGTGGTTAATGTGTGGAATGAACTTCCAGAGGAAATTGTGGATGCGGATACAGTTAAAACATTAAAAAGACATTTGGATAAGTGCACGAATAATAAATGTTTGGAAGGGTATGGACCACTTGCAAGCAAGTGGAATAATTTAGTTTGGGATTATGTTTGGCATGAACTAGTTGGACCGAAGGGTCTGTTTCCATGCTGTATGACTCGGTGAAGTTTTCCATTGGGTTAATTATTTCAATTTCTTCTTTTGTTTGTATTTTGACTGGAGATAAGAATAAAGCGTGTTTTGCTTAAAGTGAAGTAGTGTGACCAATCGAATGACATCTGGAATGCAGCACCTTACATGTGCCTTTGAATAAAAAGTTAGGGTCTAGATTATCTCCTTGATTATATTTGCAGGGGTTTGGTCTGGTCCATAAGTGGCAAATAACATTCATGTCACACATACCAGGCAATGACCATTTCCAACAGGAGGGAATCTAATCATTGTCTCCTGACATTCAGTGGACCTTATCACTGTTAACTTCCCATTATCAACATCCTGTCCTGGATCAGCCATTTTCATACTTTTGCTGTAAGACTGAACCAGAGGTTAGGAACTTCGGTGAGTAACTCAACTTCTGTTTCTGTATTACCTGTTCACCGTAAAGAAGTTGAAAGTCAGGTGTGTGGTGGAATACTCTACACTCTCCTAGATGGGCACAGTCTAACAACATTAAGAAGCTTGACATCCAGGACAAAGCTGCCCACTTGATTGATACCGCATCCATCGTCTTCAATATTCACTCCTATCAATACTGATGCACTGTGATGGCAGTGTGTACCATCTGCTAGATTCACTGCAGTAACTCATCAAGGCTCCTTTTATAACAGTTTCCCAGCCCACAATCTCAACCATCTAGAATGGCAAGAGCAGCAGATGCATGGGAACACAACCACTTGCAAATTCCCCTCAAAGGCACTCATCATCCAGAATTGAAACTCAAAATCAAAGCAAAATGCTACAGATGTTGCAGATCTGAAATAAATACAAAAAAGTGTGCTAGAGAGGAGCAAGTAGGTGAGGGTGGGGTGGGGAGGGTGCCCAGAACAAACAAAATGGAGCAGAATGCTAATAGCAGTAGGGAAATGATGCACATTCAGAATAGACGTAAATACTAGAAAATAGGTCAGCTCTGTTGAAAGCCCATCCTTACAAACAAGATGTGAGGGTGGAGCAGGTGAGGGGATGTAATAAAACTGGAGGTCCATATTCCTGGTCTAAAATTGCTGAATTCCGTGTTGAGACTGGAAGGCTGAGATGTGTCTAAACAAAAAGGGAGTTGTTGTTCTTGTGTTGGCTTCACTGGAGCACAACAGCAGACCTTGAACGGAGATGATGGCATGCAAACCAGAAACAGCAGTAAAATTATTAAGTTCTAGCCTTATTCAGACCTGAAGAATCTTGTTGGGCACAAAACATTAACTCTCACCACAGAAGCTGCCAGACCCAAGTTTCTCCAGCACTTTGTTTTTACATCTGATTTGGAGCAATTTAATCGCTGTTCATTTACTGTTGCTGGGTCAAACTACTGAAATCCCTCCCTACCAGCATTGAGGGTATATCTTCAGCCCTTGGACTACAACAGTTCCAGATGGTGACTCATTAAAAACTCTCAAAGGCAATTAGGGATGAGCAATAAATGTTAATTTACTTGCTCATATGCCAAGAAGGAAACAATTAAAAGATACATTGACCAAGGAGGACAGGACCATACAAAAGATGTTGAAGGCAATGCAGAATTTGGACATGGTTCCAAGAGGTTACTGTGTCAGGGAGAAGCCAAGATATACAGGGACTTGAAAACAAAATGAGGGCTTTAAAATTAACTAAGTGTAATGATCATAAAATCGAAGATCTATGGGGCAGGGCTCTTAAAAGTACAAGTTAACCAGATCAGGTAAAGTGCAAAATTGCTTTCTACTACATTAACAGTCAGTCAGGGATGGCAATAAACAGGCTGAATGAAGGAGGCATTTGGTACTCTTGCCTTTATTGGTCAGTGCATTGAATATAGGATTTTGGGGAGGCCACTTGTAGAAGATTGTGTTCAATTTTGGTCTCTCTACAATACAAAAGATTTATTAAACTTGAAAGGCTTCAGAAAAGATTTACAGGGATGTTACCAGGATTGGAGGGTTTGAGTTAAAGGGAGAGGCTGAATAGGCTAGAACTTATCTCCCTGGGACATCAGAAGCTGAGGGGCAATCCCGTAGAGGTTTATAAAGTCATGAGGGGCATGGATAGGATGAATAGCCAAGGTCTTTTTCCCAGGATAGGAGAGTCCAAAACGAGAAGGGCACATTTAAGGTCAGAGGTGAAAGATTTAAAAGTGAACGGAGGGGCAACTTCTTCAGGCAGAGGGTGGTGCAGGTATGGAATTAACTGCCAAAATAAGTGGTGGAGGCGGGTACAATTGCATTTAAGAGGCATCTGGATAGGTATATGAATAGGAAGTGGGTCAAATGCTAGCAAACGGGACTAGATAAGTTTAGTGGTTGGCGCGCACGAAGTGGACAGAAGCATCTATGACTCTGAATTCCCCTTTCCAATCATCATCCGATAACAGACACCACAGTTAGGGGGTTTCAGAACAGACTAAATAACGCAATCACGATTTCAGTCGCTGCTGAGATGAACCAATTTTTTTTCCCCCAAACTGAAATCTGAAAATTACTGAAACGAGGTGCCGGAGCATTGCAGTGAAACTGTACGCCGGAGAGAGAGAGAGAGAGAGAAAAAACTCCCTCGAAGAGAACCGGACGAGCAACAAAAACATCCAACATTAAAAAAAAAGTGATAAAAACAGATGTTTCAAGAGACAGAAAAATTAAGAGTTCCAGCAGATTGGGGGGTGGGGGGAAAAAAGAGAAGAAAGGAGTCAAAGGAAGAAGTGAAAAAGGACAATGGCGAGAAACAAAAACAGGAAGATCTTTAATTTCAGGTGGTTAACGTTCTAAAACAAACAAAACTGGCAAATGGGGAGAGATTTAATAGCAATCGGAGTGAGAAGCGAATTAACAAGAAACCCCACTGAACCCTCTCCCGTCCGGGTTTAACACCCGAGTGGTTAAGGCAAAGTAAACACTTACTTGATCAACACAAGCAAGAATGAAGCTGATTTTCCGTTATATACTTTTTCCGCTCCGTTCCGCTACTTAGCAGCCAGCAGTGGGTGGGACGATCGTACTGTCTCTGCGAGAGAGGCGGAACAAAACTAGGTTAAATGCAGCTCGTTTCACAACATGCAACTGCCCTCTGTGTGGATGCTGCTAAGCACAAAAAAAAAGTCTTAGCTGTGCCTCATGCTGTAATTTACGTCTCTTTGAAATGACTGACATGTGGTGAGCGACTAGGAAACAACGCCCACCTGCTTCTCATAAACATACCCAATTTTTGTTTTAGGGAAAGAAACGCAGTGGGAGATCACTAGTGGAAAGTTTTTTAAAAGAGTTTAACTTGTTAAAAGGGTTAGTTTTGTTGTCTTTATGTTCAATGGACCGCACATCCGTTGGACCTGCTAGTTTTTTCTTCCGAGCAAATAAAATGACTGCCTCGCTGTTTTTGAATGTTGTGCAATGCATCAAGTAAACGATTACAGATAAAATCCTCCCACCCCTCGACCACAACAGCAAGATAAAGAGCGGTACGAGCGGGCTTTTATCTTTTTTGCATCACCTTCCGCCGTCCCCCATGGGATGTTGATATCACTAGCAAGGCTGACATTTGTTGCCCAACTCTAAATGCCCTTGAACTGATCGGCTGCCTCGGCCATTTCAAAGAGTAGTGACCATTGCTGTGAGCCTGGAGTCACATAGAAGTCAGATCACGTAAAAACTGCAAAATCCCTTCCATAAATTAGAAACCATTAAAATCCCAGATTGGCTGTTACAACAAATACGGACACCGTTTTGGATAGTTTTTAATTCTAGATTTTTATTGATTTCAAATTTCACCATTTGCTATAGTGGGATTCAAAACTTGTCCCTAGAACACTAGCTCGGGGCTCTGGAATATCAATTTATCAATAGGCCACTGCCTCCTCAAGTGACGCAAACATGCCCATCTTGTGACTTACTGAATGATTTTGTTTTCACTGTGCATGCAGCCTGCTTATTAACTTCTCTAAACCTGTATTCTACTGTTTTGCTTATGTTGTTTAACATTATATTAGCGTTGTTGATTGTTACTTTTTATTAGTTGAACATTGCCTGAACTCTTGGGTGTTTTTCAGCTTCATTATCAGTAGTTTCTAACACCCTTTACAAACTATGTATGTTGTCATTTTTTGGTTCTTCCTGCATGTACTTGTCTGTATTGAGTTTCATCTACCTTTTGTCTAATTCTTTCTAATTTCTGAGCTCTGTCCTTTGCTTTGACTGTCTCTCCTAGCTTAGTATCATTTTCCAATTTGACCACTTTGTATTATGTTTCTGAATCCAGGACATTCATATAAATTAGAAACTGTAGTGGTGCCAGCTGGTACTAGTAAAGTGATCATAAAGCATTATGAATGCTGTAAAAAGTCAACTGTTTTATATTAATGTCCTCAATTTTCTTATTTAATTTGGTCTGTTTCTTTCAGGCCACACCATTATGATTGACTATTAATTGCCTTTTAAGTAGTCTTGCAAGCCACTCTGCTACATTAGACTACTAGAAAAAAAGAACTCTTAACTGCAAACACAACATCACATCAGTGCACTAAAAGGGTGCAATTATCTCTCACAGTCTTGCAAAGTTCTCTTCAGTATAATGTGGACTTGTACAGAATTTCAGCAGGCTATTCTGTAGGTCAAACAATAACAACCAGGCACAGTCATAATCTGAAAATCATACCTATCAGCCAATGTTCAAGATATCCTCATCACTATTCTTCAGTGAATTCTGTTCCACCAGCAAGCATGCACCACAAACCACACAATGGGGTCAGGGAAATGGAAAGGTGGGGGAGTAGCCTTGGGAGCCCTTAGATTTTGGACCCTATAAGGTCTCATAACGTCAGTTGAAAATAACTTTGTTGACTATTACTTACTGCAGTGCCTTGGCTAATTAATCGGTACACTTTCTTTTGAATAATGTTCGGAGGAGACACAGACATAGCAACGATACTGGATATACTGGAATTAAGAGTGTAATGATAACCATGAAACCACTGTGAAATGTTGCAACAAAAAAGCATCTGGTTCGCTTATGTCCTTTAGGGAAAGAATCTCCTGTCTTTACCTGGTCAGGCATAAATGGAACTCCAGACCCAAAGCAAAGTGATTGACTCTTAACTGCCCTCTGGACAGTTACAAATGATCAATAAATGCTAGCCGAGCCATTAATGTCCACATCCCATGAATGAATAAAAATAAAGCTCTGGGTGACCATCACTGACTGAGTCCTGAAAGACATATCTGCCAACTGGGGTTGCTGCAGATGAAGAGAGAATTAACTTAAGGGAATAACCCACTTTACCTCTTGTTCATCACCGATTTGTGTGGATGCACCTGTCCTCAGTCATTGTCAACAGTGCTATCAAGCAGCACTATCTCAGCATTGACCT
The DNA here is from genome assembly GCF_021869965.1 of Rhincodon typus. Classification (NCBI taxonomy): domain Eukaryota; kingdom Metazoa; phylum Chordata; class Chondrichthyes; order Orectolobiformes; family Rhincodontidae; genus Rhincodon; species Rhincodon typus. The sequence goes on from NC_063342.1 coordinate 26,943,737, forward strand.
GTCCAACTTGAGCTGTACCAGACCACTTGCTGCAGAACTCAATACATAACAGCTGAATTCTAGTAGGAAGTAAGTCACCATCTTTGACATCAAAATACTTTGGCCATAAAAATGGACTTGGAATTGCCTGTTTTTGGGCACTACAGGTACTGTTCAGGGACCAAAATAGAGTCTACTGCACAGACATTCACATCTGTTGTGGATCGCACCAGAGAATATATTAATCAAGAAATTAACACACACACAGAGCTAACATGCTCAAAGTATGTTGAGGGTGGTGGTTGAGGTACTAATTATGGAACTTCTTTGTTCTGGATGGTGATGAGCTTCTTGAGCTTGATTGGATCTGCAATCATTTGGCAATTATACTCTTGACTTTTGCCTTGGAGATGGTAGACAGGCTTTGGAGAATTAGGAGGTGAATTATTTATTGCAGATTTTTAAAAAATTCATCCATGTGAGTGTTGCTATCCAGGCTAAAACTTATTGCCCGCCCTACCCCCACAGAGCTGTAATGGAGGGAGTTGCAGGATTTTGACTCAGCCATGGAATGGTAATGTGGTTACAAACCTTTACCTATTGAACGATGAGTGACTTGAAGAAAAACTTGTTCCAATGTATCAACAGACACAGGAGCAGGAGTAGGTCACCTGGCTATTCGAGCCTGCTCTGCCAATAACTAAGATCATGGCTGATCCAATTACTTCATATTTCCATTAACCTTTCATCCCTTTGGTTGTCAAGAATCAAACTGCCTTAAAAAGATTTAAAGACTCTACTTCCACCATCATTTGAGCAAGAAAATTCCAAAAGCTCAGACTATCTGTAATAGTCTGATTGGTGATACTTGGCCAGTTTGGATTTATTCTGGTTTTAGTGCATAGGGCATACTTGGGAAATTATCCATATTGCTGAGTAGGTGTCAGCTTTGTAACTGTACTGGAACAACTTTATTTGGTATGTGGCTAGTTTAGATGCACATGTCTTCAGCACTATTGCTGAAATATTGTGAGGGCCTGTAGCCTCTGCAGTATCCAGTGCCATCGGCCATTTCTTTCTATCACATGAAGTGAATCAAATTGACTGAAGACTGAGCACTGCGAAGCTGGAGGTCTCAGGAGGAAGCTGAGATTGATCATCCACTCAGCACTTCTGTTTGAAGATGTTTGCAAATGCTTCTGCATTGATGTGTTGGGCTCTCCTAGCATTGATGATGGGAACGTATGTGGAGACTCTCCTTTGGTAAGTTTTTAATTGTTCACCACCATTTAAAACTGGAATTGGCAGGATTTAGAGTGTAGATCTGATCTATTGATTATAAGCTTGCTTTACTCTATGTTTATCACTTGCAGCTAATTCTGTCTTGGCATGCACACGGTTCTGTGTCATAGCTTTACTTCAGTTTTAAGGAATGCTTGGTGGTGTTCTCGGCATGCTGTTCTACACACTTCACTGAACCAGAGTTGATCCCCTGATGGTAGTGGTAGAGTGGGAATATGCGGGGGCATAAAGTTACAGGTTATGGTTGAATAAAGTTCTGTTGCTGCTGAAATCTCACAATGTCTCGTGGATGGTCAGTCTTGTGATACTTGATCTATTCAAACTTAATACTGTTCACCATGGTGGTAGTACTTCATAACACAATCTCAAGGTGACGGCTGGACTGCATCATCACAAGGATTGTGCAATGGTCGCTCCTATCAATACTGTACTGTACAGATGTATCTGTTACAAGTATATTGGTGAGAACAAGATCAAGTATGTTTTTCCCTCTATTGATTCCCTCACCTCCTGTCCCAAGCCCAGTCTAGTAGTCATATCCTTTCATCATTGATTAGCTCATTTAGTAGTCGTACTTCCGAGCCACTCTTGATCGTGGACATTGAACTATCCAAACTACATACTGTGGTTTTCTTTCCCAGTGCTCCTTCCAAGTGGTCTTCAACATGAAGAACTCATTCATCAGCTGAGTAGGAAAGGGGTCAGTGTTAATCAGCAGGAGGCTTCCTTGCCAATTTTAGACCTGAGACTTCATGGGGTCTGAAGTCAATATTGAGGATTCCCAGTAAAGTTTCTCCCAACTGTATATCACCGTGTCAATCACCTCTAGTGGATCTATCTTCCTGTTAGGACAGGACATACTCAGGGATGGTGATGCTGGGACATTATTGACAAGGTATGATTCCACGAGAATGTTTCAGGCTGACTAGTCAATCTGTTAGACAGCTCTACCAATTTCAGCACAATGTCTCAATGTTAATAGGACTTTACAGAGTCAACAGGGCCATGTGTGCTATTGTCATCTCTCGTGCCTTGAACAACACCAGGTAGTCCGTCTAGTTGCATCCCTTTCATCAATCTTTGTAGCAGTTAGATACAATGTATCTTACTAAGCCATTTCAGAGACGACCACATTGCTGTGAATCTGGAGTCACATGTAGGCCAGACCAGATAAGGAAAGCAAATTTTCTTTCTCTAAAGAATGTTCGTGAACCAAAAGTAATATTAAATAAAAGCAGAAAATGCTGGAGAAACTCAGTAGGTCTGCCAGCATCTGTGGAGAAAGAAACAGAGTTAACATTTTGAGTCCAACATGATTCTTTTTCAGAATTTCCAATGAGTCATTTAATTGTCCACTAACATTCATGATTAACGTGGCAGGACTACAGAGCTTAGATCTGTTTTGCTGGTTGTGGAATTGCTTAGCCCTGTCTAATCCTGTGTTGTCACTTCACCAGGCTGACGCTTCATTTTTAAGTATGCCTGGTGTTGTTCTTGGCATGACTTCCTGCAGTCGATATTGAACATGAAATACACAGGGTGTGCTTTCCTTCACACGTCCAGTAAGAGTCAGGGACCATCAAATCTCGGTCATATTTAAAAATGTTATTGATCAGATATTTACCTATCTTCTTCAAGCCCGCACATTATTATAACCTTCACTACCAAACTAGGTCAGTTTATGAAAATAATACTTCACTACAACACAGCCCTGATATTAACTGTGCAGAAATGTTATTTGTGTAGTTTTGAAAGAAAAATTAAAGAAATGTTAATGCTTCAAATCACATGATTATTATGCAGACGCAGTTCTGATTTATAATCTTTTCGTCGCTATGAGAATACTTGACTGAGACAGACATTATACATGTGTTCTATACATTAAATAGACATTATTTGGAACATGAAGCTTATCTAATGTTCATTGCATAAACTTATTTATTTCATTCATTTCTAGCCTTTTTTCACATTTTTGAATGGGTTCTCAACTTGAAAAGTTAACTCAGTTTCGTTATCCACAGATTTGTTAAAAATAAAGTATTCTGGAAACATTTATGTCAAATTTTAATTTACACATTGTTTTGTTTTTATTTATGAAGACACTGTTGTTGTCGTCAACACATTATGTTGTTCTACAGTTGAAAAAATATGGAAAAGAAAGTTCAGAAGTAAATAAGTTACTCGGGTGTCGGGAGAAATATTTAGAAATAATTTTAGTGTCTTTTCACTTTGAGCTAAGAAAATTCAGAATAGAAAGAAGCAAAAGTAGAGGACACCACCCACCCCAACCCCAACACTCCTCAACCACCCGCTGATCCATTTGATAACCTCTACAGCCTCCCAGGCACCCTGACGCCTCAACAACCCTTCCCAACTCAGCATGACTATCCTCTGTAACCAACTATCCCAAACACCCCGACTAGTCTGCAACTCAATATCCCCCACTGAAGCAACTGACATTGGAATAAATTGGATTGATTCACAACAATAAGCATGGACTTATTAAGGGAAACTAACTTGCTGAAGTTTTTTAAAGAGGCAATGGAGAAGATTGAAGAGGGGAAGGCTGTAACGTGCTGTACCTGGACTTTCAAAAGGTATTCAATACAGTATCACATAACAGACCTATGAAGAAAGATGTAGATCATAGAATAAAAGGAATAGTAGCAACATGGATGCAAAACTGTCTCAGGAAACAGAGAATTGTACATGGGCATTTTTCAGTATGCAAGTTCAGTGTGGAGAAGTGTAAGGTGTTACACTTTGGTACAATAGAACATGGAAAGACAATATAACATAAAGGATCCTGCTCTAAAAGGTGTGCAGGAGCAGAGAGACTTGGCTGTATATGTAGATAAGTAATTAAAGGTGACAGGAAAGGTAGAGAGAGCTATTAATAAAGCAAACAGTTTTCCAGGCTTGATAAATGGGGGCATCAAACAAAAGCAGGGAGATTATGATGAACTTATATAAGACAGCAGTTCTGGGCACTGCATCCTGGAAGGATCTGAGTGCATTGGAGAGAGTGCAAAAGAGGTTTGTGAGAATGGTTCAAGCAATGAAACATTTCAATTATGAGGAAGGATTAGAGAAGTTGGGACTGTTTTCCTTGGAGAGACGAAGTCTAAGAGAAGATACGTTAGAATTTTTTTTAAATCATGAGGTTTCTGGACAGGGTGTATAGGAGGAAACCGTTCCTATTTGTAAACCAATAAAAAGCCATAGGACAGTTTCAGAGTGATATACGAAAGAAGCAATTAAAAACTGAAAGGACTGCGGATGCTGTAAATCAGAAACAAAAACAGGAATTGCTGGAAAAGCGCAGTAGTCTGGCAGTATCTGTGGAGAGAAATCAGTGTTAACGTTTCGGGTCGAGTGACCCTTCCTCAGAGTTCAACTTCCCCAGAAAGTACTCCCACTGGCTTCTCTCATCATCTTGTAAAAAGAGTGCCCCATCCCTAAGGCCAGTAGCATCAATCACTGCTTTAAAAAGTCTGGAAAAATCAAGGGTGACCAATTGATTCATTTATTAGGAATGCTTTTAGCTTCTCAAACACTGCCTGGCATTCTGCTGACTTTTATTTGTTTCTTTAACAAGTTGTTAAAAGTACAGCTATTGTACTGATTTATATAGAAATTTTCAGTAAACCCACATATTCCTAAAAGTCTTATAATTTTCTTTTTAGGTTTCTGAATAGAAAATTCTATTAGTGGCTCCACTTTCGCTGTCCTTGACTTATCTTATCTTATCCTACAATATGTCCTCAGCACACCACTTTTGCCTTTTCAAATTCACTTTTATCTAAATTTAATACTAATCCAACTAATTGTAATCACTTAAACTAGTCTCCCCATTGTCCTACATGTCCTTTTCATGTTTTCTATGTATTATATTTTATAAATGAACTAAACAATTATGTATTTCAGCTACAACTTTGATTTGTCAGCCTTTGAATGTAGCTGGGGCATTCTTTAACCCAAATGGCAGAATTCAACATTGGTATAACTTATTCAGTGTGACTAAAACAGATATCTGTTTAGCCCTTAATGTTAATGGCACTTGCCTATATCCCTTCAATAGATCAATTTTGGAAAGGATTGAGGCACTGCTAACTTTATCAATCAATCTTCTAACTGTGGAATGAGTGCAAACCTGTTTTCATGACTGTATTTACATTCCTGTAATCGATACAAAATCTAGTTGATCCATCCAGTTTAGGAACTAATACTATCGCTGAACTCTAGTTGTTTTGAATAGGTTTAATCAAAGTGATTTTATCGCATGTATTGACACTTTGTTTCTAACTGAGATTGCTTTTCTGGGATTAACCAATAGGATGCTGGTTTATTCGTCCTGACTTTCCTACATCCAAATCATCACTGGTTAGTGTACATTCAGGTGTATCTCAACAGATTACCTATACTTCCTAAGTAGTCTTAAAAGATCCTCTTACTGTCCTTCCTGTAAATTTGAGAACACAGTGCCTAACTGTTCCAGTATTTCTGTGTTGGCTAATCAAAATGTTGGAAATGCACTTTGAGAACTGTCACTTTGAGAACTCTCCTCCTACCTCACTTTAATTTCTCTGTCATTCTCAACTATTCATACCACCTGATACTTTTCTGACTCTTTCTTACTCTCTGCGATATTAGTTTTTTAACTTGTTTATGTGACATAACCCATTCTTCCTATAATCAAAAGTGTCTATCGGATAAGTCAGTGATTAATCTTCCTAATTGCCTTGTACGGACCGTTGAACGTTGCTTGCAGAGGTTCACCTTGTAAAGGCAAGAATACCAATATGACATCTCCTACCTGAAGCATTCTAGTTGTAGAAACTTTGTCTGCCCATTCTTCCATCTTAACTTCTGAAACCTTTACATGCTCTTGTGCAACAATTAGAAACTTAGAAGATAGGAGCAGGAGTAGGCTACTTGATCCCTCAAGCCTGCTCTACCATTCAATATGATCATGGCTGATTGAGTTCAATGTTACTTTTGCCTTGAGACCGATAGCCACAAGAGCAATATCTACCTTCTTCTTGAAAACACATCATGTTTTGACCTCAACCACTTTCTATGGTAGTGAATTTCACAGGCTCACCACTCTTTGGGTGAAGAAATTTCTCCTTATCTCAGCCAACCAGCTAACTGGCTGCTTTGGATTTGGTATTATGTAACAAGAAAGGAATGATAAATGGTCTTGTAGTTAAAAGTCCTCTTGGAAGGAGTGACCACAACAAGCTAGAGTTTCAAATTCAGATTGAATGGGTGAAGACAGAGTCGCATTTGAGAGTTTTAGTGTTGGGCAGATGTAATTATGCAGACCTGCGGAAGGAGTTGGCCTAAGTGGACTGGGCAAAAATGTTAAAGCGCTGGACAGTTGAAGAGTAGTGGCAAATGATTAGGGGGATACAAAATACCTCTCAATTGAAGTATATTCCTGAGAGGAAGAGGAATTGTAAAGAAGTGAAAAATCATGCATGGCTTGCCAAGGAAGTCAAGGATAACATAAAGGTAAAAACTAAGATATATCATACTGTAAAAGTTAGTTGTACTCTGGAGGATTGGCAGAACTTTAAACATCAGCAAATATTTACTAAAAACAAAATTAAAAGAGCTGAGATGAACTACGAAAGGAAAACAGCAGAAAACATAAGCACTGATACCAAAAGCTTTTATAAGCATATAACAAGTAAGGGCATAGTAGAAATAACTGTTGGCCCTTGAGAGCACAAAAATGACAGGTTAAAAAAGGGGAAATCAGAAATGGCAGAGGCACTAAACCAATATTTTGTCTCTGTTTAACTATGGAAGGTAATAATTTCTTCCCAAAAACTGCAGTTATTACAGAGGAACTTGGTGAAATTATTATAACTAGTGAGAGGGTATTAAGTAAATTGATGGGATTAAAGGCAGATAAATCCCTGGGGCCTGATAATCTGCGCCCTAGGTTATTAAAGAAGGTGGCAGCAGAGATAATGGATGCATTAGTTGTGATTTTCCAAAATTATCTGGATTCTGGAAAGGTGCCAGTGGATTAGAAACATGCTAATATGACACCCTTATTCAAAAAAGGAGATGGGCAAAATGTGGGCAATTATAGACTAGTTAGTTTGACCTCTGTAGTGGGGAAGTTGCTGCAGTCAATCATAAAGGAGGAGATAACTGAACACTTTGAAAACAAAGCTCAATTCACCAGTTTCAGCACAGTTTCATGAAGGGCAAGTCTTGCTTGACAAACCTTCTGGAGTTCTTTGAGGATGTAACCAACAGGTTGGGTAATGGGAATCTGGTGGATGTGGTAGATTTAGACTTCCAGAAGGCATTTGACAAAGTGCCACATAAAAGACTGATCCGAAAGATTAGATCCCAGGGGGTTAAGGATAAAATATTGGCTTGAATAGAGGATTTGCTGACTGACGGAAAGCAGAGGGTCAGGATAAATGAGTCCTTCTCTGGATGGCAAACTGTAATTAGTAGAGTGCCATAGGGTTCAGTTCTTGAACCTCAACTATTTACAATCTATATAAATGATTTGCAAGCAGGAACAGAGTGTAACATAGCAAAATTCATGGATGATGCTAAATTAGGCAGTAAAGCAAGCAGTGATGAGCAGATAAAGTGTTTATAAATGATATTAATAGGATAGAGTGAGCCAGAATCTGGCATCTTGAGCATAATGTGGATAAGTGTGAGGTTGTCCATTTTGGCCAGAAAAATAAAGGGGCAAATTATTATTTAAATGGGAAGCAGATTCAAAGTGCATCAGTGCAGAGGGATCCGTGCATGAACTGTAGAAAGTGGATATGGGTGTCCAGCATATGATAAGAAAGCCAAATGTAATCCTGACATTTAATGCAAAAGGACTGGATTATAAAAGTAAGTAAGTGTTGTTAGAGTTATATAAGGCATTTATGAGACCACACCTGGAATACTGTGTCCAGTTTTGATCTCTTTACTTGAGGAAGGATGTGGTGGCATTGGAGCAGGTTCACCAGGTTGATTCCAGGGATGAAAGGGCTGTCATATGAGAAGCAGTTGAATAGCTTGGGCTTGTACTCACTGGAGTTCAAAAGAATGAAAAGGGGATCTGATTGAGGTAGATAAAATGCTAAAGCGGATTGATAAGGTGGATGTTGGACAATGTTCCTTCTTGTGGGACAGTCTCGAACAATGGATATAGAGTGAGAGAGGATAGGTTCAAAACTGAGATGAGGAGAAACTACTCCTCTCAGAGGGTTGTGAATCTGTGGAACTCACTGCCACAGACTGCAATGGAGGCAGAATCAATCAACAGATCCTTTGTCTGTCCAACTGTCTTTCTCTCTCTTTTTAGGCCCTATCCTATCGTTTACTCCCTATCCCACCCACCTCCCTACTTTCTGCATATAAACAGACGTTTTCTCAGCCACCATCAGTTCTGAGGAAGGGTCACCAAACCTGAAAAGTTAACTTTGTATTTTCCTTCACAGATGCCACCAGACCTGCTGAGCTTTTCCAGCAACTTTGTTTTTTTTTCCTGATTTACAGCATCCACAGTTCTTTCGGCTTTTAAGAAATAGATATGTTTATGATGAAAAACAGGATAAAGGGCTATGGAGAATAGGCAGGAAAGTGGAGTTGAGAACAGGATGAGATCAGCCATGATCATGTTAAATGGTGGAGCGGGCTCAAAGGGCTGAATTGCCTACTCCAGCTCCTAATTCCTATGTTTTCTTTTTCTTTATTCATTCATTCATGGGATGAGGGCATTGCTGGCTAGGCAACATTTATTGCCCATCACTAATTGCCCAGAGAGCAGTTGAGAGTCAACCACATTGCTGTGTGTCTGGAGTCACATGTAGGCCAGACCAGATAAAGATGGCAGTTTCCTTTCCTAAAGGGCATTAGTGAACCAGATGGGTTTTTCCGACAATCAACAATGGGTTCGTGGTCATCATTAGATTCTTAATTCCAGATATTTTATTGAATTCAAATTCCACCATTTACCATGGCAGGATTTGAACCTGGGTCCTCAGAACATTATCTGGGTCTCTGGATTAATAGTTCAGTGATAATACCACTAGGCCATCGCCTCCCCGATGTTCCTATGTCCTAAAAGGTTTACCCTTTATCCTTATCTATGACACCGGTCTGGACTCCCCCCACTATCAGGAATATCCTTCCTGTATCTATCCTGTCTAGTCCTGTTAGAATTTTATCGGTTTCTATGAAATTTCCACTCCCTCTTCTAAATTCCAGTATATACAATTCTAACCAAATCAATCACTCCTCATGTTAGTCCTGTCAATTTGGAATCTGCCTTCCTATTTTTGTCATCAAAGTGAATAACCTTACATTTACCTACATTATACTGCATCTGCTACACATTTGCTTATTCACTCAGCCTGCCCAAATTACACTGCAACATCTCTGCTTTGTGTCATTTGCAAGTTTTGAGATGTTACATTTAGTTAGCTCATCTAAATCATTAACATATATCATGAACAACTGTGGTCCTACTATCGTTCCAAGCTGTATTAAACTAGTCACTTCCTGCTGTTCAGAAAAAGACCCATTAATTTCTTGTGATAACAAGGTGTAGAGCTGGATGAACACAGCAGGCCAAGCAGCATCCATTAATTTATTGTCTTTGTTTCCTGTCTGCTAACCAATTTTCTATTCATCTCAATACACTACACCCAATCCGATGTGCTTTAATTTTACACATTAATCTCTTATGTAAAATTTTGGCCGAAACCTTCTGACAGTTCAAATAAACCACATCCATTGGCTTTCACTGATCAACTCTACTCGTTATATCCTCGAAGAAATCCAGTAGATTTGTCAGCATGTTTTCCCTTTTGTCAATCCATGCTGGCTGTGTCTCATTCTACCACTTTTTTTTTAAGTGCTCGGCACTAAACTCCTTGATAATGGACCCCAGTATCTTCCCCACTACCAAGTTAACCTCACTAGTCTATAATTCACTGTTTTTTCTCTAACTCCCTTTTTAAAAAATGGGGTTAGAACGAACAATAGAGCACAGGAACAGACCCTTCGGCTGTTCAAGCCTGCACTGACACATTTTGCCCTACCATACTAAAACTGTCTTCACTTACAGGATCTGTATCCCTCTATTCCCTTCCTATTCATGTATTCATCCAAGGTTTTCTTGAATGCTGCTACTGCATCTGCTTCTACCACCTCCTCTGGCAGCACATTCCAAGCACTCATCACCATTTGTGTGAAAAACTTGCCTTGCACATCTCTTTTAAACTCCCCCTCTCCCACACCTTGGGTTACATTAGCTACCCTCCAATCTGTAGGAACTGTTCCAGAGTCTAAAGAACTTAATTCAAAACTAAGGATTTGTCTTTTTATTTTAAAATCTTTACCCTAATCAATTTCAAACTAACTCTAAATTCATGATCATAAATCAATGCCAATGAACTAATCCCAAAAGATTCATTTCGGGAATAGTAAGAAATCTAATCCTCTGAACTAATCCCGTGGATATTCATGACAGTATGCCTTAAACAATGTTTTGAGAATCTGAAGATATTTCTCCAAAGCTCCCTGCATCTTTAGACGATATGTAGTTGATTTTAATCGTTTTATACCAAACTGCTGATGAGGTCCTGGAAAATTTTAAACATAAACACAGGTGAACAAGGTGATTAAGAAGGCACATGGCATGTTTGCCTTCATTAGCCAGGGCAAGGAGTACAAGAGTTGGCAAACCATGTTGCAGCTATTTAAATCCTTGTTAGACCACATTTGGAGTATTGTGTGCAGTTTTGGTCGCCACACTACCAAAAGGATGTAGAAGCTTTGGAGAGAGTGCAGAGAAGGTTCACCAGGATGTTGCCTGGTCTAGAGAGCATTGACTATGACGAAAGATTAAACAGACTAGGATTGTTTTCACTGCAAGATGCGGCCGAGAGACCTGATAGAGGTCTACAAAATTATGAGGAGTATAGATAGGGTGGATAGTCACAGGCTTTTCCACAGGCTTGAAGTTTCAATTACAAGGGGGTACAGGTTCCAGCTGAGAGGGGCAAAGTTTAAGGAAAATTTGCAAGGGAAGCTTTTCATGCAGAAAGTGGTAGGAGCCTGGAATGCACTGCCAGAAGAGGTGGTCGAAGGAGGCACTTTGGCGACATTTGAGAGGCATCTGAATGGTAACATGAATAAGGAGGGAAAAGAGGGATATGGATCGAACAAGGGCAAAAAGTTTGTTTTTTAGTTTAGTTAGGGCATGATGATCGGCACAGGCTTGGAGGGCCGAAGGGCCTGTTCCTGTGCTATGCTTCTCTTTTGTTCATTTTTTCTTTATAATTTTATGACCCTGATCAGAGTGATTTCAATTCGTAGTCTATAATGAGTAAAATATAAACTGTTAACTTTTCCACTACTATCTTAGCTTTAATGCCCTTAAATTAAAAACTTTGGGAATCTGGTTGTCACATCCATAATGGTAATGATACACTTAATGTCCTGCCTGCATTTTTGGAAATGGTAGTACACAATCTATGACCACTTGACTGAATGGTCCTTGAACAACTGGTATGAGTATCAAAGGTACTGTTTACATGTTCAGTATAAAGCCTTTAAATTACTAGTTAAATGAAACAGTTTAGAGCAACTGATGGGAAAAATAACTGTTTTCTTTTTCAGGCTTTAGTTACTTTCACTGCAGACATAAGTACAGAATGTGCTCCTTCAGCAATCTGGAGGTTTCTTTTTATCTACAGTAAACAACCAAGCTGTTCACCTGCCTAGGAGCCAAACAGAAACTTGTGGTCAGGTTGATGACGTCTGGCTTCCACAACTTGTCACAACTACACAAACCAATCAATAACCTGTTGCTGGAAGAATCTACACTGTGTACATACCCCAGTGCCATGGCATCTTTTCTTTCTTCTTGCAATTCTTGCAATTCTTTCCACACTGTTTGGTTTTAACACAGACATTTTTTCCCCATTTTATGCACAGTCAAAAACAAAAAAAGGTAAAGAAAAGTAGGGAGCTAGTGCAAACACAGTGGGCTGAATGACCTCCTTCTGTATCATAAAAATTCCGTGATCTGGCCAGATCACCTATTGTCAGCAGCTAGGAGTATGGAGGAGTGGCATAGGGCATTATATAGAGCTTAAAGCTCATCCTTTACACAGTAGAAATGGTGCACAACACAATGCAGCACTGCTGGACTGCCCCATTATTGAGCATCTGGTAGCATCTGACTCAGTTTCAACTTCAGAAAGGTAGAGGCCTTCTGATGTTTCAGTTTTGCCTTGCAAGCTAAAACAGAGGCCACGACATTCAAACATAGAAAATAGGAGAGGGAGTACATCATTTGGCCCTTTGAGTCTGCTTGACTATTCAATATGATCATCGCTGATCATCCAACTCAGTATTCTATACCTGCTTTCTCCTTTGATCCTTTTAGCCCTCAGAACTATATCTAACTTCTTTTTAAAAACATTTAACATTTTAGCTTCAATCGTTTTCTGTCAGAAAATTCTACAGGCTCACCTTTTTTCTTCATCTTAGTACTAAATGACCCACAACCATATCTTTAAACTGTTTTAACACAGTGTGGAGCTGGAGGAACACAGCAGGCCAAGCAGCATCATAGGAGCAGGAAAGTTGACATTTCAGGTTGGGAACCTCCTTCAGAAATCTTCTTCATTTCTAAAAAAGGGTCCCAACCCAAAACGTCAACTTTCCTGATCCTCTGATGCTGCCTGGCCTGCTGTGTTCCTCCAGTTCCACACTGTGTTACCTCTGACTCCAGCATCTGCAGTTCTTACTATCTCCTTAAACTGTGACCCCAAGCATCCTTAATGTCTGGTCCTGTTAGAATTTTATAGATTTCAATGAGATTGTCCCTCGATCCTCTAAACTCCAGTGAATATAGTCCTAACTGATCCACTCATTTTTCATTTTCAGTCCTGCCATCCCAGGAAACAGTCTGTAAATCTTTGATGCCAGAACACAGTACTTTAGGTGTGGTCTTGCCAAGGCCCTGTACAATAGCAGCAAGACATTCCCGCTGTTGTACTCGAATCCTCTTGCTATGAACAGGGGAGCTGGTAGCATAGTGGTAGTGCCACTGGGCTAGTAATTAAGAGCCCCAGTTAATCTTCTTCCCGGCAGCAGATAGCACAGTGATTAGCACTGGTGCCTCACGGTGCCAGGGACCCAGGTTTGGTTTCAGTCTTCGGTGACTGGTTTGTGGAATATTCATGTTCTCCCCATGACTGTTTGGGTTTCCATTGGGTGCTCCAGTTTCCTTCCACATTCCAAAGATGTGCAGGTTAGGTGGATTGGTAATGCTACATTGCCCCATAGTTTCCAAGGATGTACAGGCTAGATCGATTAGCCATGGTAAATGTGGGGTAATGGAGAAGGGTGGGTTGCTCTTTGGAGGGTCAGTACAAACTCAATTGGCCAAATGGCCTCTATCTGCACTGAAGGGATTCTATAATGGCCAACTTACTATTTCCTACTTCACTGATTGCTGCACCTGCATGCTTACTTTCAGTAACTGGTGTACAAGTACACTCATGTCTCGTTGCACCTCCTCTTTCCCACTCCCTCGCTATTCAGATAATGTGCCTTCCTTTTGTTTTGCTACTGAATTAGATAACTTCACATTTATCCACATTATACTTCATCTGTCATGCTTTTGACCACTGACTCAATTTGTCCAAATCAGACTGAAGCATCTCTGCATCCTCCTTTCAGCTCACCCTCCCAACCAGCCAGCCTATACAGAATGCTGCCAACCTCTCAATGTTTTGCAGCCTGAAGCCAAACCCTCATGGCCCAGAATAGCTTGAGGATTTCTTGTAAGGCCTTCTGCAGTGAATGTTAGCATCCTTTCATCTGAATTGTTGCAGCCATTGGGAGTACACTATAGATACACTAGGCTAGTCAACAGAACCTGCAAGACAGGCACTAAAATAAGTCACAAGATACATTGATTTTATTTATTTTTATATAATTAATGAGTAGACACGTGAAGTTTGTTGAATGAAGGATCTTGCTGTTGGCTTTTATTGAATAATGTAGGTCAAAGGGCCATTATTATTAAGGAGACATATATGAATGCATAATTCAGGAATGGTGAATAAATTCTTGGAGTAAGGAAGTTCCTTTTAATTGAAGCGAAAACTCACAATACGGATCCTCTTGATCTGACCAGCTCCAATCTTTTCTACATGTTTTTCTTCCTGAGGTGGCCTCCAATTTACATAAGGTAAGGGCTGGGCCCTCAGAATTGGAAGCTTCTGGACAACGTTGCACATCCCTACAGATCTGAACACCTTCTCAAGCATGTAATGAAAAGATCTGTACTCAGAGATTTGCTGTTACTTAACAAGCAAACCATTGCCTGAGGAGGCCAAATTGGGAATGACTCCATGGTTTTGATTGAGGCCTATGTTGAAGGAAGGTCATGAACCTGCCTGCCATACAAAGCTTTTCCAATACGTTCAGGTTAAATGTAGAGATTGATGGATTTCTGATGGATTTCTAACATTAAGCTGCCACTTGCACAGTATCTCAGCTGCCCTAATGGCAAGTTATAATTCAGCCCATTGATTGGCCACCATTATCTATTTATCCATTCTGTAGGAACTTGGCATTTTCACCCAGCAAAAACAATTTGCAACTTTAAATCAGTCATTATTAAGAAGTTAATCTGAAGGAAAGTGTGCATCAGGGCATTCATAAATCAAGGTGTTTCCTTTGTTGGAAAAAAACATAAGCTGTAAGTGGCGAAAAGTAAATTATATGAAAGTGGGACAGCTCCTTTATGCCTAAATTGAAGCACAAAGGTCAGTCTGAAAATTGTTGTGATGCAGATTTCAAACATCAGATTCTGAGGAAATAAAAGCATGCGGATATCTGCCACACATGTAAGGATGTGGTAGTTTCTTCTCCATAATAAATCATTATTCATTAGCAAATTCAAAATTTAGAATTGGTGCAAAGTCAAAACTGATTTGCAAATGTTAAGCAACAGGAAAGAGTTAGCACAGTCTGTGAGGATACACAGAATAGCAGCTAGGGAGATTTAGAGTGGGAGATGCTGTCAAAATAACATAGACCACTTATGGGAATCTTAGACAAATGCAAATTGGACTACATTAGAAACTTCTTCAATCATGTTCCATGTCAGCTGAAATCACTATGATGCAGTCTAGCTAGTAGCATGTAACTATTGATCCCACATACCTTAAATAAGAAACAGAGAATTGAATTCAGAAAAGTGAAGTTATAATCAGGACAGAGTGTGGAATAATGTGGTAAGCTACTAAGAAGTTACAGTTTAGTGTTATAAGGTCAGAGTCATATAGTACAGAAAAAAACACTTTGGTCATCGAGTCTGCACCAATATAAAAATCACCTATCTACACTAAACCCACTTTCCAGCACTTGGCCCATTGCCTTGAATGTTATGACATCTCAACTGCTCAACCACATACTTTTTAAAGTTTGTGAGGTTTCCCATCTCTACTTCCCTCCCAAGCTGTGCATTCCAGATTCTCACCACACTTGGGTAAAAAAAATTTCCCCAAATCCCCTCCAAACCCCCTGCCCTTCACCTTAAAACTATGCCCCCTTGTTATTGAGCTTTCAACTAAGGGGAACAGCTACTTCCTATCCACCTTATCCATGCCCCTCATAATCTTATACACCGCAATCAATTACTCCCTAACCTCTGTGGACAGAAAAACAGGGCTAACGTTTTGAGTCCAGTGATCCTTCTGCCAGAACATTGGCAAATAGAATTTAACCTTGAAAAATGTGACCACCTGCCCCAGCCTTAACGTCTGCTGCTCAAAAGAAAAAGTGTCTATCCAGCCCCTCTTCATAGCTAAACTGCTCTATTGCAGGCAACATTCTGGTGAAACTCCTCTGAACCCCCTCCAGTGCAATAACATCCTTCCTATAGTGTGCTGACCAGAACTGCACTTCAGCTGGGGCATAACCAAAGCTTTGGACAGCTCCAACATAACCTCCCTGCTCTTAGAAGCTATGTTATGACTGATAAAGACAAGTGTGCCATCTTTTTTTTAATTCACTCATGGGATGTGGGCATTACGGGCTGGGACAGCATATGTTCTCTGATACTCTTCCCTAGCTGTCTTTGAGAAGGTGGTGGTGAACCACTTTTTTGAACTGTTGGTAGGGAAGGAATTCCAGGACATTTGACCCAGAGAAAGTGAAGGAATGATGATATATTTTCAAGTCAAGATGGTGAGTGGCTTAGAGGGGAACTTGTTGGTGGTGGTTTTCCATTGTTTCTGATACCCTTGTCTTTCTAGATGGAAGTGATGGTGGATTTGGAAGGTACAGTCTCAGGATCTTTGGCTAATTTCTGTCGTGCATCTTGTAGATAGTACACAATGCTGATACTGAGCATTGGTGATGAATGTTTGTGCACGTAGTGCTAATCAAGTGGACTACTTTGCTCTGGATGGTGTCAAACTCCTTGAATGTTGTTGCAGCTGCACTCATCCAGGCATGTGAGACTTTGGGGAATCAGGAGGTAAGTTACTTGTTATTGTAGCCATACTATTTATTTGATTAGAGATAGTAGGAACTGCAGATGCTGGAGAATCCGAGACAAGGTGCAGAGCTGGATGAACACAGCAGGCCACGCAGCATCGTAGGAGCAGAAAGGCTGACGTTTCGGGCCTAGACCCTTCATCAGAAATGGGGGAGGGGAAGGGGGTTCTGAAATAAATAGGGAGAGGGGGAGGCGGATAGAAGATGGATAGAGGAGAAGATAGGTGGAGAGGAAACAGACAGGTCGAAGAGGTGGGGATGGAGCCAGTAAAGGTGAGTGTAGGTGGGGAGTTAGGGAGGGGATAGGTCAGTCCAGGGAGGACGGACAGGGCAAGGGGGCAGGATGAGGTTAGTAGGTAGGAGATGGGGGTGCGGCTTGAGGTGGGAGGAGGGGATAGGTGGGAGGAAGAACAGGTTAGGGAGGCGGGGACGAACTGGGCTGGTTTTGGGATGCGGTAGGGGGAGGGGAGATTTTGAAGCTTGTAAAATCCACATTGATACCATTGGGCTGCAGGGTTCCCAAGCGGAATATGAGTGGCATCGTTGTGGCCCTGCAGGAGGCCCAGGATGGACATGTCATCTGAGGAATGGGAGGGGGAGTTGAAATGGTTCGCGACTGGGAGGTGCAGTTGTTTATTGCGAACCGAGCGTAGGTGTTCTGCAAAGCGGTCCCCGAGCCTCCGCTTGGTTTCCCCAATGTAGAGGAGGCCACAGTGGGTACAGCGGATGCAGTATACCACATCTCTATTTATTTGATTAGTCCAGTTTCATTTCTGATCAATGATATTTTTACAGTGAATATGGTTGAATTTCTAGTCAATGGTAACCCACAGGATGCTGATGGTGGGAGATTCAGTGCTGGTAATGCCATTGAATGTCAAGGGGCAGTGAGTGGATTGTCTCTTATTGGAGATGATCAATGTTAGGAAACAATGAAATGTTACTTGATACTTTTTAGCCCAGGCCTGGATATTGTCCAGATCCTGTTACATTTAGACAAGAAATGCTTGGGGAGTCTAACCTTATGATGGAGGAAGGTCATTGATGAATCAGCTGAAGATGCCTCAAGGAACTCCTGCAGAGATGTCCTGGAGCTGAGATGACCAACCTCCAACAACCACAATCATCTTCCTTTGTGCCTATGACTCCAATCAGTGGAACGTTTTCCCCCGAATCCCATCGACTCAAGCTTTTTCTAGGTTTTCACATTTGGCCAAATGTGGCCTTGATATCAACGACTGTCACTCTCACCTCACCTGTAGAATTCAGTTGTTTGGCCCATATTTGAACCAAGGATATAATGAAGTCAGGAGCTGAATGTCATTGGCAGTACCAAAACTGGGGGTCAGTGGGCAGCTTACTGGTTCCTGAGCAGTTGTTGCTTGATAGCACTGTTGATGAAACCTTCCATCGCTTTACTGGTGATTGAGAGGAGACTGATGAGGTGGTAACTGTCCAGGTTGGATTTGTCCTGATTTTTGTGTTGAAGCTATACTAGAACAGCCTAGCTATGGGTGCAGCAAGTTCTGGAGAACAAGTCTTCATCAGTACTGCAGGAGTTTTGTCATGGTAAACAGCCTTTGCAGCATCCACTGCCTCTAGCTGTTTTTGATATCACATGGAGTAAATCAAATTGGCTGAAGACTGGCATCTGTGATAGTGGGGACATCAGGAGGAGGCCAAGATCATCTGCTCAAAACTTCTGGCTGAGGATTGTTGCAAATGCTTCACACCTACCTCTTGCACTGATGTGATGGGCTTTTCTATCACTGAGCATGGGGATATTTGTGGAGGTTTCTCCTCCAGTGATTTGTTTAATCATCTACCACTGAGGTTGTTGACTTGCTTGCTGAGCTGGCTTGTTTTCATTCAGACATTTCATCACTATGCTAGGTAACATGAGGCCTCTGATGAAGCGATGTTATTCTACTCCACTTGGAATTTATACTGTCCAGTCTGTTATGGTGAGTAGTGGCATTTTCAGTCCCGTTTTGTAGCTTACCAGGTTTATACCTCAATTTTAGGTGTGCCTAGTGCTGCTCCTGGCCTCCTCTCCTGCATTTTATTGAACCAGAGTTGATCCCCAGGCTTAGTGATAATGGTACATTGAGGGATATGCCAGGCATGAGGTTGAAAATATTGTTGGCGTATGATTCTGCTGTTGCTGCTAATGTCCTATAGTACATTATGGATGCCCAATCTTGGAGTTGCTAAATCTGTTTGAAATCTGACTCATTTAGAAAGACAACAGTGCCACACAACATGATGGTGAGTATTGTCAATGTGAAGGTAAGATTTCATGTCCACGAGGACTATGTGGTGGTCATTCTTACCAGTGTTGTCATGGACAGAAACATCTGCGGTATTCAGATTGATGAGGATGAGATCAAGTACGTTTATCCTTCTTGGAGGTTCACTCACCACCTGCAACAGACCCACTCTAGCAGCAATGGCATTTAGGATTCTAGCACATCAATCAGTAGTGCTTTTTTGAGCCACTTTTGGTGATGGATATTGAAATTTCCCCCATCCAGAGTACATTCTGCACTATTGTCACTCTCAGTGCTTCCTCCAAGTGTTGTTCAGCATGGAGGAGTGCTGATTCATCAGCTGAGGGAAGGCAATATGAGGTAATCAGCAGGAGGCTTCCTATGTTTAATCTGTTGTCATGAGACTTCATGGGGTCCAGAGTCAATGTTGAGGACTCCTGGGGCAACTCCCTCCACTGGACTGCCACCTCTTCTGAGTCTGTCCCACCTATGCAACTTGTCATATCTAGGAATGGTGGTAGTATGGTGATTCAGTGGTTAGCACTGCTGTCTCATAGTATGAGGGACCTGGGTTCAATTACAGTTTTGGGTGACTGTGTGGAATTTGAATGTTCTCCCTGTGTCTGTATGAGTTTCTGCCAGGTGCTCCCACAGTCCAAAGATGTGCAAGTTAAGTGGCTTGGCTATGCTAAATTGTCCTGTAGCATTAAGGGATGTGCAGGCTAGGTAGGTTAGCTATGGTAAAATGTGGGGTTACAGAGATACGTTGGGATGTTTTTCAGAAGGTCAGTCCTCAATAGGCTGAATGGCCTCTATCTGCATTGTAAGGACTCTATTCTATGGTGATGTTTTCAAAGTATGATTCCCTGGGTATGACTACATCAGGCTATTGCTTGACTAGTCTGTGAGAAAGCTCTCCCAGTTTTGACCCCAGATGTTAGTAAGGAGGACTTTGCAAGGTCGACTGGTTTGTTTTTGCCATTGTCAGGGCAAATTGTCTTGATTGATGGCAGGTGGTCTGTCAGGTTTAACTTCTTTGTTGACACTTTTGGTACAAAGATTGTCACAAAGAAGTGGCTTGTTTGGACATTTAAGAGGCAGCTGAGAGTCAACCAGATTGCTGTGGGTCTGGAATCACATGCAGCCAGAAGAGGAAAGGATGGCAGATTTCCCTTCCTGAAGGATATTGGTGAACAGTTGGGTATTTCCAAAAATTGGCATTAGTTTCATAGTCATCGTTAGACTCTTAATTCTGGATATTTATGCTGCTTTACACCAAGTTTATCGTGCCCCTCTTGTCATCTTATACAAAATTCAATGCTATCTTCTAGCATTGCTTTATGCTGATACCGTTCTGCTCACGCGCTACTTTATGCCAAATTCATAGCTGTCCATTCATACTGCTTTATATCAAGTTCACCAATCTTCTTTTGTGCTGCTTTACGCCAGGTTCACTGGTCTCCTCTTGCGAGATTTCACCACTTTCCACTCGCATTGCTTTACATCATTTGGGAGGAAAATCAGCTGAAAACACAGGCCACCCATCCATCATATCACCCCAACCTTATGTTTACCTGGACCATCTCTAACACCTCTCTCCCCTTCCTGGACCTCTCTGTCTCCATATCGGGCAACCACCTCGAAACCGATATTCATTTCAAGCCCACCGACTCCCACAGCTACCTAGAATACTCCTCCTCCCACCCACCTTCCTGCAAAAATGCTATCCCCTATTCCCAATTCCTTCGCCTCCGCCGCACCTGCTCCCAGGATGAGGCATTCCACTCCCATACATCTCAGCTGTCCTCGTTTTTCAAGGACCGCAACTTCCCCCCCTCAGTGGTCGAGAACGCCCTCAACCATGTCTCCCACATCTCCCGCAACTCATCCCTCACACCCCGTCCACGCAATAAGAACCAAAAAAGAATCCCCCTTGTCCTCACGTACCACCGCACCAACCTCTGGATCCAACGCATCATCCTCCGCCACTTCCGCCATCTGCAATCCGACCCCACCAGCAAAGACATCTTTCCCTCCCCACCCTTATCTGCTTTCTGGAGGGACAACTCTCTCCATGACTCCGTTGTCCGCTCCACACTCTCCTCCAGCTCCACCACACCCGGCACTTTTCCCTGCAACCGCAGGAAGTGCTACACCTGCCCCCATACCTCCTCCCTCACCCCCATCCCAGGCCCCAAGAAGACTTTCCACATCAAGCAGATGTTCACCTGCACATCTGCCAATGTGGTATACTGCATCCGCTGTACCCGATGTAGAGGAAGCCACACCGGGTAC
>NC_063342.1:26965249-27034559 GCF_021869965.1 Rhincodon typus
CCACCCTCATCCCGCCCCCTTGACCTGTCCGTCCTCCCTGGACTGACCTATCCCCTCCCTAACTCCCCATCTACACTCACCTTTACTGGCCCCATCCCCGCCTCTTCGACCTGTTTGTTTCCTCTCCACCTATCCTCTCCTCTATCCATCTTCTATCCGCCTCCCACTCTCTCCCTATTTATTTCAGAACCCCCTTCCCCTCCCCCTTTTCTGATGAAGGGTTTAGGCCCGAAACGTCAGCCTCTCTGCTCCTATGATGCTGCTTGACCTGCTGTGTTCATCCAGCCCTGCACCTTGTTGTCTCGGATTCACCAGCATCTGCAGTTCCTACTATCTCTCATCAAATATAATAGCTGGTTGTCAGAACAATTGTGAAAGTCACCATACTCCACTGGAACATCGGGCTGCTCTTTCATTAGAAAGAGATGACTTGTGATGGTTTAACCAGACAGTCATGACACCTCAGTTCAGAAGAGAGGTTGTATAGGTAAGTTCTTCACATCAAGCTCCTCAGTATGGGAATTGAGCCCACACTGTTCAGTGCTCTGCATCACAAATCAGCCATCCAGTCAACTGAGTTAACTTACCATAAGACTTAAAATGTCTTAAACAGTTGCATGGATGGTCACAATCAGAGATTAAAATGAGGATGCTTTCCACAATACAGTAAGATCTGCAGAGGGAGAGGATATGAGAATCTAGCTTGTCAAGGAGAAAAGAATGATGTTTATGTTGAGGGGAGCGTTGGCCATGGAAAACAATAATTATAATGATAACAAATGTGATTAAGCCAGATTGGCAGTGGATAACACAGCGAATCATACTCAAATGACTAGAATCCTCAAACATAAAATAGAAAATGCACTGTGGAAACTGCAGGGATGGTCAGTATTTAGTGATTTCAAGATTTGAATTATAAAAATAGGCTGGGACTTTTTTCACTAGACTTTAGGAAATTGAGGGGTGACAGAGGTTTATAGAATCATGAGGGGCATAGATAAGGTGAATAGCAAGGCTCCTTTCCCTAGAGTGGGGGAGTTCAAAATTATTGGACATATTTTCCAGGTGAGAGGAGAAAACTTTAAAAAGGACATGAGGAGCGACCTTTTTACATAGGGTGTGGTTTGTGTGTGGAATGAAGTTCCAGAGGAAATGGTGGATGCAGGCATAGTTGGAACATTTAAAAGACACTTGGTTAAGTACCATGATTAGGAGAGTGAGTATGTGCCAAATGGAAGCAAGTGGGACTAGTTTAGTTTGGGAACATGGTCAGTGTGGACTAGTTGGACTGAAGGGTCCGTTTCCTAGCTGTATGACTCTATGACAAGTGCATTATGAAGGAAGAATAGACCAAGCCATCAGTAGATATGCTTTTATGATGATGGTGGGGGAGGAATTTCATTGAAGACTAGAGGGGATAGGAGTCAGTTTGGAGGTAGGCAAGGAAATCAGGTCACAATTGTTCTAATGATAGCCCACTGATCACTATGTTTATTTATTTTCACAAAATGTTGTGGTGGGATTGATATTCTCAAC
Source organism: Rhincodon typus (assembly GCF_021869965.1). Lineage (NCBI taxonomy): Eukaryota > Metazoa > Chordata > Chondrichthyes > Orectolobiformes > Rhincodontidae > Rhincodon > Rhincodon typus. The sequence goes on from NC_063342.1 coordinate 26,966,786, forward strand.
ACATAAACAGCCGGACCATTATATAACTGTTAACTACTTTATACCGAGATCCCCAGTTTCTTCAGACGCTGCTGTTTATTGAAATCAGCATTGTCCTCACACACTGCTTTTCACTGACTTCACCGCTCTTCTCATGCTGCTTTATACCGAGTTCACCACTCTCCTCTCACTCTGCTTTAAGCCAAGTTTACCACTCTTTCCTCATGCTACTTTATACTGAGTTACCTCTCCCTTCTTGGGCTGCTTTATATCTTAATCCATCGCACTGAGTTATAGCAGTTCACCAGTCTCCTCATGTGCCTTGTTATACTGGGCTCACTGGTCTCCTCTCGCACTGTTTCATACCGAGTTCACCACTGTCATCTCGCACTGCTGTATACCGAGTTCACTGAGTATCACCAGGTTCTATGAGAAAAGCATTCTTACCCCTATCCAAGCAACTATCCACTGATTATTAAAACAACAGAAGGAACCAGTTTGGAGGAAAATTAGCTGAAAATGTCAAAGCTACCCATCAATCACATACACACGCAGAATAACTAATGGTCAGAATTATTGTATGTATAAAGTAACCACAGTTCTACCAGAACATAGGGCTGCTCTCTCATTAGACAGAGACACCTGGTGGTCATTTAACCAGAGGGTCACTATGCTTTAGATGAGGAGAGAGGTTGAAAAGGGAAGTCTTTGAGATCAGGTCCCTCAGCCAGTGCAAAAATTGAACCCACACTGTGAGCATCACTCTGCATCACAAATCAGCTGCCCGCTAACTGAGATAACTGACCCCCATGGGACCTGAATTGTCTTAAATCACAATCAAAGATCAAAATGCAGGAGCTTTGCACACTGGCTTTAGAGTAAGACTGCAGAGAGAGAGGACATGATATGGCAGCTAGTCATGGAGAAAAGAATGATGCTCATGTTAAGGGGAGCATTTCGCCACGGAAAATGAGCTGAAATATTACCTAATAACAATACTGGTAAGCTATATTGGCAGTGGATGACACAGTCAATCATACAATGACTAGAGTCTTCAATTATAAGATATAAATGAAAAAAATCTCTGCGGGATATGTAGAGATGGGCAGTATTTGGTGATTGCCTAAACACAATTGCGCTTTAAGGGAAGTGTTGACCAAGCCGACAGCAGATATGCTCTTCTGATGACAGTGGGAGAGGAATTTTATTCAAAACTAGAAGTTAAATACAGTCAGGTTGGAGGTAGGCAAGGAAATCAGTTCACAAATAATCTCATGACAGCCTGCTGATCATCAGATTTATTTACTTTCACAAAATATTGTGGTGGGATTTGATCTCTCAAAATATGGGATGCTAGACCATTAGTGCAACCATAACTGCTTTATACTGAGTTCCCCGGTCACCTCACACGCTGTTTTATATTGAAATCAGCATAATCCTTACACACTGCTTTTTACCAAGTTCACTGCTTTTCTCATGCACTGCTTCCTACCAAGTTTTACATTGGACCATAGGGTTGAGGGGTGACCTTACAGAAGTTTATAAAATCATCTGGGGTGTAGACCAGGTGAATAGCAAAGGTCTCTTCCCTGGGGTCAGGGAGTTCAAAACTAGAGGGTATAATTTTAAGTTGAAAGGAGAAAAATTTAAAAGGGACCCAAGGAGCATTTTTTTCACACAGAGAATGGTTCATATGTAGAATGAACTGCCAGAGGAAGTGGTAGATGCAGGTACAGTTACAACATTTAAAAGGCATTTGGACACGTAAATGAATAGGAGAAGTTTAGAGGGATATGGGCCAAATGTAGGCAATTGAAATTAGTTTAGTTTGGGAAACTCCATCAGCATGGACAAGTTGGACCAAAGGGTCTGTTTCCATGCTATGACTCTAAGACTATATGGGTTTACCACTCTCCTCACACACTGCTTCATACTAAGTTAACCGCTCACACGTCCACTGCTTCATACCGTGTTCAACATGTACCCTGCGCACTGCTTCACATCAATTTCACAGCTCACCTTTTGCACTGTTTTACACAGGGTTCACTGCTCTTTCTCAGGCTGCTTTGTACCAATTTCACAACTCTCTCCTCAGGCACTGCTTTATACCATGATCACTGCTCTCCTCTCATGCTGCTTCGTACAGAGTTCACCACTCTGTTCTTGCTTTCGTTTATTCCAAGTTCACCACTTGTGCTTTATACCACGGCTGCTTTATACCAAATTAACCATTCTGTTGTTGTGCTGCTTTATACTGGATTTACATCTTCCCTCACGCTTTGTATACCCAAGGTTACTGCAGTCTTGTTGTGCTGCTTTATACCAAGTTCACCATTCTCTTGTTTGCTTTATGCTGGATTCACGACTCGTGTTGCACTGCGGTATACCAGAGTTCACCATACTTCTCTTGCACTGCTTTATATTAAGTTTGCCATTGTCCTCCTGTGCTGCTTTGTACCGAGTTCGCTGCTCTCCTGTGTCTTGGATCACAGAGTGTATTCAAGAGGTTCTTCAAATTCAGTTAAATGTAGTTAAGAGAAGACTCAACAACAGCGATTTGCTTAAATATAAATGTTTATTAAGTAATAGTAAAAAATGGAAAAGAAAGATTAAAAAACCACTGAAATATGAACATTTATTAAGTAATAAGAAAAGATGAAAAGGGAAAGAAAAGAAACAATAAGCCTCACACCTTTTTGCCCGTCAAGGACCCCTCGATCAAAGGCTGGTCTGGAAGCTTAGGTTCGTTCCTGGCATCGTTCGCGATCCCAGTCCGAGATGAAGTCCAATGACTTGGAATAAAACTTTCTCATGCAGTGTAACAAGCTGCGAGTACAGAAAAACAAGCACAGAAAGTATAGAAAAACAAGTTTGATTGTGCCATCTTTGGTGCATACAGGAATGTTCACAGGACTCATTCAAGGTCATGCAGCTGTCGAATTTCATCATTAATTTTAGTCTGTCCTGTACATCCTCCCAGATTGCTTTATACCAAGTTCACCAATCTCTTCACACTGCTTGTATGCAAGTTCATGTTCACCTTTGTACTGCTTCATACCAAGTTCATTGCTCTCTTCTTGTGCTGCTTTGTACCAATTTCACCATTCTCCTCTTATGCTGTTTCATGATAGGTTCACTACAAGTTCACTACTCACCTCTCACACTGCTTTGTACTAGATTCACTTCTCAAAGTATGCACTGTTTTATACTGAGTTTACTGCACTCTTCTCATGCTGCTTTGTATTTGATCCATCACCCTCTTGTGCTGCTATACATAAAGTTCACTGTTCTCCTTTCATGCTGCTTTATACTGGGTACACCGCTCACCTCTCACACTGCTTTATCCCAAGTTCATTACTCTCTTCATGCTGCTTGTATGCAAGTTCACTACTCACCTCTCACACTGCTTTGTACCAGGTTTACTTCTCAATTTATGCACTGTTTTATACTAAGTTTACTGCGCTCTTCTCATGCTGCTTTATACTTGATTCATCATCCTCCTCTCGTGCTGCTGTACACAGAGTTCACCATTCTTCTTTCATGTTGCTTTATACCGAGTACACCACTCACCTCTCATACTGCCTCATACAACACTTACCACTTTCATCTCGCATTACTTTGTACTGGATTCACTGCTCACCTCTTGTGCTGCTTTGTACAACATTTACCACTCTCATATCGTGCTACATTATGCCAAGTTTACCAGTCTCCTCTCTTGCCATTTTATATTGAGTTCACAAAGGTCCTCATGCACTACTTTATACTGACTTCACTGCTTTCCACTTGTGCTGCTCTATGTGAAAAGCCTTCCTACCCCTCTCCAAAGGACTCTCTGCTGATTGTACAAATCAGTGTAAGGAACCAGTTAGGAGGAAAATTAGCTGAAAACCCAGGGGTTGCCCATTCAATGCGCTCCTGTTTTATATCCTAGTTCACTGCTCTCTTCTTGCACTGCGTTATACCAAGCTCCCTTCCCACACTGTTTCATACCAAATTCTACGCTCTCCTCTCGCACTGCTTTTATACCGGTTTAACCACTCTCCTCTCACACTGAATTCATCACTCTCCTTTCGTGCTGCATCATGTTGAATTCTCCATTCTCCTCTTCTGCTGTTTTACACCAAGATCACTGCTCTGCTTTCAGGTTGTTTCATACTGAGTTCACCACTCACCTCACGCACTGCTTTGTACCAAGTTCACCACGCTCCTCTTGCGTTGCTTTATGCCAAGTTTGCCACTCTCTTCTCTCTTCTCACTCTCACTGTCTTTTCAGCAAGTTCACCACACTCTTCTGGTGTTGTATAATCCTGAATTCACCATTCTCCTCTTGCACTACTTTGTACCTTATTCATTGCTCTCCACTCAAATTGTTTTGCACCTGGTTCACTATTCTCCACATGCACTGCCTTAAATGAGGTTCACTACACTCCTTTTGTGCTACTTTGTACCAAGTTCACTGTACTCATCAAGCTGGTTGGTATGCTAGTTCACTGCTCTATTCTAGCACTGCTTTATACTAAATTCACTGCTCTTCTCTCGACCTGCTAGAGTTATACACTCTTTTCTTGTGTTGCTTTTACCAAGTTTATCGTTTTTCATGTGCAGCATTGTACCATGTTCACTGCTCCCCTCTCGCATTGCTCTATACCTGATCACACTGCACTTCTTGCATGCTGCTTTATACCAAGTTCACTGCTCTTTTCTCATGCCAATTATACCAAGTTCACCATCAACTCTCTTGCCACTTTATATTGGGTTCACAATTGTCTTAATGTACTGCTTTATATTAGATTCACAGCGTTGTTCTGACAGGTGCCTTCCTCCTCCTCTCTAAGGGACTAACCACTAATTGTCTAAACTACTAGAAGGAACCAGTAGGGAGGAAAATTGGCTGACAACGTAGAGGCTGCCCATACATCACACACACATACACAATAGCTTGTGATCGGAACTATTGAGAATATAAAGTCACCCTGGGCTGCCCTCTCATTAGAGAGATAATGTGGAGCTGCCAGTGTTGGACTGGGGCGGATAAGGTCAGAAATCAGATGACAGCAGGTTATAGTCCAACAGCTTTATTTGGAATCACAAGCTTTCGGAGTGTTACCCCTTTGTCACGTGTACCCCTGACGAAGGGGCAACGATCCGAAAACCTGTGGTTCCAAATAAACTTGTTGGACTATAATCTGGAGTCGTTTGATTTCTGACATTAGAGAGAGAGAGAGAGAGAGAGACAGACAGACAGACAGAGACACCTGGTGGCGGTTTAACCAGTGGGTCACCATGCTTCAGGTGAGGAGGGAGGTTAAAAATGGAAGACCTTTAAGAAAGGTCCCTCAGTTAGTGCAGGAACTGAACCCATACTGCATCAGAAATCAGATGTCCCACCAACTGACAAAACTGACCCCAATAGGCATAAAAGGTCTTAAACAGTTGCATAAATGATCACAATCAGAGACCAAAATGCAAGGATTTTGCAAACTGGTTTTAGATTAAGATCTGCAGAATGAGAGGTAATTAGAAGGCAGTCTATCATGAAGAAAGGAATGATATTCATATAAAAAGAACATGTGGCCATGGAAAATGAGCCATAACAATAATTAATATGGTTCAGCCATTTTGGCAGTGGGTAACACAATCTATCAGAAAATGACTAGGGTCCTCAATTATAAGATATAAAATGGTAAAAGCACCATGGGAAGTGCAGAAATGGACAATATTTCATGAACACAAGTGCATAATGAAGGTAGAGTTGACCAAGCCAACTGCAGACGTGCTCTTCTGATAGATGTTCGGCAAGGAATTTCATTCAAGCCTAGAGGTTGATGAGAGCCAGGTTGGAGGTAGGCAAGAAAATCAGGTCACAATTGATCTAGTGACAGTCCATTGATCTTCAGATTTGTTTATTTTCATAAAATATTGTGGTGCAATTTGATCTGTCAAAATATGGGCTATTAGGTCATTACTATAACCATTAACTGCTTTATACTGAGTTCCCTGGTTTCCTCACATATTGCTTCATATTGAAGTCAGCATTGTCCTTACACCCTGCTTTTCACAATGTTCACCACTGTCTTCCTGCACTACTAAGGTCACCGTTCATCTCTCATGCTGCTTTATACTGAATTCATCACTCTGCTCTCATGCTACTTTATACCGGGTTCACCACTCTCCCCTCTAGCTGCTGTGAACTGACTCATTGCTCTCCTCTCGTGCTGCTGTGAACGGAGTCCATTGCCCTTCTCTCGTGCTGCTTTATACCAAGTTCACCACTCCCATCATATTCTTTGATATGCAAGTTTACCGTTCTCATCTAGTTGGGCTTTATCTCAAATTCACCACTGTCTTCTTGCACTGCTGTACAGCAAGTTCACCGTTCTCTTCATCTGGTTTGTACCGAGTTCACCGCTCTTCTCTCACATTGCTTTAAACCAAATACACTACTCTCTTCGTGCACTTTATACCAAGTTGAATGCTCTCTTCTCATGCAGCTTTAAATAAGTCCACCACTCTCTTCATGCTGTTTTATACAAAGTTTAACACTCTGATGCCACTTGATACCAGGTTCACCACTGTCCTCTTGTACTGCTTTACATGACATTCACAGCTCTCTTTATATATTGCTTTTCAGCAAATTCACTATCATTTCTCATGCTCTTTACGCTGAGTTCACCACTCCCCCCTCTCTCCACTGTATACCCAACTTGACCGCTCTTCTCTCCCACTGCTTAATTACCACGTTCACCCCTTTCTTCTCATGCTGCTTTCTACACTGTTCAACATGCCCCTCCCACACAGCTTCATGCCAAGTTCACTGCTCTCCTCTTGTGCTGCTTTGCATCAAGTTCATTGCTTTTCATGCTGATTTTCACTAAATTCACTGGTCCCCTCTCACATTGCTTGAGGCCAAGTTCGCTATTCTCTTCTCACACTGTTTTATACCACATTCACTGCTCTCTTCTTGTACTGCTTTATACTAGTTTGACCACTCTCCTCTCATACTGCTGTACACTGACTTGTGTCATGCTGCTTTATACCAAGTTCACTGGTCTCCTCTCACAGGGCTTCAGACCAAGTTCCCTGCTCCTGTCCCCTGCTGCTTTATACCAAGTTCACCACTTTCCTCTCACACAACTTTATACTGGATTCACCACTCTCCTCTGGCACTACTTTATACTGGGTTCACCACTCTCCTCTCATGCTGCTGTATATTGAATCCATTGCACTCCTCTCGTGCTGCTTTGTACCAAGTTCACCGCTCCCGTCATACTCCTTGATATGCAAGTTCACCGCTATCCTCTAGTTTGGCTTTATACCAAATTCACAGTTCTCTTCTCGCACTGCTTTATACCAAGATCTCTTCTCACTTCATGTGGTTTGTACATAGTTTGCTGCTCTCCTTTCACATTGCTTTATAATGAATTCACTGTAGTCTACATACTGCTTTATGCCAAGTTGAATGCTCTCTTCCTGCACAGCTTTAAACGAGTACTGCTGTCTTCATGCTGCTTTATACCAAGTTCAACTCTCTCCTCTGACACCACTTCATACCAGGTTCTCTGCTGTTCTCTTGTGGTGCTTTATACCAATGCTCACCTCTTTTCTCATGTTTGCTCACCACACTCTTCTTGCGCTGCTTTATATTGGATTCACCACTCTCCTCTCATCCTCCTGTATACCCAATTTCACTGCATTCCTTTCATAATGCTTTATACCAAGTTCACTACTCTCTTCCTGTGCCCCTTTACACCAAGTTACCCCGGTCCTCATGTTCCTTAACATGAAAGGTCAATGCACTCCTCTGGCACAACTTATTCCTAATTTCAGCGCTCTCTTCACGTGCTGCTTTATACCTGGTTCGCCACTCTCCTGTCTCCTTGCATATATCCAAGTTCAATGCTCCCCTCTTGCACAGCTTTACACCAAAATCGCCACTCACTTGTCATGCTGATTTATACCAAGTTCTCCATGCACCTCTCTTGCCACTTTATATTGAATCCACTATTGTCTTCAGGCACTACTTTGTAGCAGGTTCACCATTGTCCTCTCATGTTGTTCTATGAGAGAAGCCTTCCTACCACTCTCTCTAAGGGTCTATCTGCTAAGTTAAACTACCAGAAAAAATGCCCTGTTACAACATGGGTTGCTTTTCACATAGCCAACCCTTTTTCACCCATTCTCAAGCCTGTTATCAGATTACATAGTCTTCTTTCAGCACAAACTTCCCCCTTTTCTGCTACTCTGCTTTCATTCAACTTCTCTTCAGTCCTGGCCTACCATCCATAATCCCCTTATTTACCTACCCCTTTCATATCTTGCTGTCTCTGAGCTCCATCTCCACCTATACACCACCTCTCTTTGGCTGCCCCCTCAAAACTCACCTTCAGCATAAATACCTGTTTTTCCCAGCTGTTATCAGTTCTGATGAAGTGTCACCAGACTTAAAACGTTAACTCTGTTTTCTTTCCACAGATGATGCCAGACCTGCTGAGTTTCACCAGCAGTTCCTGTTTTTGTACGACAAGGAACCAGTTAGAAGGTAAATTAGCTGAAATAGCAGAGGGTGTCCATCCATTTTATAAATGCAGAATAACGAGTGGTCAAAACTACTGTGAGTAAACATAGTTCTACTGGATCATAGGGCTGCTCTCTCATTAGAGAGACGTCTGGTGGTGGTTTTACTGGAGAGTCACCACACTTTAGGTGAGGGGTGAGGTTGAAAAGGGAAGTCCTTCATTTCAAGTCAGGTCCTTCAGTCATTACATGAATCAAACCCACACTGCAGGCACCACCTTTCAGCATAAATCAGCCATCCAGACAAATAACATAACTAAGCCCTAAAGGTCTTGAAAGGCCTTAAACAGTTGCATGGAGATCACAAATCAGAGATCAAAATGCAGGTGCTTTGCATACTGCTTGTTGAGTAAGATCTGCAGAAGAGGGCATTGGAAGGCAGCCTATCATGAAGAATGATATTCATGTCAAGGGGAGCATTTGGCCATGGAAAATGAGCCATAATAATAACGAATATGGTTCAGCCATATTGGCAGTGGATGACACAGCCAATCATACTCAAATGACTACAGTCCCCAGTTATAAGATATAAAATGGAAAATGCACTCTGAGAACTGCAAGGATAGACAGTGTTAATAATTTTATGAACAGAAATGCATAATGAAGGAAGAGCTGACTGAGCCAACAGCAGACTTGCTCTTTTGAAAATGGTGGGGAGGCATTTCATTCAAAACTAGAAGGTGATGGGAGTCAGGTCATAATTGATCTTGTGACAGTCCGCTAATCACCAGATTTATTTATTTTCACAAAATATTGTGGTGGGATTTGATCTCTCAAAATATGTGATGGCTAGACTACTACTATAACCATTAACTGCTTTATACTGAATTCCATGGTCTCCTCACAAACTCACAAATTGTCCTTTTGCTCTGCTATTTACCTGGCTCACTGTTCCCTTTGAGCACTGCTTTATACTGGGTTCACCGCTCACCTCTTTTTTATACTGAGATCACTGCTCTGCTCTCATACTGCTTTGTACCAAGTTCACTGCTCTCCTTTCATACTGCATTATACCAAGTTCACTAGTCTCCTCTTGCACTGCTGTATGCCGAGTGTACTCCTCTGCCCTCATGCTTCTTTATAGCAAGTTCAACACTCTCCTCTTGCACTGCTCTACTGTCATGCTGCTTTGTATTGGATTCACCACTCTTCTCACACACTGCTACATAACCATGTTCACCACCCTCCTCTTTCGTTGCTTTAACCAAGTTCACCACTCTCTTCTCAAGCTGCTTTATATGGATGCACCACCCTCCACTTTCACTGCTGTATACCCAAGTTCACAGAGGTCCTTGCATGCTGCTTTATACCACATTCACCAGTCTCATCTTGTACTCATTTATAGAACATTGACCGCTCTTCTTTCATTCTCCTTTACATCAAGTTCACTGCTCTTTTCATGCCGCTCTGTACCAAGTTCACCACTCTCATCTTGTACTGCTTTATACTGGAATCACCATGTTCCTCTCATGCTGCAGTGTACCTAGGTTCACCACACTCTTCTTGACCTTCTTTATATCAAGTTCACCATTCATTTTATGTGCTGCTTTATACTGGATTCACCCCTGCCTTTGTGCTGCTATATACTTAAGTTCACTGTGGTCCTCTTGTTCTGCTTTATACCATGTTCACTGCTCTCTTCTTGCACTTATTTAAGTCCACCATTCTGCTCTCAAAATGTTTTACACCAAGTTCACCGCTCACTTCGTGCTGCACTGTACCAAATTCACCACTCCCTTCATATTGCTTTATACCAGGTTCACCACTCTCCTCTCATGCTACTTTATACCAAATTCACTGCTCTCCTCATGCTCCTCGGTATGCAAGTTCATTGCTCTCCTCTGGCACTGTGTTATGCCAAATCACCACTCTCTTCATATGCTATTTTATATGTGACTCACTGTTCTCGTCTCATCTTGCTGTATACCCAAGTTCAACACCCTCTCCTCTCATGGTGCTTTATACCAAGCTCACCGCTCTCTTCTTGCGCTGATGTTTACAAAGTTCACCGGTCACCTCTCTTGCCATTTTTTATTGAGTACACTATTGCCTTCATGCATTACTTTATACCAGTTTCACCAGCATCCTCTCATATTGTTCTACGAGATAAGCCTTCCCACCGGTCTCTGTAAGGGACTGTCTGCTGATTTCTAAATCACCAGAGGAACCCTTTAAAAGGAAAATCACCTCATGTACTGCTTTGTACTGAGTTCAATGCTCACCTTTCGTACTGTTTTATACCGGGTTTACTACTTTCCTCTCCTGCTGCTTTATACTGAGATCACCACTCTGCTCTATACCACCTAGTTCATTTGTCTTCTCCCACGCTGTTTTGTAATGAGTTCACCACTCTCCTCATGCGCTGTTTTATATTGGGTTTACCTCTTTCATCTCATGCTGCTTTATAATAAGTTCAACATTCTCCTTTTGTACTGCTTTATATCGAGTTCACATTCTCTTTTTGCACTGCTTTATGACAGTTTCTGTGCGCTCCTCTTACACTGCTGAGTACCAATGTCCACAGCTCACCTCTTGGTCTGCTTCATTCACCAGTCACCTCGCGCATTGTTATATACCAGATTCATTGCTCTCCTCTCATGCCGCTTTATCTGAGATCACCATTATCATCTCATACTGCTTTAAACTAGCTCACTACTCTCTTCTGGTGCTGCTTTATACTGGATTCACCACTGACCTCTCATGCTGCTGTCTACCACCTTCACTGCTGTTTTCTTGCGTTGTTTTATACCAAGTTCTCTCCTCTCTTCTTGCACTGCTTTATGTTGGACTCACCACTCTTCTCTCACACCGTCCTCTTCTTGTGCTGCTGTAAAATGACTTCAGCACTCTCTTCTCACTGCTTTATATCAGGTTCACCACTCTTCTGTCACTTTGTACTGAGCACACAGCTCTCTTCTTATGCTACTTTGTACCAAGTTCATCACTCACGTCTTGCCTTGCTGTATATTCAAGCTCAACGCTCTCTTCTCGCAGGGCTTTTAAGTTCATCTAAGTTCATTGTTTTCCTCTGAAACTGCTTTATACCAAATTTACCGCACTTTCTTCATGTGTTACATCAGGTTCACTGCTCTAATCTTGCCTTGCTAGATACCAGAGTTCAACACTCTCTTCTTACTTATTGCTTTACACAGAGTTCACTGCACTCTTCTCGTGCTGGTTTATACCAAGTTTACCGGTCAACTCTCTTGCCACTTTATACCAGGTTCACCACTGTCTTCTCATGTTGTTCACAAGAGAAGCCTTCCTACCGGTCTCTGTAAGGGACTATCTGCTGATTTTTTCAACAACCAGAAGGAACCAGTCAGGATAAAAATTCACTAAAAACAGAGGCTGCTCATCCATCACACACACATGTAGAATAACTAGTGATCAGAACGATTGTGATTTAACATAATATTACCAGAACATGGGGCTGCTCACTCACAGAAAGATGCCTGATGGTGGTTTAACTGGAGGGTCACCACATTTTAGGTGAGAGCAGAGGTTGAAAAGAGAAATCCTTCAAGTCAGACCCCTCAGTCAGCACAAGAATTATACTAACACTGAGTCACCCTGCATCACAAATCAGCCATCCCACCAACTGACATAATTGACCCCTGTAGGACCTGAAAGATCTTTAACAGTTGCATAAATGATGACAATCAGAGATCAAAATACAGGGGCTTTGCACACTTGCTTTAGAGTAAGATCTGCAGGGGGACAGGACATTAGAAGACAGCTTGTCATGAAGAAAAGAATGATGTTTGTGTTAAGGGGAGCAGATGGCCATGGAAAATAAGCCATAACTGATATAGCTGAGCCATATTGGCCGTGGGTGACACAGCCAACCATATTCAAATGACTAGAGTCTCCAATTATACCATATCAAATGAAAAATGCACTCTGGGACCTGCAAGGATGGACAGTATTTAGTAATTTCATAAACATAGTACATAATGAAGGATGAGTTGACCAAGCCAACAGCAGATATGCTGTTTCTGAATTTCTGCCGTTTCTGAAGAAGGGTCTAGGCCCAAAACATCAGCCTTCCTGCTCCGTTGATGCTGCTTGGCCTGCTGTGTTCATCCAGCTCTACACCTTGTTATAACAGATATGCTCTTCTCATTACAGTAGTGGAGGAAGTTCATTCTAGAGGATGATAGGAGTCAGGTTGGAGGTAGGCATGAGAATCAGGTCACAATTGATTTAATAACAGTCTATTGATCACCAGATTTATTTATTTTTACAAAATGTTGCGGTGATTTTGGTTGATCTCCAAAATATGGGCTGCTAGACCATTACTATAACTACTAAGTGCTTTATACTGAGTTCCCTGGCCTCCTCACATACTGCTTTATATGAAAATCAGCATTGTCCTCTTTTTATTGAGTCACCACCCTCCTCCCACCTGCTTCAAGAAGACCACCATCAATCCCGTACCTAAGAAAGCATATCCAATGTGCCTTAATGACTACTGCCCAGTGGCTCTGACCTCGATAATCACGGAGTGCATTGAGAGGCTGGTCATGGGCCCCCCCATCAACTCTAGTCTCCCAGCCTGCCTCAATCCGCAACTCATCCCTCACACCCCCTCCCCGCAATAACAACCAAAACAGAATCCCCCTCATCCTCACGTACCACCCCACCAACCTCCGGATTCAACGCATCATCCTCCGACACTTCCGCCATCTGCAATCCGACCCCACCACCAAAGACATTTTTTCCTTCCCACCCTTATCTGCTTTCCGGAGGGACCACTCTCTCCGTGACTCCCTTGTCCGCTCCACACTCCCCTCCAGCCCCACCACACCTGGCACTTTTTCCTGCAACCACAGGAAGTGCTACACCTGTCCCTACACCTCCCCCCTCAACCACATACCAGGCCCCAAGAAAACTTTCCACATCAAGCAGATGTTCACCTGCACATCTGCTAATGTGGTATACTGCATCCGCTGTCCCCGTTGTGGCCTCCTCTATATCGGGGAAACCAAGTGGAGGCTTGGGGACCTCTGTGCAGAACACCTACGCTCAGTTCGCACTAAACAACTGCACCTCCCAGTCGCGAACCATTTCAACTCCCCCTCCCATTCCTCAGACGACATATCCATCCTGGGCCTCCTGCAGTGCCACAACGATGCTACCCGAAGGTTGCAGGAACAGCAACTCATATTCTGCTTGGGAACCCTGCAGCCCAATGGTATCAATGTGGACTTCACAAGCTTCAAAATCTCCCCTCCCCCTACCGCATCCCAAAACCAGCCCAGCTCGTCCCCGCCTCCCTAACCTGTCCTTCCTCCCACCTATCCCCTCCTCCCACCTCGAGCCCCACACCCATCTCCTACCTACTAACCTCATCCCGCCCCCTTGACCTGTCCATCCTCCCTGGACTGACCTATCTTCTCCCTACCTCCTTACCTACACTCACCTTTACTAGCTCCATCCCCACTTCTTTGACCTGTCTGTCTCCTCTCCACTTCTATCCGCCTCCCCCTCTCTCCCTATTTATTTCAGAACCCCCTTCCCCTCCCCCATTTCTGAAGAAGGGTCTAGGCCCGAAACGTCAGCCTCCTGCTCCTCTGATGCTGCTTGGCTTGCTGTGTTCATCCAGCTCTACACCTTGTTATCTTAGATTCTCCAGCATCTGCAGTTCCTACTATCCCTGCCTCAATCCCCTACAATTTGCTTACCAAAGTAACAGTTCCACAGTAGATGCCATATACATAGTCTTGCACTCATCCCTGGAACATCTGGACAACAAGGACACCTATGTCAGACTCCTGCTCATTGACCACAGCTGCGCCTTCAACACCATTATCCCCTCCAGACTGATCAAAACTCTGTGATCTTGGTTTCTGCTCCACTCTCTGCAACTGGATCCTCAGCTCTCTGACCCACAGACCGCAATCAGTGAAGATAGATAATTACACCTCCTCAACAATAACACTCAACACTGGAGTCTCCTAAGGATGCATTCCGAGCCATCTACTGTATTCCCTGTACACCCACGAATGTGCTGCCAAATTCCAAACAAATGCCATCTACAAGTTCGCTGACGACACCACCACAGCAGGACACTTATCATACAAGCTGAGTCAAAATACAGAAGGGAGATAGAGGGCTTGGTCACATGGTGCAATGAGAACAACCTCTCTCGCAAGGTCAGCAAAACTAAAGAACTTATCGACTTCAGAAACACAGGAAGAGAACATGCCCCCATCCACATCAATGGAACTGAGGTTGAGAAGGTGGAGAGTATCAAGTTCCTCGGAGCAACGATAACCAACAATTTGTCCTGGAATTCAAACATAGATACAACAGTCAAGAAGGCACACACAACAATGCCTCTTCTTCCTCAGGCAGCTTGGGAAATTTGGCACGTCCATAAGGTCCCTCACCAAATTCTACAGATGCACCATTGAAAGCATACTAACTGGGTACATAATGGCCTGGTATGGCAATTACTTTGCCCAGGACTGTAAGAAACTACAGAAGGCGGTGTGTACAGCCCAGACCATCATGGAAGCCAACCTTACATTTACATGGCATGCTACCGCGAAAAGGCTGCCAAAGTCATCAAAGGCTCATCGCACCCCAGTTTGATCTCCTACAAACTCTTCATCAGGCATAAGATACAGAAGCCTGAACACACATTGCAGCAGGTTCAAAAACAGCTTCTTCCTGGCCGTTATTAGACTGATGAATGGACTCTTTAGCCTCAAATAATGCTGATCTTGCTAATGTTGATCTTGCCGAGCACACATCCTGTGCAACGTAACCTATATGCCACTGCCTAAGTCTTTTTACAATTCTGATCTGTACATCCCTGCTTCGTATGATCGGCCTGTACTGCTCGTAAACAAAGCTTTTCGCTGTACACATGACAATAAATCAACCAGTCACACACTGCTTTCTACCAAGTTAACTGCTCATCTCACGCACTGCTTCATACTGAGTTCACCACTCTCTTTTCACTTTGCTTTATACCAAGTTCAACACTCTCTCTTCTCATGTGGCTTTATACCAGATTCACCACTCTCATGTGCTTCTCCATACCTGGGTTCACTGCAGTTCTCTTGTGCTGCTTCATACCAAATTCACCTCTCTCCTCCTGTGCTGCTTTGTCCCAGGTTCATCATTGTCTTCTTGCGCTGCTATGTGCAGGTTCACTGATCTGACACACTGCTTGTATGCAGGTTCATCACTCACCTTTGTGCAATTTTATTCCAAATTCACCATTGTCTTTTATTGTTGCTTTGAATCATGTTCACCGCTCTCCACTTGCGCTGCTTTACAGCATGTACAATGCTCTCTTCTTGCACTCTTTTATATTAGGTTCACCATTCTCATCTAGAACTAAATTCACCACTTTCTTCACATGCTGCTTGATACTGGATTCACCAACTTTCTCTCATGTTGCTGTATAACCAGCTCACTGCTCTCTTCTCATGCTGATTTACACCACATTCACTGCTCACCTCTCTTGCCACTTTGTATCAAGTTCAATTTTGTCTTCATGCACTATTTTGTACTGGGTTCACCACTGTCCCCTTGCATTGTTCTACAAGAGAAGCCTTCCTACCTTCGTCTAGAGGACTATCTGCTGATTGTCTAAACGACCAAAAGGAATGTCCTGTTACAACGTGGATTGTTTTTTGCACAGTCAACCCTTTCTCACCCACTCTCAGGCCGAGAATCACATTACATGGTTTGCTTTCAGCACAGAATCTGGTACTCTCAGCTCTCATTATTACTTAATTCAGCTTCTCTTCTGTCCTGGCCTGCTATCCATAATTCCCTCACTTACCTACTCCTTTCATATCTTGCTCTCTCTGGGCTCTGTTTCCACCCATCTGCCACCTCTCCTTCCCCGCATTCTCAAAATTTATCTTCAGCATAAATACCAGTTTTTCCTATCTGCTACCAGTTCTGAAGAGTCTCTGGACTTGAAACATTAACTCTGCTTTCTTCCCACAGAGATTCCCAGGCCTGCTGAGTTTCACAAGCAATTCCTGTTTTTGTACCAGAAGGAACTGGTTAGGAGGAAAATTAGCTGAAAACGCAGAGACTGCCCATCATACATACATACATGCAGAATACCTAGTGGTCAGAACTGATATGAGTCACCACAGTTCTACTTAAACATAGGGCAGCTCACATTATAGAAAGAGAGAGAGACACCTGGTGGTGGTTTAGCCAATGAATCATCATGCTTCAGGTGAGGGAAGCTGGATGAGGAAGACCTTCAAGTCAGGTCTCCCAGTCAGTGCAGGAATTGAACCCACACTGTAGGCATCACCCTGCATCACACATTAGCCAGTCCATCAAATGACATAACTGACCCCTATAGGATCTGAAAGATCTTAAACAGTTGCATGGATGATCACAATCAGAGATCCAAATGCAGGGGCTTCTCACACTGGTTTTAGAGTAAGATCTGCAGAGGTAGAATACATTAGAAGGCAGTTTGCCATGGAGAAAAGAATGTTCTTGTTAAGGGGAGCAATTGGCCATGGAAAATACTCATAACAATATTCGTCATTACTAGTTATTAAGCCAGATTTGCTGTGTCATTCATTGCCAATCTGTTATGTTGGTGGTTCCTTTGAAACCAGGGATTATACACAAGGTAGACAAATGATAAATATAACAGAAACACTTTATTATGATACTCCTACCTCCACAGCCTGTTCTAGGCTGGACCCAAGCTCCACCCCTCTGGGTCACCTGACTAGCTCTCTTAAAGGAGAAACATCCCCCTCCTGTTGATTTTAAAACTCCCATTAATAAACGTATATTCAACAATTATCAAGATTGTATACATATGTTGGCTACAATGCCTGTATAATCAGGAATGATTACAAAAGTATGGCAACCGTGGAAGAACAACTGTTGCCCCCTTTATACAGGACATTCCACCATCAGCTCCATTCACACGATTAGTCTCTCGCGGGATGGTGGTTCTTAGGAGACTGTTTCCTCATCTCAAGAATCTAAAGTCTCCCAGACTTCTGGAATCTCCTGTTGTTTTGCAGATATGTCCTTGTCTACTTGGCTGTTGTTGCCCTGTGACACTCCTGTTATCTCCTCCCTGGGTATGTAACAACCCTGGCTTGGAAACACGTAACTCAGTCAATATCTTTGGTTCCATTTGGAACAGCTCTGTATTCTGAGGGACTTGCCCTGTTTGATGAGGTATGGACCCCAGCTGGTTCATGTGTCTCATCCAGACCAGTTCAAACGAATCAGTGCCATCAATGGCAATGGTTCTGTTTGAGCCACCACCACCACTGGGATCCATTTTCCCCAGACATATAATTCTTAGCCAACAAGGTATCTCCTTTTTAGAATACCCTTGGCCTTGAAGTTCCTGCCCTTATAGTCATCTGTTGTCTTTATTTTGGTCTACCAGCTCTTCTGGCTACAGTAGGTCAAACGTGGTTCTCAGCTGGCAGTTGAAAATTAAGGGTGCCAGTGAACTCTGGGCCATTGTGTGTGGCATGTTCCTATACATCCTGAGAAATTTCTTGATTCACTGTCCTAGTGACCCCCCGACCCCTCCCCTTGTGAAGCCTTTAAGGCTTGCTTCAAGGTTTGTAGAAAACTTTCTGCCTGGCCATTTGTCCAGGGTGATGCGGACCCAACCTCCCATCTGACTCATGATTTTCGAGGTATTCCTTGAACTCTTACATCACAAACTGTGGACCACTGTCACTTACAACTTGTTCGGAGTTCCTGAATCATCCAGTTGGTCTAGTGTCATTTCCACCAATACCAACCTCAGGACCACCACCTCAGGCCTCTTGGAATAGGGATCCACGACCACTAGCAGCATCTGTCTCTCCACTGGTCCTGGGAAATCGTCGTGAATTTGCTGCCACAATATTTAAGGCTATTCCTGTGGGTGAAGGGGCAGAAATAGCAACGCCTTTCTTATCAATGTGATTCGCATGATCCCACTTTTTCCACAATCTGGAAGTCCGCATTTAGTCACCAAAAAAAAAAAGCTCCTGACTATCTTCTTCATTTGCACCAAGCTGGGGAGCCCTTGTTCCAGTCACCTTTCCTCTGAGCAGGGAGGAATAACAACTTTCATTCCCCACATTAAACACCTGTCTAATAAAATTCCTGCTTTCTGGACAGGTAAGGATGCAATTCTGAACAGCTTCCATGACTGGTCTTCCCTCTTAGGGCCAAGTCCAGCAATCAGTTCAAAACTGAGTCATTCAAAGTAGCATTCCTCAGCTGATTTGTTGACACCAGCAACATGTCACCTGGGAAAAATACACAATTTTCAGGTTCCAGTTGGGAACATCCCTGGTAGTGGCAGCCTTGACAGGGCATCTGCATTGCCTGTTAGCATTTGATCTCATTAGCAGGCTGACACAGCCAGTGTCATTGACAGTATCTCCATATATATTCCAAAAATAGAGGTTAGAGGTCTGTGCTTGGTCAGTTGTACAAAGTGCCTACTCTAAAGACAATGGGTGATTTTCTTTTCCGAACACGATGCTCCATCCTTCTTTATCAACTTGAGTGAGCATAGTTCTCCTTCGTCTTCATTAGTGACCTTGATGCGAATGCAATGGGCCTTTCTTCTTCATTTGGTGAAATGGGAGACAGTACAGCGCCAACCCCATAAGGCAAGGTGTCACACGTTAACTGTAGTGGCAGCTTCAGGTCAAAATGCTTTTACACTTCCAAGCTTTTTAAGGCTTGCTTCACCTCCCAGTAAGCCACTTCACATTCCTGGGTCCATTTCCATGGCTGCCCTTTCTCCCAGCAACCAATTCAGGACTTTTAGCACGAGTGCCAGATCAGACACGAACTTGCCATAGTAATTTACAAGTCCCATGACTGATCTCATTTGAGATACATTGTCTGGTCGAGAGACCTTTATGATAACCTCCATCTTCTTGGACGCTTTGTGTAGTCCTTCATCATCAATTACATGGCCCAAATACTCTGGAGTCTTTAAAAAAAAACCTTGCATTTGTCTTATTTTACTTGTAGGCCATGCTCCTGCAATCATTTTAGGTTTCCGTCTAAATTTTTCAAATGTTCCCCTTTGGTGGATCCACTAATCAAAATTGTCCAGATAACATGACTCCTGAATATGTGATCCATGCCCCTCTGGAACAGAGACTGACATGATGCTAAAAGGAGGTCCCCCGTGTGTCACTATCATCAGCAATAGGTGAGACTCCTTCACGATCCCCATCTGTAAGTAGGCCTGCGACAGATTTTTTTTTGAAAATTTCTTTCCCCCAACCAGTTGTTGAATGGTTCTTCTGAGGGGACAGAGACATTAATCCACACTCAGGGGTGGGCTAATGTTGAGTTGTACAGGATGCTGGTGAGGCCGCTTCTGGAATACTGTGTTTAGTTCTGGTTGCCTACTTATAGTAAGGATATTATTAAGCTTGGGAGGATTCAGAAAAAAATTACCAGGATGTTGCCGGGTATGAAAGGTTTGAGTTATAAAGAAAGGCTAGATAGGCTGGGACTTTTTCTCTGGAGCGTAGAAGGTTGAGAGGCGACCTGATAGAAGTTTATAAAATAACGAGGGGTATAGCTAGAATTAGCGGAAGTCGTCTTTTCCCAAGTATGGGGGATTTTAAGACTAAGGGACACATTTTTAAAGTGAGCAGAGAGAGATTTAAAAAAGACACAAGGGGCAAATCTTTTACAGAGGGTGGTTTGCATGTGGAATGAACTTCCTGAGGAAGTGGTGGATGTGGGTACAATTACAATGTTTATAAGACATTGGATAAGTACATAAATAGGAAAGGATTGGGCCAGGAACACGCAAGTGGGAATGGTCTAGTTTGGGATTATGTTCAACATGGCTTGGTTGGACTGAAGGGTCTGTTTCCGTACTGTATTATTCTTTCTCTTGTAAACTCAGTTTTAGTCTACCAGCCTATTAACCACACCCACTTCAACCTTAAATTTTGTAACTAAGAGCATTCAAGTAACACTGAGTAGTTGCCTTTTACTATGTAATGTGACAATTCTGTACACTGGTCCCTCAACCATACTCTCACCAGTTCATTGTCCTTCAGTGATACCACTTGTTCCGCATATATCCATGATATAATCTTGACAGGCTTCAATGGTAGGGCCCTCAACTTCTCCCGATAGACTGATTTGGGTATTACGGACACCTGCACCCGTACCCACTTCCATTTTTACTGTCCTCCCCTCTACTGTGGGAAGAACCCTGAAACAATCAGTTTCACAGAAACTCTGCTGACTGAGCTTTCTGCTTCTTCCACGGACTCAGCTCACTCCCCGTCTACTCTCTACCTTATGCCTTGTCTTCAGGGTAGTTTCTTTCTGACTCCCCTTCTGTTGTTTGGATTGTACCTGGCAATATGTCCCACTCACTCAGACCTGGGCATTGGGCTTCTTGAGTACAGACTGATCTCAAAACTCTGTGATCTTGGTCTGTGCTCTGCTCTCTGCAACTGGATCCTCCAACATTGCCACACTGCCCCATCTCACTGCTTTCTTCACATTGCAAAATATCAAGTTTACAATTTTCTTCTTACTCTGTCTTATACCAATGCAGGCACTACTTCTTACCAAGTTCACCATTGACCTCTTGCACTACTTTATATCGAGTTCATCTTTCAACGCAAGCCTGCTTTATACCGAGTTCACCACTTACCTCTCCTTACTGACTTATGTTCACCTTCTCACACTGATTTACACAAAGTTCTTCACCATATTATATTGAGTTCATTGTTGTCCTCATGGAGTATTTTAACTAGGTCATCATTCTCTTCTCACGCCACTTTATACCAAATAAACCAGTGACCTTTCTTGCCCTTTTCTATCGAGTTCACTAGCTTTCTCATGCACAAGTTTATACGGAGTTCACCATTGTCCTTTCACGTTGCTACACAGAAGCCTTTGTATTCCTCTCCAAAGGAATGTCCCTGACTGTCTAAACCAGCAGGTTGAACCAGTTGAGAGGAACACCAGCAGAAACCACAGAGGCCTCCATCCACCATATACACATGCAGATTAGCTGGTAGTCAGAACTATTGCCAGTATAAAGTCATTACAGTTCTACTAGATCATAAAGCAGCTGTCTTATTAAGACAGGGACAATTGATGGCAGTTTAACCAGGGGCTACCACACGTCAAGTGAGGGGAGATCTTGAGAAGGTAAGTTCTTCAAGTCAGGTCCCTCAACTAGTGAGGAAATTTAACTATGGGCATCACACTGCATTGCAAATCAGCTGTCCCACCAACTGAACTAAGCCACCTCCACAGGACTTGAAAGGTCTTAAACAATTGCATGGATAATCTTTGAGATCAAAATGCAGAAACTTGGTACTGTGGTTTTAGGGTAAGATCTGCAGAGGAGATGACATGAGAAGGCAGTTCAGCATAGATATAAAAATGATGGTGATGTTAAAGGGAACTTCTGGTTATCAAATATAAGCAATACTAATAACTAATGTGGTTAAGCCAGATTGGTTGACTAGAATCCTCAAATATAACATATAAAATGGAAAAAACACTGTGCATCACTCTTCTCGTGCTGCTTTATATCGAGTGCAACACTCCTTTTTTGTGTTGCTTTATACCAAGTTCACCAAACATCTTTTTTGCTTTTTTATTTTCAGTTCACTATTGTCTTCATTTACAACTTTATATCAAGTTCACCACTCTCCTCACACTGCGAGGTATGCAGAGTCACTACTCTCATCCAACACTGCTTTACACCAAGTTCACTGCTATCTTCTCACACTGCTTGATTTTGATTTTATTGTCACATGTATTTTACAGTAAGAATACAATAAAATACAGTAAAAGCCTTTCATTTGTTGCCACAATAGGGAGCCATTTTGAATCATTTAAGAATAAGGAAGAAAAGGACAGGTATAGCTTGAAGAGAATCCATCATTCTTGAGCCAGCTCGTCATTGACGCTTGAACTGCTATCCCTCCGCCACTGCTTCACCGCTGTCTACAACAGACCCAACCAACAAAGTTGCTGATCCTCAGGTGTTATCTTTGCCATCACCATACTGCTACCTGCACCGAACCAACCAATGTCACAGTCACATCTCTCACCGCTGGGCTCATCTCATTGGTTGCCATGATGCCCTATTGCCTCTAGCGATGGACCCAACCAACAATGAAGTTGCCAATCCTCAGATGCCGTCTTTTGCCAATGGGCCTACCTCACCAATGTCACCTCTGCTGATGTAGTAGCCAACAATTCCAGGCTGTGCTTGCTCTGGAAAAGTAGGGGTTCACTCTCCTTCGTGCTGGGCCAGCTCAAGTTCCACGCACTGGGCCAGCCTGAGGTCCACAGTAGCCCCACCCAACGTCCCTGGACCCAGTTCGAGACAATTTGAGGTCCACGCCCTAGGCCTGCTTGAGGTCCATGCCCTGGGCTCTCGCCACCGTGGATGCAGTCCAAGCTCAGGACAAGTTAGGTAAGTAACAAAAAAGGAAACAAAAAGAAAATGGAAAGCATTCAGAGCGGACAAGCTCCAGCACAAGAGCCCTACTCCCCTGCCATCTTGGACTGTAAGTGAATTTATGTTGAACTCAGCATTGCCCTCATGCACAGATTTTTTTAAGTTCACAACTCACCTTACTCACTGTTTTACAGTGAATTCACCACTCTCCTCTCACACTGCCTTCTATGCATTTCACTGCTCTCTTCTCATGCTGCCTTACACCAGATTCACTTCTCACATCTTGCACTGCTTTCTTCCAAGTTCACCACTCTCCTCAAATGCTGTTTCATACCTAGTTTACTGTTCACATCATGCACCACGAGTTCACCGAGCAACACACACATTGCTTTATACCAAGTTTACTTTTCAATGCAAGCACAACTTCATACCTTGTTCACCACTCTCCTTTTAGCACAGCTTCATACCAAGTTCACCGCTCATTTCTCACGCTGCTTTACATTGGGTTCACTGTTCTCCTCTCGTACTGTATACCAGTGTTCAACAATTTCTTCTCATGCTGCTCTGTACCATGTTCACTGCACTCCTCATGTGCTAACACAGTGGAGCTGGAGGAACACAGCAGGCCAGGCAGCATCAGAGGAGCAGGAAAGCTGACGTTTCGGGTCAGGACCCTTCTTCAGAAATAGGGGAGGGGAAGGGGGCTCTGAAATAAATAAGGCGGGGGTCGGGCTGGGGAAGGTAGGTGGGATGGTGATAGGTGAGTGCAAGTAAGCAGTGGTGGGGATTGGTCAGTGAGGTGAGAGGAGCAGATAGGTGGGAGAGAAGATGGACAGGTCAAGGAGGCAGGGATGAGAGGGAGGGTTGGTCATGGGATGAGGCCGGGGATGGGGAGATTTTGAAGTTAGTAAAGTCCACATTGAGACCATTGGGTTGTAGGCTCCCAAGGCGGAACATGAGGTGCTGCTCCTCCTGTTTCCGGGTGGCGTCGTTGTGACACTGGAGGAGGTCCAGGATGGACATGTCATCCAGGGAGCTTCTTCATGCGCTACCTTAACTGGGTTCACCATTCTCCTCTCGCACCACCTTACCCAGCGTTCACTGCTATCATCATGCTGCTTGTATGCAGCTTCAATTCTTACATTGCTTTATTCTGAGCTCACTGCTCTCCTCACATACTGCTTCATAGAGTTCACCACTCACCTGAGGCACTGAGTAGTGTCCCAACCTGTTTAAGTTTTGCTCATAAGACAATCCCACCATAAGGCCAAGGTGGGTGGGGGTGGGGTAGATTTGTCATCCTACTGAAGCTTTTCTAAACTGCCTCCAATAAAATATTTTCTTAATAAGGGGATGAAAACTGCTCACAGTACTCCAGATGTGGCCTCACTAGCACCACAAAGAGTTGCAATTAAATTTCCCTACTCTTATAATCCACTCTCTTGAAATAACGGCCAACATTCCATTAGCCTTCCTGATTACCAACCATGAGTTTTCTCTGTTTAATGCTCAAGTACTCCTAAGTCCCTTTCTGTTGCAGTTTTTTTGCAGTTTTTCTCCACTTGAATATTACTGTTCTTTTGTCTTCCCTTCCAAAATGAACTTCTCATTTTCTCACGTTATACTCCATTTGCCAACGTTTTGCTCACTTACTTAACCTGTCAATACCTCTGTGTAAACCGTTTCTATCCCTGTCGCAACCTGCCTTTCCAGCTATTTTTGTGTAACTGCAAATTTAGCTGCTATAAATTTGTTTCCTTTCTCCAAGACAAATATATTACGAACAGTTGCGCTCCAAGCACTCGTCCTTGTAGATTTCAAGGATATTTGGTAAAATTTCTCGTGCTGCTTTGTACTGAGCTCACACATCTTCTCACATTGCTTTTTACCAAGTTCACCGGCCTCCTCTCACGCTGCTTTATACTAAGTTCATTGCTCTCCTTTCATACTTCTTGGTATGCAAATTCACTGCACTCCTCTAGCACTGCTTTATGCCTGAGTACACTGCACTCCCCACGTTCCTTGGTATGCAAGTTTACCGCTCTACCACTGCTGTATACCTGTGCTCACCACTCTTCTCTCATGTTGCTTGATACCAAGTTCATTGCTCTCCTCTCACACGGCTTTATGCTAGTTTCACTGGTCTGCTCTTGCTGCTCCATACCAAGTTCACTGCTCTCCTCATGTGCTCCCTCAAACCAAGTTCAGGGCTCTCGCACTGTCTTACACTGAGTTCACCGTTGTCATCTTATGCCACCTCATACAGCCCACTTTGCTTCTCGTTCTGATACGGAGTTTTCCATCTTCTCTTATATTGTTTCATACTGAGTTCATCGCTCTATTCTAGCACTGCACTACACCGAGATCCCTGATCATTTTCATTGAAATGAGCATTGTCTTCAGACACTGCTTTTTGCTGACTTCACACACCATCTCATGCACTGCTTTATACAGACTTCCACATCTCTTCTCATGTTGCTTTAGTGGTATTATAGTATGATTACTAATCTGGAGACCCAGGCTAATGTTCTGGGGACCCAGACTCAAATCCCACCACAGCAGAGGGTGGAATTTGAATTCAATAACAACATGGAATTAAAAGACTAATGATGACCATGAAACCAATGCCAACAAAATCTGGTTCACTAATATCCTTTCGGGAAGGAAACTGTCATCCTTACCTGGGCCTGCTCTAGCCTACATGTGACTCCAGACCACAAGAGCAATGTGGTTGACTCTCAACTAACCTCTGGGTGCCAACTAGCCACCAAGACACATGACCAATTCCCACTGGTCTCAATACACACAAAGGACACAAATTCGAATGGGACAACACATCCACAATAGCACAAGCCAAACAGAGACATGCCAGGAAATTCCTGGAAGTCTGGCATTCCAACCAGAACTCCATCAACAAACACATTGAACTGGACCTGATATACAAACCACTGAAAAACAGAACCTGAAGTGATGGCAACCACCCAGCAAACTCAGGCATATAAACAGCAAGTGGTCCTTACTTCTTCCTTGTCAACCTTTCTGCAGCCTTTGACAGAGCTGACCTGCCATCCTCCTCCAAAGCATCTGCATTGTCAACCGGCTGGAAGGGATTGTTCATGGCTAGTTCCATTCTTATCCACGTAATCGCAACATTAAAACTTATACCAACTGTCTGGGAGAAGTGCATTTTTGGTGAGTATGTGTCACAGAAATGGAAAAGAAAGTGACATATATTTGAAAAATGAAACAAAAACAGAAAGTGCTGTAAATTCTCGGCCAGGTCACTTTCTGTTTTTATTTGAAAGTCGATGTCTTCGGTGAGATAACTGGGGGAAATAGGACAATTCAGCCTACAACCTCCTGAACTCCGTAATAAAAGCAGAAAGTGCTAAAGCATCTCAGCGTTCGTGAAGAGACTGCTTCGACTCCAACATAAATCTTCTTCAGAACTAAGCATCCAGGTTTCCTGACTTCCAGCTGTAACCGCACTACGTTAGGGTACGCTGGAACCTGCTGTTTGACTTACACTCCAGTCATGATATGGTATGGTAACTAAATGAACAAGGCCCATCGCCAGAGCTAACGGTCAATCAACGCAGCGGACAACCAGCGCAGGAACACGCGCCACTCGCGGACCTTCCGCCCAGCGCTTCGCGCGAGACGCGCATGGAGGATCTACCAATCAGAGTTTGGTGTCAATCTCACGTGGTGCTAACGTGTATTTGGTCGATTGGTGGGGGTGAGGGTGCTGTCGCGGTGCATAGTGGGAGCGGTTGCTCGGGCTGAGTCAGTTCACTGGCGGCGCGAGCGGGACGTGATCACGTTGGAGATCGGTATCGGTGGCCTGGTAATCACCGGGGAAGGGGATAAATAGGGATCGAATAATCATCGAAGGGGAGAGTAATTAGCGGAGCAGATGGGGGATAAATAGGGTTCGAATAATCTTTGAGGGGAAGAGTAATCTCCGGGGGACAAATAGTGATCGACCCGGGGAAGGGCGAACATAACCCAGCGGAGAAAGAAGGGGATCCACCCGAGGGAGGGGAAGAGTAATCACCCGGGGAGCAGGGATGTACTGGGGGTGGGGGAAGGAATCACAATGAGGCGGGCGGGCGTGGGTGGAGGATTATCAGTGGGGGAGGGAAATCACAGGAGAGATCGGATCACAGGTGGGGGTAAGTCGGGTAGGAGAGAAAGGAATGGAGACTGAGAGGGAGGCTGGTGGAAAGAGTATTGGGGCTGAGGAGAGGGTGTATTGAGGTCATTGAAGTGCGGTTGTAGGGATTTTGCGGGTGGATGCATTGGTTCCTGAAGCATAGGTAAGAAGATGCAGGAAGAGGGTGGATGTTGCAGCACAAAATCATAGAATCCCTACAGTGTGGAAGCAGGCCATTCTGCTTGTCATGTCCACACCAACCCCTTGAAAAGCATCCCACCCACATCCCCCTGCCCTATACCCCTACATTTCCCATGCCTAATCTTCCTAACCAACACATCCCTGGATGCTGTGGACAATTTAGTATGGCCAACCCACTTAACCCACATATCTTTGGACTGTGGGAGGAAACCAGAGCACCCGGAGGAAACCCATGCTAACACAGAGAAAATGTGCAAACTCCACACGGACAGTTGCCCGAGGCTGGAATCAAACCTGGGTCTCTGGTGCTGTGAGGCACTGCTAACTACTGAGACACCCTGCAGCCCAGCTTGTTGCCAGTTATCTAGTACATCTACCCCATTAATCCTACTTTCTTTCTCTTCCCATGGCCTTGTAATTGTTATCTTTTAGGTGATTATCATATCTCCTTTTGAAAGTTACTGTTGAGCCTGTTCCACGCCATCTTTTTAAATATGGGGAGGCAATGGCCTAGTGGTATTATTGCTGGACTGTTAATCCAGAGACCCAGATAATGATCTGGGGACCCAGGTTCAAATCCTGCCATGGCAGATGGTGGAATTTTGAATTCAATAAAATATCTGGAATTAAAAGTCTAATGATGACTGTGAATCCAATGTCAATTGTTGGAAAAACCCATCTAGTTCACTAATGTCCTTTAGGGAAGGAAACTGCCCTCCTTACCTGGTCTGGCCTACATGTGACTCCAGACCCACAGCAATGTGGTTGACTCTGAACTGCCCTCTGGGCAATTAAGGATGGGCAATAAAAATGCTGCCTAGCCAGCAATGCCCTCATCCCGTCAATGAATAAATGAAAACAAATATTGTTGTCCAAATCGTGACGTACTCATCGTTTATCTTAAAGTTACCAATCTTTCTGCCACTGGGAACAATTTTTCTTTAGCTTTCTTAATAATAAGTATTCTTGATGTTGAACATATTAAATCTTCTAATTTTCCCTGCTGTACGGAACAATATGAATGACATTCTCGCAGAGAGAAAAGTGAATTTAATTTTCCAGAAAAACTGAAGTTTTGCTTGAGATGAAGGAGTAACTCAAACCTTTCTGGGTGGCTTTAACCTGTTAGGTCACCTGTTAAATTTTGTCATTTGTCATAGGTCTGGAAGCTGATTGGCCACCATGGCGTCCCGTGCAGGCCCACGTGCAGCAGGAACAGATGGCAGTGACTTCCAACATAGAGAAAAAGTGGCTTCACATTATCAGATGAGGTATTATGCTTTTATGAATCATATTTATGCAGAACAGCCCAGAATTATGCCATATGCTTAAAAGGCAAAATGTTATGAGCTAATGGTGCAGATTGTGTAGTAGTACTGACTCACACGGAAAGGACAGGGGTTTAAGGCTTGTTAAATTGTCATCAGAGGGATCGAGCATGGACTTCACATGTCTAATAAATTCCTGTGCTGCAACCAGTTCATGACCCTACTGAAAGAAAAACACTTTTGAAAAAGCTTGCCTTTGTTGATTACTGAAAACTTAGTTACAACTTAATGTGCTAACTTCATAAATACCAACAAATGCCCACCTTGGTTTTGGGAAGCTAATTTTAAATTTGTGGAATATTGATAAATTCCAAATATCTAAAAGTAAGTTTGATTATAGTATATTTTAGCTTCTGAATAAATCTACTTACTTATTTTGCTCTTTGAAGACTTAAATTAAAATAAACGGATTCATGGTTTATTTCCTACTTTGCTGTCCGTGGCATTGCTTCAGTGTGATTGGCTGCTTATCCTGCTTGTGACATCACTGCTGAATGCCTGGAATTCTTTCGATTTGCACCAGGTTAAAGATGCTGTGTAAAATGGCAAGCCTGTGTCACAAATCACTTGACCTTTGTGAGCAGCTTTGGGGTCAGTGTCAAATGCTGACTGCAAATATACTGTAAATGTGAATGGTTTATTCACATAGATTACTAGACTCCATGTGCAGTCTAACCAAGGTCACAAAATTAAGCAAGGTATTTCATCAGTCTTAATTGCTTGTCTGATCTGCGTGTTAGCTTTCTGTTGACTTATCAATAACGTTGATGTGAAGGTGCTGGTGTTGGACTCGGGTGGACAAGGTCAAAAATCACACGACATCAGGTTAGAATCCAACAGGTTTATTTGAAAACACAAGCTTCAGGTGAAGTTCACCTGATGAAGGGGCTGCACTCCTAATGCTTGTGTTTTCAAATAAACCTGTTGGACTGTAACCTCTAACCTGTTCTTCCTCCCACCTATCCCCTCCTCCCACCTCAAGCTGCACCTCCATCTCCTACTGACCAACCTCATCCCGCCCCCTTGACCTGTCTGTCCTCCCTGGACTGACCTATCCCCTTCCTAACTCCCTACCTACACTCACCTTTACTGGCTCCATCCCCGCCTCTTCGACCTGTTTGTTTCCTCTCCACCTATCCTCTCCTCTATCCCTCTTCTATCCGCCTCCCACTCTCTCCCTATTTATTTCGGAACCCCCTTCCCCTCCCCCTTTTCTGATGAAGGGTCTGGGCCCGAAACATCAGCCTCTCTGCTCCTATGATGCTGCTTGGCCTGCTGTGTTCATCCAGCCCTGCACCTTGTTGTCTCGGACTGTAACCTGGTGTTGTGTGATTTCTGACCTTATTGATAAGGACACTAAAGTCCATTGTTGACCTATACTTTGTGATTGCTTATCATTTAAGTAATACTCTGCAAATCATGTTCCTCTGACCAAAATGAATAACTTCACATTTTTGCGCATTATGCTGTATGTGCCATGTTCTTGTCCACTCACTAAGTTAGTCCAATCTTCAGAAAACACTTTGCATCTTCCGCACAGCACACATTCCCATCTAGCTTTGTGTCATTTGTAAACTTGGGAAAATTGCATTGGTCCCCCACATCCAAATCATTGGTCTATATTTTGAACAGCTAGAGCTTAAGTATTGATTCTTACGGTGCCCTGTTAGTGACAGCCTACCACATGGGAATGACCCATTTATTCCTCCTGCCTGTTGGACAATTCTTAATCCATGTCTGTATAGGTAGTTCTATAATGCAATAGTTGCATTCTTATGTGCCCTCGCACTATAGAAAATTTGCACTATAGAAAAATCACTATTGCTGTACAATGAAAGTTTGCATTATCCAGGCAGCGTACAATATTCATCAATCGCGTTACGGCCAATTCATGTTAACAAAACATGCTTTATAGCAGAATTACCTGTACACTACTTTTGCTTTAATTTTTGCCAAGCAGCCTTCTGTGGAGATGTACAACAAAAGCCTTCCGAAGGTCCAAGTGTACTATGTTGACTTATTCCCATTTATCAATTCTGTTAATTAGATTCACATAAAATACAATTTCCTATTCACAACTCCATGCTCAAACTATATTATCCAAGTCAACACAAACAAAGTTGCTGGAAAAGCTCAGCAGGTCTGGCAGCATCTGTTATTTCGTGGGATGCCCTTTGCCCTTTTTTTAAACAATGGCATCGCTTTTGCAATCCTGCAGGCCCCTGTCAACAGCTTCACTATTTGCTTCCTCACTTCTCTCGGGATGCATCCTTTCCGCACCTTGCAACTTCTTTATTTATCACTATCGCTCAGTTGCTCAACATCCACATTTTCAACTGGGTCATTGTCTCCATCTTCTAACTTCATAAAGGCAGAA
The DNA here is from genome assembly GCF_021869965.1 of Rhincodon typus. NCBI lineage: Eukaryota > Metazoa > Chordata > Chondrichthyes > Orectolobiformes > Rhincodontidae > Rhincodon > Rhincodon typus. The sequence goes on from NC_063342.1 coordinate 26,997,841, forward strand.
TCAAGGTATTCATTTAGTACATCTGCCATGCCTTCAGTGATCTTTTTACCCTGCTTGTTCTTTAGGGGCCCCACTAATCTTCTATTATTGATATGTTTAAAGAACATTTTATTATTTGTTTTCACGCAGCCTGCCATCCTTTCCTCATGCTTCCTCTTATCCTTCCTTATTCCGGTCTTAGCCTGTCTCCAGCATTTAAGGCACTCGTCCTGATTTCTAATGCTATTAATATTATTCCAGTATACATCATATGCCCCCTTTTTCATATTTTCTCATTTAATATCCTTAGTCGTCCAGTGTACTGTAGCTTTGGATACCCTGTATTTATTTCTCATGGGTATGTAACTAGCTTGCACCCTTTTCATCTCTCTTGAAAGTCTCCTATTTTTCTTCCAATGTTTTATCCATCAAAATATCCCACACTACCTTTTTCCAATCTTCCTTAGGGTAATTGAAATCATCAACTTTCACAACTCTATTTGTCCTCCGATTTCCATAAACTGACTACAAATGCTTTCCTCTACTTCGTCATTCAAGGGCTATGATACTATCTTTGACCACGACTGCTACACCATTTTTTTTTTTACTTATCTTGTTTGTACTAAAATCTTTAAAATCCTTCTGTGTTAAGTATCCAATCCCACTCTGGCTTGAACCACATTTCTGTTAATGCCACTATGTCATATCCCCCACAGCAATTTCTGCTTTCCCAGTTTTGTTCACTAGATTCCATGCATTTGCGTAATACAATTTAACCCAGCCCTTATCTATTTCTTGCCCATTGGGAGATGACCATTTCTTTGTTCACTGTCAATATTCCGTTCTTCCCTCAATTCCTTTTTAGCATTCCCCACCTTCTGTCTTTAGTCTTCACTGGTACTTGCAAAACTGGGCTTGTTAGTCAACCCACCCCGCATTACAAGTTTAAGCCCATCTCCATTACACTACTCACTCTCCCAGCCAGAAGATTAGCTCCATTTTGGCTCAGATGAAGCCCATCTCTTCTGAACAGCTTTCTCTTTTCCAAAAGCAATCCTAGTGTGCCAAAAATCTAAACCCCTCACCTCTCCACCGTCTCTTAAAAGCCATGCATGTACCTCCCTGATGTGCATTTGTCTAAATGGTGAAGCTCATGGCACAAGTGGTATTTCTGAGATTACTAACTTGGAGGTCCTGTGTTTCAACCTGCTGCCTAACTCCTGAAACTGATTGTACAAGTCCTTGAAGCTGCCCCTCCCTTGTTGGTTCCACATGAACTACAACCACTGATTGTTCATCCTTCCACAACTTAAACCAGCCGCTCTGTTATGTGCTGAACCCTTGTACCCTGGAGGCAACAGAGGACTCTCAATCTCAACTGCTAACTAGATTGAGTATCCCTTGAACTATTTTGTCCGTCGTTGCTGCCATCTTTCTACTCTGCCTACCAGCCTTTCCTTCCTAGAGTGGCTTCAGGCACCATGGTACTGTGATTTTCCCTCTAACCATCCATCCTGGACTCAGTCATGTTGCTCACGAAATAGGATCTAAAATTACATTTCTGTTCAACAGCTCCAAGGGACCCTGAGTTTTCTGGACCTGCTGTTGCTTTGCCTTTCGATGAATAGTCACCCACTCTCCTGTCAGCTCTATACTCCTCCTTGCCTGTCTATCACGATATGGAGTGATGATCCTCTGATGCAACTGGTCCAGAAATCTCTCGCCTTCTTTATGGTATGCAGTGAAGAGAGTCAGCCATATGTTGTTCAAGGACTGCAGTCCGCAGGCACTTCTTATAGGTGTGACGGTCCCGGATGTCTTGTGGTTTCTTAAATGCCACACACATCACAAGCTTCCCCAGAGTCCCTGCCATTTTTACTGGTCACAATGACGCACACTGCTGACGCTCTGCTGTTTCTAAGCTACAAGTAAATTTTCTGACAGTGCCTTTTTCTTTCTTTCTTTGGTTTGAGGAGGAGAGTGGGAGGGAAAAACTACAATAATGTAATGATTTGGCCTTCACCATTCTTTGACATTGGGTCCTTTGCAGTCCCCTGCTCTTTTGTGATGAGCGAGACAACTTCTCACTGTCAATGTCTAGTGGATGTTCTTCCTCCTTTTGAGCACCAGGTTCTCTGTGATCCCCTCCTCGGGTATGATGAGTAAAATGCCTTCTCCCAGAATCCTTCCCAGTCACTTCTCACTACCGCCCTCTTTCATAATTTATTTTTTTTCAACTTTAACATCCCGGCTTCAACTCATTTTAAAAATGAATGTCAATTTCTATCATATTATGCTTGCTTTTTTTTTTCACAGCACCTCTTTTCTAATTGGTACCTCAACATATTGTTTTAGAAGACTATCTCGAACACAGTCTAGAAACTTAGCCCCCACAACAATAGCACTCATTAGGTTTACCTAATCTATGTGCAGGTAGCACTCCCCCATGATTACTGTATTACCCATGCTATGTGCAATTGCAAAATTCTAATATCACATGCAGACTACTATTATTATTTGATGGCCTATAAACAGCTCCTACCAATGTTTATTGCCCCTTGCTGCTTTGTAGTTGCACCCAAACAAATGCCACATTTTGTTCTTCCAATATGCGATCCTCTTTTACTGATTCAACCCTTATTTATCAGTACACCACATCCTTTTCCTTTTCTCCTGTCCTTTCTAAATGTCAAATATCTGAGTATTCAGTTTGTAACCATGTTTCCATAAGGGTGTAATTAGATTATATTGATTTGTGTCAAATCATCTACATTATTGCAAATACTACATGCCTTAAGGTAGTGTCCTAAATCTAATCTTTCTGGCATTATTCCAATTTAAGAGCATAGCTGATGTTCACCTTCAATTTGCCTGCCTTCTAATTTCACTTGACACATTTTGCTTTCTGTTATCAGCTTTGATACATTCCAATTTGACCACCCCGAAACCCCCATCCCAGACCCCTGACAAGCTAGTTAGTACCAGAAAGCTGGGAATTGTTGTACTGCTATACAGTGTCAGAAAAATTAATGTTGTAGATTGCAAAAGACTGGACAATGGGAGAAAAAGAGAGTTAGAGGGATAACCAACGAACTTAATGATGTGGGAACAAGCTGAAATGATGACTGTCATAAAGCAGTTCTGTTTGTGGATTTTGGTAAGAAGGTAGAAGCAGGCTGTACTTTTCAGATTTTCTGAATCCATAGTTTTTTACCTTTGTTTTGCATATCTGGATCACGTGTCCTTTGGAAATCCTACAGGCAAGTAACCTGAAAAGTGACTCAAAAAGTCTCCATTTGGAAAGCAATGGCTCAAATCTAGAAGCCTATATTTGTCAATCCATGGTGTAATAAAAGTACTTTCAAGGTGATTTATATCATTAAATTAAAAGAGTCCACTACATGCAACAACTATATTTTTTCCTAATAAAAATTAAAGAAATTTGTATATCATTATCTTGAGTGCTTCTTTATAGTGAAGGAAATTAATTTAAAATGTTTTTTTTTCAATTCCAGTGTGACTTTGAAGTCTGAGATCAAGAAACTGATAGTTGCACACATGGTAATTTGGACATTGCTCATTCTTCAGGTTATTGTCAGTCACATGAAATTGGTGTCACATGACCTGATAGCTATGCCATACCAATGGGAATACCCCTACCTGCTGAGCATCATACCATCCATCTTTGGTTTTATATCCTTTCCTCGAAACAACATCAGTTATCTTGTGCTCTCCATGATCAGTGCAGGGCTGTTCTCCATTGCTCCTCTAATTTATGGTACCATGGAGATGTTCCCCATGGCACAACAGCTCTATCGGCATGGCAAGGCCTACCGCTTCATCTTTGGCTTTTCTGCTGTAGCAGTCATGTACTTGGTCTTGGTTATTGCAGTGCAAGTTCACGGCTGGCAGATCTACTACAGCAAAAAGTTACTGGACTCTTGGTTTACTTCCACACAGGAAAAGAAAAAGAAATAGTTGGTGGATGAATACTGAGACCTGGTCAATGAACAATGTAAATATAATGGGACTGTATCAGTCCTGTAAATAGTGTTAATAGTCTAGTGTTTAAAGGCTGTAGATTGTTTTGTGTATGCTGTTTTGTTATTAAAACCATCTTTGTATCCTAGTGCATCTGCTTCCACGTAACTTAAAACTGACAGTGGTATGTCTCCTCCAGGACATTTGGTGCAAATGTTATTCCATACTGTGGATGTCAGTGTGATGCTTCATACTCCATTTAAGGATAAAACACAATTACTAAACTGTTGGGAAATGCAGTAAATTCAGAAATGTTTCCAGTGAACCTGATTTTATTGAAATCAAAGATTTGATTGTACTTTGAGTTGAAATGCTGTAACTTGTGATTTTTCAACAGGACAAACATTTTGTTTTTGGTTTAATTGGCTGTGAAAAGCTGCTGTTAAGATTTTTTTATAACTTAATTTAGTCTTGCTAACTAATTAAGCATAAGTTATGTGGCTGATAGAACCGTTACATAGCTTTGGGACTTGTGCTATGCCTCGTCCAGACTGTATTTAAATACAATCATGATTGGATAGAATGTTGAGACCCATAAGATTTGTTCACTCCTTGAAGATCAAGTCAGCCTTTTCATTTACCATGAAAGCATTCCAAATTAACTGAACTATTTAATTAAAAATACTTGTGCTAACGCAATTAAAAGAAGTTAAAGTAGCTATGTTAGTAATTTCAGTAAAGACCAACATATGACAGTACATTTAACCCTTTGCATATACTTTAAGTTGTGTTACACAACTCTCTACATTCTGGATATAGCTCCTGTGCATTGTGCAGTCTGTAATGTTGCATATAAAACCATCTCTGTGTATATTGGATCTCATGATCTCAAGTGTAAAATATATCAAGTGGCCAGTGGATTTTTTTGCATCTGCCTTATTTACTACAGGAAGGCAAATCTTGATATGTGACACAACTATAATATTGTTTGCCTTCAAAGAAATGTAGAGGCTGTCAGCACACCTGCAATTATTTAATAATAACAGCATGCCTACGTAAGAGTCATCGTGCTGAGTAAAAGTGGACTTAATTCCATTGGCAAGTTGTAATCTGGCCTAACAAAATGAGGTGGATTCCTGCTCCATATTCAAACAAACTTGAGGAAAGAATTTCGTCCTGTTTATTTGTGGAGCTGGAAGGAAGTTTAACAGTAGAAAAACACAGATGGAAGGCCTGATAATTGTGGGGAGCATGGGTTGCATTTTAGTTGCTGCAGGTTTGATTTTAAGGCGAGGAGCTTCACATCTAGCTGTCAGACAAATGAAAAAGTTAGGTATAGTTCATTCTAATTTGAGCAAAGTTTGTGTTTTATTTCCAAATGGGCGTCAGTGAACTTAATTTTTTTTCTGATTTTCATTATTTCATATTGTGTTTGCCACAATGGCAGAAAATTGGGTGCATTGCTTAATTCAAAGTTATGTGGTCGTGTAACATAATTTAATTGAGGTCTAATGTAAATGGGATAACTTGATGCATATGTATGTGTTTTGTGCTTTATGAATAAAATTGAGTCATCATACATTTGTCTTTGTAGATGTAATTCATCAGTTTGTCCTGTACATCACTTTGCAAATCTTTAATTGGGTGAAGGATTACTGTTGAAAAACTCTGAATCATTATTAATATTTTTAGTGACAAGGTGTAAACAAAGGGGCTGGTCTTCCACTTCAGGAAGTGGAGTAGAGGGCACGCCCCTGTCTGCATCAATAGTGCTGAGCTGGAGATGGTCGAGAGTGTCACGTTCCTGGGAGTGGTGATCGCCAAACAATCTGTCCTCGTCCACCCACGTCAACACAACAGTCAAGAAAGCACAACAATGTTTCTACTCCCTCAAGAGGCTAAGGAAATTTGGCATGTCCAAGAGGCATTCTCCAACCTTTATAGATGCCCCATGGAAACCATTCTATCTGGACGTATCGTGGCATGGTATGACAACTGCTGTTCCCAAGACTACAAGAAATGACAGGCATGAACACAGCCCAAACCATCACAAAAACCAGCCTCCTATCCATTGACCACAGCTATGCACCCCACTGCCTCGGGAAAGCAACCAACATAGAGACCCCTCCAACCCTGGATATAAAAGTTTGAATACATATATGCACAGATTCAAAATGAGCTTCTTCCCTGCTGTTAGACTTTTGAATGGACTTCCCAAATGTTAATTCTAATCTCTTTTTGCACCTTCTCTGTGACTGTAACAGTGTATTTGTCGCTCTGTTCTGCTACCCTGATGAACTACGTTTGGGACAGTTTGTCTGCACAGTTCGCAAAGCAACATTTTATGCTGTTTCTCAGTACTCATGACAAAATAAATCACTTAAACTCTTAAAAATCAAACCAACTTTCAACTCTATCATACAGTAAATAGTTACAAACTCGCAACAAAAAAAAATTTTCATTCACATTCCCCAAGTTTTTAGAAAGAAAAGCAATTTTAGTTCCAGCATATTGAAATTGAGAAAAGAATGAATTACTCTGATTTGTAATATACTTCAACTTCTATTCCTGACCTTGCTGCCTTATAGTCCCAAAATTATTAATTGAAGCAGGTAGTTCAGAATTGACAAATTAGTATTTGAAAATTTTTACAAGATGGTTATATTGCATATTACCATAGTCAAATAAATACAGCTTGTCTCTCTACAATATAAACTTAATTTCTTCAACTTTCGTTTCATTGTAATGCTGGCAAACCTTTGAAACCACAATAATTGCCAATATGCAGCAAGTGCACTACACTGAGATTAAGTGACAACTTTAAATTGGTTTACCAGCGTAATTCCTTCCACTAAACTTTAAGAATTATCCAATTGCATCATCACATCTAATGTTGGACATTGGGTTTTGGTTAGTACCCTGCTTTATGTAAACCACAAAAGGGATGTGTTGTGAATTACTCAACAAAATAAGTGACAGCCATTCACTGGTTCATTTCTCAGGTAAATGTCATGACCAATCTGTCAACTTGACCAATTTAAAATATAAACAAAGTCTGGCTGACAACTGTTATATCAGTTTTAATTGGTATATTCTCCATGGTAGTACCTTTACTATTCAGCACTGTTCTCTCAAGCAGCATAAATGTTGGTTTCCACTTCTGTTGTGAAATGTCCTGATGAGTGAAAGACAAACTTCCAACATTTACCCTGTCTCGCTCTGTAAGAGTCTGAAATGTTTCAAATCACCTCATTCTTTTAAATTCCAATAAATGTAGTGTCAACCTGTTTAATCTTTGCTCATAAGACACTCCTTCCCACTGGGGATCATCCAAGTGAACCTTCTGTGAGTTGCCTCCAATGAAATAATATATTTTCTTAAATAAGGGCAGCAACACTGCTCACTGTGCTTCATAAGTGGTTTCACTAGTACTCAGTCGTAACTGTTCTGATGAGGAGACGTTATACTCCCAAGCATCCCGGATGTCTGCCCTTTTTCAAACAATGCTCTTTCTCCCCCTCTGTCATCCAGACAACCCTCCATCGCGCCTCCTACATTCCCCACTCTACAACTCTTAACCACCACCCTCCCTCCAAACATAATAAAGATAGGGTCCCCTTTGTCCTCACTTTCCACCCACCAGCCTCCGCATCCAACATATCATCCTCAAACACTTCCACCAACTCCAGTTAGACCCCACCACCCGGAACATCTTCCACTCCCCACCCCTCTTTGCCTTCCCCAAGGACCATTCCCTTCACCACTCCTTAGTTCACGTCACGCTCCCCAAAAACCATTCCAACACACCCAGTACCTTCTCCCTGCAACCATAAAAGACGCAACATCTGCCCACACGCCACCTCCATTCAAGGCCCTAAACAGCCCTTCCAAGTGAGACAGCTTCACCTGCATCTCCTCCAACCTAGTCTATTGCATCCAGTGCTCCCAATGTGGTCCTCTCTACATCAGTGAGACCAAACGTGGACTAGGTGACCATTTCACTGAGCCTCTCTGCCTGGCCCATAATGGCCAACATAACCTCCTGGTCCCCACCCATTTCAACTCCCTGTCCCACTCCCTCTCCAACATGTCCATCCTCAGCAACTCAGAACGCAAACTTGAAGACCAACACCTTATCTTGCGCCTGGGCACCCTACATTGTGTTCTCCAATTTCAAATAACCTTGTGACCCATCCCCTGCCTCTCCTTCCAGCCCCACCTCCTCCCTTCCATTATACCTTCTGACCCTCCCTTCCAACCACCAATTGAATTCATCCCTACCATCGACCAATCACATTGTACCTACCACCAGTGTCCACCTATCACCAACATTCCACCTCCACCCCTTCTCCCCTTCTTTATCTGCAGCCCCCCCTACCCCCACATCCAGTCCTGATGAAGGGTAATACCCGAAACATTGACTGCTCCTTTCCTCCAGATGCTTCCAGCCTTCCATTTGTCTACCTTGGATTCTAGCCTCTGCAGAGATAGTAGGAACTGCAGATGCTGGAGAATCTGAGATAACAAGGTGTAGAGCTGGATGAACACAGCAGGCCAAGCAGCATCAGAGGAGCAGGAAGACTGATGTTTCGGGCCTAGACCCTTCTTCAGAAAGTTTCGGGTCTAGGCCTGAAACGTCAGCCTTCCTGCTCTTCTGATGCTGCTTGGCCTGCTGTGTTCATTCAGCTCTACACCTTGTTATTCCAGCCTCTGCAGTTTTTTTGTCTCTGTCCTTCACTAGTACCTTGTACAGTTGCAGTAAGATTTCCCTACTGTCATACACCAATTTGCTTGAAATAAGGGCCAACATTTCATTAGCCTCCCTGATTACCTGCTGCACCCGTGTGCTAGCTTTCAGTGGTTTCATGCACCTTTGTGTTGCAGCTTTCTGCAGATTTTCTTCATTACACTGTTCTTTTGTTCTCCCATCCAAAATGAACAACTTCACATTTTCTCCACACTATACTTAATTTGCTAACTGTTATCCGACTTACTTAGCCTATCAGCATCTTTCTGTAAACTGTTTGTATCCCTCACAATCTGTCTTTCCACCTGTTTTGAGACATCTGCAAATTTGGTTACAGTACATTTGATTTCTTCCCATTAATATACATTGTAAACACTTGCAGTCCCAGCACTGTTCCATGTAAAACACCACCGGTTATAGGTTGCCAACCTGAAAAAGACCCCCTTATCCCCACTCACTATTTCCTACCCATTGGGCAATTCTCCTTCCATGCCAATATACTACCTCTAACACCCTGGGCTCTTATGACTTAACTTTTTGTGAGGTACCTTGTTGAACGCTTTCTGGAAGTCCAAATACTTACATCTGTTGGTTCCCTCTATCCACTGTGGTATGAGTTTAGTTAGGCTACAGCTCGAGTACTGTGTGCAGTTCTGATCACCACCAGATGTGATTGCACTAGAGAGGAGATTCACCAGGATGTTGCCTGGGCTAAAGTGTTCCAGCAATGAGGAGAGACGAGATAGGCTAGTATTGTTTTCCTTAGAGCAGAGAAGACTGAGGTGCGTGCTGGTTGAGGTGTACAAAGTTATGAACAGTGTAGATAGGAAAAAGCTGATGACATGAAGGTTGGTGGAGTTGTGGATAGCATGGAGGGCTGTTGTAGGTTACAACGGGACATTGACAGGATGCAGAGCTAGGCAAAGAAGTGGCGGATGGAATTCAACCCAGAAAAGTGTGAAGTGATTCATTTTGGAAGGTCAAATTTGCAGAATATAGGGTTAATGGCAGGATTCTTGGCAGTGTGGAGGAACAGAGGGATCTTGGGATCCACATCCATAGATCCGCCAAAGTTGCCACTCAAGTTGACAGGGTTATAAAGAAGGCATATGGTGTGTTGACTTTCATTGGCAGGGCAATTGAGTTTAAGAGCGGCGAGGTTATGCTGCAGCTCTATAAAACCCTGGTTAGATCACACTTGGAATATTGTGTTCAGGTCTGGTCGCCTCAGTATAGGAAGGATGTGGAAGCTTTAGAGACGGTGCAGAGGAGATTTACCAGGATGCTACCTGGACTGGAGGGCAGGTCTTATGAGGAAAGGTTGAGGGAGCTAGGGCTTTTTTCATTGGAGCGAAGAAGGATGAGAGGTGACTCGATAGAGGTGTACAAGGTGATGAGAGGCATAGATAGAGTGGATACCCAGAGACTTTTTCCCAGGGCGGAAATGACTATTATGAGGGGGCATAATTTTAAGGTGATTGGAGGTAGATATAGGGGAGATGTCAGAGGTAGGTTCTTTACACAGAGCGTTGTGGGCGTGTGGAATGCGCTGCCAGCAGTGGTAGTACGGTCAGATACATTAGAGACATTTAAGCGACTCTTGGATAGGCACATGGGTGATAGTATAATGTAGTGTAGGCAGGGTAGTTTGATCTTAGTAGGATAATAGGCCAGCATAACGTCGTGTGTCTAAGAGCTGTACTGTGCTGTGCTGTTCTATGTTCTAACCAGCCCAACAAAGTCCAAAACCCAACACATCAAGTTCTTCCCTTTAGTAGAGGGGTCAATAACCAGGAGGTGTAGATTTAAGGTAAAGAGCAGGAAGTTTAGAGAGAGAAGTTAAGAAAGAATTTTTCCACCCAGTTGGTTGTTTGTATCTGATACTCACTATGTGAAAGGGTAGTAGAAGTCGGAATGATCACATTTACAAAGTATTTAGATAGTTACTTGAAATGCCACATGATTCAAGACTACAAATGAAGTGATGGAAAATGGGATTAGCATAGCTAGGTGCTTGATGAGAGGTGTGAACATGTTTGGCCAATGGCCTCTTTCAAAGCAGTGTGATATTCACCAGGTGGAACAGTCTCAAGGGCTGAATAGCCTACTCCTGTTCCTAAGTTTCTCCTTCTCCTTCCTAGGCAGTTCCTCTGGATTGTGGATAACTTGCTACCCCTCTGTTTCGATTCTGGTTATTATAGATTTAAGAAGGCAGTGGAGTAGGACACTCCAGCCAGAGCTCGTTGCCTCAGTCCATTCCTTTTCTTATTTTTCTCGTTTTTTGCTTCCCAGGCGGGAAAACACACCAACGCTTCATCAGAGGCTGCACTGAAGATGTTACCAAGCATGGTAACGAAACATCTGCGAAACAAGAAACCAGCTTGGCAAGCCAACTAACCTCAACACCCACAACCCGAGCTACAGATCTACTCCAAAACCTTTCTCCTTTTTTGTCTCTCATGTTTTGTTTTTCTTTCTGCTGTCTTTTTCTTCTTCTGCCAGCAGCCTGGAGTAGAGCTCAGGTGGCTAACGGAAGAGTGATGGTGACCTGGAGCAAAGTGGGAACAAACAGCGGCCCTGGAACAGGGACAGTCAGTGAAGTGGGGATGACATACAGTGGGCCCGGAGCAAAGATGGCTTCTGGTTGGGAACCAGTGGAGCCTGGTTAGACCATGTGGAAGCCCTATAGAAAGACTGTAATGCCTGTCTTTTTCAGCTTTATTTCTCATTTTCTAATTTGTACTTATGTATATCTGTAATGCAGTGTAACTCTTTTTCTTTATTTTCTCTATTTTAGTATGTAAGATTTGTACCTCGGTACTTTGTGCCTAAGATGACGCTGTGTGTTGGTGACATTGTACACTTTTCACTGTACTCCTGTTCTTCTGTAACTTGAGTAAATATGACAATGAACCTAATTCTAATTCGTCTGAGATGGCTGCTAAGACCAAAGTATGATTTCCAGACTCTACCTCATGTGGAGCTCATGGTGCTTGAAGGTTTGGGTAAATGGATTGTTTGGAGGTTGGTGCTGTCCCTCCGAAGCCTTGACTTCATCTCGGCTCATTCCTGATGTGTAATTTCTCAATACGCCTGGCCTGTTCCAAGTAAGTCTTATCGTTTGGCTCCATCACAAGGTAGGATTTCTCATGAGTTGGAAGGTATGTTTGACCTCTTCAGCAATGTTCTGGGGACTGTCGCCTGAGGAGTCTCTAGCCACAACTGAGTTCCAATTACAGCAATTGTTTCGAGCATCTAGTGTCAGGCATATGAAAGCAGAAATGCCAATTCTCTAGAGTTTGCAGGAATTAATTCTGTAAGTTTTACTGCACAGCATTAAATTGCAGTGCTTCCTTCCAGGGGAAGTGATGGACCAGTGGTATATCACTAGACTATTAATCCACAGACCAAGGTAATGTTCTAGGAAGCAGGAAGGCTGACGTCTCGGGCATAGACCCTTCATCAGAAATTTTTGATTTCTGATGAAGGGTCTAGGCCCGAAACGTCAGCCTTCCTGCTCCTATGATGCTGCTTGGCCTGCTGTGTTCATCCAGCTCTACACCTTGTTATCTCAGATTCTCCAGCATCTGCAGTTCCTACTATCTCTAATGTTCTAGGAACCTGAGTTTAAATCCTGTCATGGTAGTTGGTGGAATTTGAAATCAATAAAAAAATTCTGGAATTGAGAATCTAATGACAACTACAAAACCATTGTCTGGAAAACCCCTAAAATAAAACAAAGGATTGCAGATGCTGGAAATCTGAAAAAAAAATTGCTGGAGGAAACTCAACAGGTCTGGCACCATCTTCTTAAGAACAAGAGAGAAGGGTCACTGGACCTAAAATGTTAACTCTGCTTTCTCTCTACAGATGCTGCCAGAACTGCTGAGTTTCTCCAGCAATTTCTGTTTTTGCATCAGGAAAAACCTATCTGGTTCACTAATGTCCTTTAGGGAAAGAAGCTGATGTCTTTACCTGTCCTTACTGGTGGCATCTATCTGACTCCAGGTTTACAGCAATGTGGTTGGCTCTTAACTGCCCTCTGGACAATTAGGGATTGATAATAAATACTGGCCTAGCCAGCAACACCCACAATCTCATGAATATTTATGTTAAAACACCAGATTGTGATTTGATTCCTCTCAGCTGCCAAGCAGAAATCACATTTTAGCAGCGTTAATTGATATTGACATTGACAGTGTTAATGGGCCGTGGAAAAGGCTAGAACCAAAATATTCTGCAGATGTGAAAATACCAAGCTTAATGATTTACAAATAATAAACATAAATTGAAGCAGAATATAATTGAACTAAGAACACATTACATCAGTGTGTTCTATTATTGGAGTGGACAATGACAAAATAATTCTACTTGACAAAAATATTTCCATTATCATTCAGATACGAACCTCGTTCACGAAACATTGTGTGTTGAGCTAAAATCTTCCAAAGTCTTCGTGGTGCATATAATAATTCTGATCATGAATAATTCAGCTTTAAATTCACATGATTAGATACTGCTGATTCAGCGTAGTAAACTGTCAGAGATTCTTATAGAGAATGGTTGAAAATACCATGCTCAGTTTCAAGACCTGGACATTCTTATTTGTTGGCGATTGATATACCACGGTTAATATTTCACTGCTGATGAATTCCTGCGTAGAATTGATTTTTACGATATGTGCCCTGATTTATTTTCATCTCATCAACACTCTTATAGTGCAGTTTAGTTTGATAATCAGAGGACACTAACTACTATCAACATATTAATGCATTTAATATTTCTTCAAATTTAGTCAGATGTAAACCTCTCAAAAATTAGAGGGGAACTGGCATAGTTAATGTGTAACATGACGCATGAGAAACAGCTTGTAGCTTCACTTAATAACTTGCTTCGTAAAGAAAGACAGTTGAACAGTGGACACAAGGATCAACATGCTTTGTCTACAGTGTAACCACAAGGTGCTGGTTGGAGTTCTGTCTAGCCTTTTCATTGCATGTCTTTGGGGTGCCTGCTTCTGGGAACTGGCAGCCAAATTTAAATCAGGTAAGAAGTTCAGATGTGTTGCTTTTCATGACCAATTTAGTTTTTTATCCTCATCTATCGAAATTGCTGACTCATGCTAGAGGACAATTGTATAGGTGCCGGTCTCCTCCAGTATCCTGCTATGCTTAGATGTTGAGTAACTGCAGAAGACTTTTGAGCCCTAGATTACTTGAAGGGATGGTTTTCACTTTCAACACCTCTATAAAATCTGTAACAGATCAAGTGACAGCCAGACAGAAGTAGCTATTTTAGTTAGGATATCCTGAAGACCAGAACGAATTGGGCCAGGACAGGATCTGGATTCAATGTAGAAAGAAGTTCACTTATATAAGAGCAAGTGTAACACCTCTGTTCATGAAAGGACAGAGACAGGCAACTATAGACCTTAATATCTGACATTGCAAAATGCCAAAATACATTATTAGAGAAGTAATGTACACACATTTAGCAAGTCATAACATAGTCCCCAGGGTCAACATTGTTTATGAAAAGCAAATCAAGTTTGACAAATTTACGAGAATGCTACAATGTAATAAGTAGGGTGGATAAAGGGAACCAGCTCTGCAGTATTCAGATGTCGAAAAGGCATTCTATTGTGTTTTATGCCTCAGATTTATGCAGAGAAGACTCAGCAAGTTCAATGTGTGCGTGAGTTTTACTAACAGAGATTCTAAAATGCCTGCTGTCTCATGCTTCCAGGTTCTATTTAGTTTCTGTTTAGTTTCTCAGTAACCTTCACTGACAACATAAACAGTTACCAGAATCAAATACTGAATACATATTTTCACCTTTGTAAAGTTCAAATATCTTATTTTAAACTATATAAACAACAAACACATTAATATCGAGTAATATCTTACAGACCAGAGTGCCTTGTTTACTTGAAGTACAGCAATACTCCTCAAAATACAAAGGTCTCTGATGACTGTGCTGAAGTCTATGAACTTGCTGTTGTGGTTCTGCATGATCAGTTTGATGAGATGGATGACCAATGGCACAGCCACTCATTGGAAAAGGAAATTTTTCCTCGTAATCACTGTCCTTGAAATATCCTGATCTTTTAATGACCAAACGTCTTCCACATTGTGTTGTCATCCAACAAATTCATGTTACTGAGCAACCACTTGATCTGCTCTGGTCCTGGTAGATATAATGTATGTTCCTTGTCATGATTTAGCCATTGATACAATCCAATTTCCAATCTCAAATGGTAATTCTCTTGCTCTTGTTCAATTGTTGAGTACAGTTTTGTTTTACCTTACCACTTTGTAATGTCTTCTGCTTCGCTCTGGCATTCTCATCAGCTGGCAGTGAATAGTTAAGAATGGTCAGTGTATGCACAAGTCATGACCAGTTATAAAATTATAAAATGTCTTTCAGTGAGAAAGTGTGAGGTAAATTGCTATATGCAAATTTGTAAGAATGGATTGTTCCAATGTTTCCCTTCTCTCACACTAGCTCTCAGACTGAACATTGTTACACTGTTGAATTGTTCAACATCACCATTCCATTGTGGATTATATCACAACACCAAACGGTGGTGAATTCCATGAAGGGACTGGGAACAAACTGTAGTCTGTTGTCTATAGTGATAATCTCCAGCAAATTCCATTTTGGACACAAAAACAAAGTTGTTGCAAAAGCTCAGCAGGTCTGGCAGCATCTGTGAAGGAAAAAACAGAGTTAACATTTCGACCCTGCCTCAGAACTCATTTTTGGATAACTTGTCTAGAATGTTAATAATCAAAGTGGTGGACATCATATTTAATGTAGTGATTTCTGGCCATTTTCTATGTAGATCATGTACAAAAAATGTTGATCATTAAGGACTGCATGCATTTCTCCAAAAATATCAATTGCAAGTCTTTGCTAATGTGTTGATCCATTCCTGTCATACATCTTTGTGAAGTATCAAGGAACAATGCCAATTCTTTCATATTAAACAGGGTCAGAAGTGCATGAATGACTTTAATGTCACGTGTATGCTTTTATTAGTCAGAGTGTCAGTTGTAGAGTTGTGGGATGTAGTTTAACAGATTTTTACCAGGTGTACAAGCTACACAGTTTCTAATGAACTCACAAGATCTATTCCATCGTACTAAACTGCTTTACAGGATCATTGATTAATTTTAACATCACCGAGATGTTCCATACACATTGCTGGAATACTGGTAACTGCTTGGCTTCCGTGTGCAATGCAATTGTCATCAAGCAATGTCAGTTCATTACATATTCTGTAGTACAAGAACTAGGGTTGGTTAGTTCAGTTGGATGGACAGCTTGTTTACAATGCAATGTGATGCTCACAGCGTGGGTTCAGTTCCTGCACATACTGAGTTTACTGGGAAACTCCGCTTGTCAAGCTCTCCCTTTGCCTGAGGTGTTGTGACCCTCAGGTTAAACTACCACCAATTATCTCTCTCCCATAGGAGAGCAATCTAAGGTCTGGTAAAACTACAGAAATTTTGCCTTTAGTACAGGAACGGTTGTTTCTCTATTTCACAAAGCTTCCCAGACTTTAGGTAATGGCTGCAATATGCCGTTTGTTGCTGATTCTGCCTTCAACACCTCTCACGTAACAAGATTCACAGTCACATGTAAAATTAGTGTGATCACATTGTCTTCAATGTCACAAGTTATTTCACTATCACCGGTCTGCAAAAGTAGTTTAGCTAAGTAGGTAAGCTATTCTTGTGTGAACCTCTGTGAGCCTGTGAGATCTCAACCTCAAATCTTGAACAAGCTGGCAGCGGATTAACAGCGCAGCAGCCTGGTGTGGTGGTCTTCTCCCAGAATGGCGGTCTCCTCCTGGCTACATCTTCCCGATATTCCATTGTTCCTTAGTCAGCTTTCCCAGGCCCAGATTCTGTTAACTGAACTGTGATGAACTTTGTCTTAATTTTACTTTTTTTAATATTATGTATAATTTCTGTCATTAATTTAGGGACTGTGGTAGGGCAACTTATAAAACTTTTCACTGAATTTTTCATGTAAAAGTACACATGACAGTAAATTTATTTTCTATTCTATTCAAATGTGCACTGTTGAAGATGTGGATGTAAATATGATATCTATAGATATGTAGACATCGATGACCAAATCCCAGTGTGCCTAAAAATGTAGTCAGTTCTTAGTGATTGATTCAGAAAGTAAATTTTCTACCATAGTAATATATGCACTGATGTTTACAAACATTAGTGTGGCTAGTGCTTCTTGATCTCCACTTTGAATATTTACAGTTCCTGACCAACAGTTCCTGTGTAAGTGATTGGTGGTTCTCTTACTTCAATACACTGATTGGACAGCAACTCTGCTTTTCCTGATGTACGTTTCCATAAGTGCAGTAAAAAATGTAAGGTTTGGCGCAGGTGCTGTCCTTGCCATGTGTCAAGCATTGTTTTCTATGTGTTGCTCCATTCCTGTCATACATCTTTGTGAGGTATCAAGGAACAATGCCAATTCTTTCACATTAAACAGGGTCAGAAGTGCATGAATGACTTTGATGTCATGTGTATGCTTTACTCCAATTACTTTACATCTGTTCTAAATGCCAATCTTCGATGCTGCAATTGTGTATTTGTCCATGCTGAGTGTCAAATTGTTTTCAAGTCTAATGAGCACTGATAACCATTGATCATGGTCTGTTATACCCTTCATGGACAACAACATCATGGAATTGGTTGATTGTCCCCTCAACTTCTGAGAGGAATGAATAATAAAATTATAGGCTATGTTATCATTGAATATAGTCCATCGGACAATCAATAGTAGTGAAACACTTCTTCATGAGTAACAAAAGCTGTAGGATATCAGTTCTGTTCGGCTAGTAGTATCTGAAGATAGATTTATAAAATGTTGATCTTCATGAAAACAATGGAATTATGAAATGAAATGAATCATGGAAGGTGGATACTCCTTAAGTTGGAAGCAAAGATTACTTTGTTGATCATTATTTGTTTAGTACATGCTCTAAGTTCACCTTTTTTACATTGTGCAATGACTAGGTTTGATATCCACAGCAATGACTTGTTTTCTTCAATGAAACCATCCTCTGTAAATCATTTCAGTTCCTATTATACTTGAGTATGAATGGCAGTTGTCATCAGCTAATTTTGTAAAGCTGATAGAATTGACATGCAAGGCACATTTCCCCAAATTCGTAAGTAGGAAGGATATTGTTGGATATAGTCAGTGTCATTGATCATGAGTGTGCTTCAATGGATTCTTCAAGTTTGATGCCAAGCCTACCAAAAAGGTTCACTTCATAGCACCTCTGCCTTTGGCCACATATAATTGGAATCTATCTAGGTTGACATTTTGTCAGTACTGGAAATGTAACTGTTCCCAAAACTGGAATAATTAAAATTTCATAAGCTTGAAGTGTGTCTGTCACGGAAATGAGAGAAATTTGTTTTAAGTGCCAATGGTAGAATTCATACTTCCAGGCCAACATCAATGAGAAGCAGGCTTGAAAATGACCAGAGTCTTGGTTTGAGCATTCTTTTCAGCATCTGGTTCTTCATCATCCAGGGGATTGATTAGCTCAGTTGGCTGGACAACTGGTTTGTGATGCAGAGTGATGCCAACTTCTTCCCCTCACCTGAGGCATGGTGACCCTCAGGTTAAACCGCCATCAGTCATCTCCCTCTCTAAGAGAGCAGCCCTATGGTCTAATAAGAAAATGGTGATTATTCAATGCCATATCACATACTCAGGAATTCACAATAATGAAACCCTCTTCTATCTACTACCTGCACACCTTTGTGTAGTGGTTCCACTTTTTTCACTTAAACTGGACATGATGTTGTACATCCATGGGCACCTCCACAATATGGGGACACTTTTGAAGCATCTGATCATTGTAGACCCTCTGGCAGATCTGGCAAAATGTATACCTTTGTTACGATGGGGAACAGCCAAACCCCTCTGATAATTAAACTAAAACACAAGCCTTGATTTGTTATGACAGGAGTAGGGGTTCCCCTGTAATAATTACCCCTGAACACCCAGAGAAGCTCATCTTTCCCCTCATAATCTATTGAAAGAGTGGTTTCAAAAAAGAAAATCCCTGATCTCCACTTTACAAGTAACAATAAACAGTTTATTTATTTAACCCAACAATGAACAAATTAACAAAATTACTAACAAACCGACAATTTCCCCTTAGACTACTAATTACTCCCTAACTGGTCTACATTCACCTGGAATGCTGTTTAAATAAAAACAAGTCCTACTAATAAAACCCCAATTAGTAAGAAGCAGTAAATTATAACTTAATCTCTCCAAGTTAGCGCAGACTGTCTTCTGGAATATTCTGTCCACTCTCTTCACAAACGCCTTTCTTCCATTAATTCTATTGTCAGGGATGTTTTATTTCTATAATTTCTTCAATGAGGACTTTGAGCTAAAATACCATGGTGCCTTTGATTAATTAGGTGGGCTTTCTCTGCGAGCTGAATGGTACTAACTGTGGCTGGTAGCATTTGTCTCTTTCAGATAGCAGTTGGCTCTCTCCGATTTTCCAAATGCCGTCGTCTTATATACCCATAATGACATAATCAAATTCTTATAATATGATTGGTTTCAGGTTGTCAACACCATCAGATTTAAATTCAACTAGCTTTCTGTATCTAGGTGCTTTGTTTAAATTAATTGGCAGAATTCGTTGTCACGCCTGCCACCTTTAAGGCTTTGATACACTTGTTTCATTTTTTGAGGCTCTCTGTGCCAGCAACTTCAGCTGCTGCTCACAGAGATAGAAATTTTGTTTTAAAATTTCTAAGTGCAGACAAAGCACAAATCTCTTAAAGGAGCCACATATTTTAGATTCCTGCCTTCCACTTCACAGTTACTCCACCCAACTTCATAACATCTTCCAATCATCACATTTTGATTTGACTTGAAGTATTTTTTGAGCACATTTACTGCCACGTCAAATATAAATATGTCTTCTATCCGAAAATTCATTAACTCTCTGCTCCAAAAGAATGTACAAGCATTGTCTTCTTGCAGGTCACTGGTACATCCAGACTGCATCCTGAAGTCTGATGCAGTCATCTAAAAGGCAATAAGTCATGAACCCTAAAATTCAACAATCTCAAGCATAAATGGATCTCCCAGTGAAAAAAGGAATGTTGCTGGGAATTGACTATTTTAAAACAAAAACAGAAATTGCTGAAAAAGCTCTGCAGGTCTAGCAGGATCTGAGAAGAGAAATCAGATTTAACATTTTGGGTCCAGTGACACTTCCTCAGAACTCTTCCGCTCTAAGATATGCCATTGGTGTATTCAACTGATTTACATGTGTAGCCACAGAATGAATGCTCCTTCCAAGGTCATCAAGTCTTGGAGTATGACGCAAACCTAAGGTTTCTGCCTCAGAGACTGGAATGCTACTCATTGCGTTACAAGATCATCCATGAAATTACATGAATTGGGCTATTAATAATACTTGTTGAGTACTATTTAACGCAAGGAGCTTTAATGATGATATAGCCATTATGTCTCTTGATTATTTTGCATTTCAGCCTTTCTCAGATTTCTAAAGCGTACTTGTCAAAGATTTTGCAGGCAATTATTTATTGCTTTACTTTTTTATTGTATAACTGTGAAATTTGTGGCCTAAATTAAAGGAACGCCGAAGATATTAGTTTCAGATATCAGAAATGTGAGCACAAGTGTTAGGTTTTACACTTGCAGCTACAGCATCAGATTCATGCCAATATTTTTAAACATATTTACTTCATAAATATTGTATTTTGTTCATTTTTAGAATTTTCCATGAAACCATCATCACTCCCACCTGCCAACCCACAGGCATGTTACTGCCAAAACAATGGAACTTGTGAGAATGAAATCTGTGTTTGCCCAGATGAATGGAAAGGAGACCATTGTGAGATTGGTTTGTAGATCTGATCTTTTCTATCTGACAAGTTGACTACAATGGTAAATTATTAACAATCACTCATATTTCAATGAAAATTATATTGAACTATTTGTTGGAACCCACTGATTACACTATAACAAATGTAATTTGGTGATATGGCAATGAATTGTAATATTTTTAAAAGTAAACTCACAGTTCAGTTTGCCTCTTTATTAACTTAAGACAATTTCATTTGATTTCCTTGCAGCCAATTTTTGTGAAAAGAGTGAATACAATTCCTCTCAGGGACTGTTCACATTCCATAAAATTTTAGTCGGACACTATGGTTATTCTAAAGAAGAATGTGAGCCATACACTTTAAATGGTATGTTATCCTCTTGTTTTGGTATTCACAGATAGTTTTGTTCAATAGCTTAAATCAACAACAATGGTTCATTTAGATGTAAGTTCCTTTCTCATTATATACCTTGCATAAAAGAAAATCCACATAATTTGAACTTTATTATATCCGAATATCAAGTTGTCATCTGTCACGTTTCAAATACATTAAGGTACTTCTTTCTTCCAGTACTGACACTGGCTGTACTAATGTTTGCTAACTCCAACACCAATATCTATATCTCAAAGCATTTGTCAGAATATTTTTGAAAATTTACATTATTTATATTTACATATTGTATTCGAGTTGCAATATAAAAATAGTCTAAGATATCCAAAGGATTTTATACATTCTAAAACAAAGAACACTATTTTTAATATTCTCATATATAATTTTTTTTTAACTGATAGACTGTATCTTAGTTGTAAAAATTGCAAGATGGCATTAAATTATAAGATTTGCGTACCACTAATATCTCAACAGCAAATATTTCAAAAGCATCACGCCTGTGTACTGAGAAGAATGGAATCATCAGTCTACAAAATGACACATTAACAGATTGCAATGAAAATTTAAAGAATCTTAGCGAGAAGGTAATATCTTATGCCTGAGTTGCCAGTTAATAACAAGCTGAACCAAAACAAAGGGGGAACAGAATCATAAAAAGAAAGAAAAAGGACAATAAAATAAACAATGACACTTAAGCTGTATCAAAGATATTATTCTCTCTTAACTAGAGGACAGTTTAACTTGTTATTATGTGCACAGAATTGTTGACTTCATCATTGAGATACTTTTATGATCAATCATATACTTCCCAGAAAATATGTACATATCTCTGTAACAAATAAAAAAAAACACAGTAACACTGACAAAGGACTAACATAGATTTCCCTTTATCCTGATAGTTAAGAAGAAAAATCTTTTATAAAAAAAAATACTTTGACAACCTGAGGACATCTTAAAGTGCTTCAGTCAACAATATATTGTGAAATGTATGTATCACCACTATGTAGACAGGAATAACATTTAATTCTGCACAACATAGTTCTATCTTTAATTTCGAGGTGTTGATTGATATATACATGTTGGACAGGACACTGGGAAAACTCCCCTACTCACATTTGGGTCATTTATGTTCACTTAAACAAACTGAAGCAGTGCCTTCAAAAAAACAATACCTCTAGCTATAGAGTTTTTCTTCAGTGCTCCGTTGATGTATCAGCAGAGATTACATTCTCAAACTCCTGAAGTGAAGTTTGAGCCCACAATTTTGAGATGAGAACATAATCTTTGAGCAAAGCTTTCAAATCAGATGATCAGAACCTACCTTCAATTCAACACCAACGAAACTAAATCATTCAATCTTAGAGATATGAGAGCTATGCAATGCTTATCAACATTATACAGTGGCTCAGTGATTAGCACTGCTGCCTCACAGCACCATGGACCCGGGTTTGATTCCAGCCTCAGACGACTGTCTGTGTGGAGTTTGCACATTCTCCCCGTATCTGTGGGTTTCCTCCGAGTGCTCTGGTTTCCTCCCACAGCCCAAAGATGTGGAGGTTAGGTGGATTGGCCATGCCAAATTACCCATAGTGTCCAAGGATGTGCAGGCTAGGTGGGTTAGCCATTGGAAAGGCAGGCTTACAGGGATAGGGCAGGACGGTGGGATGTTCTTCGGAGCGTCAGTGTGAACTTGATGGGGCAAATGGCCTGCTTCCACACTGTAGGGATTCTATGATATTAGTTATCTTTCTTATCTGTATTTAACTATCGGCACGTATCAATTAGGGAGCTTATATATAATCAATGTTTGTGTAATTTTTTTGTTCCATTGACAGATAATGAAATACAGTGGCATTACAGAACAAGAATTGGTGAAAATTGCAATGGCTGCTCAGATGCTGACCTCAGAACCACATGAACTAACTTCAGAGAACATCAGCCTCGCTGCTCAAATAGTGCAACGCATTTTGAATCAGTCTGATATACTGGACTCAGTTGAGGTGAGATGAAATTACTGTTTCATTCATTTTGAAATGAAATGGTAGAGAGCAGCCTAAAATTTTAGAATAAGGCCAGTTGACAGCTGAGTGGTATTTACCGCTGGGCTGTTATTCCAGAAACTCAGGCAATGTTCTGGGGACCCAGGTTCGAATCCCACCACAGCAGATAGTGGAATTTGAATTCAATAAAACTCTGGTTCACTAATGCTTTTTAGGGAAGGAAACTGCCATCTTTACCTGGTCTGGCCCACATGTGACTCTAGACCCACAGTCATGTGATTGACTCTTTACTGCTTCCTGGACAATTAGGGATGGGCGATAAATGTTGGCCTAGCTAGCAACACCCTCATCCTGTGAATAAATAAAAACAAATGAAACTGAACTGGACAGGCCAAATAGAGTCATAGAGTCTTACAGTATGGAAACGGGTCCATCAATCAAATCTGTCCATGCCAACCATAATCCCAAACCAAACTAGTCCCACTTGCCTCCAAACATTTCTTATTCATGTACTTTTCCAAATGTCTTTTAAACATTGTAACTGTACCTGCATCCAGCACTTCCTCTGGAAGTTCATTCCACACACGAACCACTCTCTGTACAAAAAAGTTCACATCTTTTTTATAATCTTTCTTCTCTGACCTTAAAAATATGTCCCCTAGTCTTCAAATCCCCCACCTTAGGGGAAAGATACCTGCCATTCACCTTATCTATACCGCTCGTGATTTTATAAACCTCTATAAGGTCACCCCTCAACCTCTTACACTCCAGTGAAAAAGGCCCCAACCTATTCAGCCCCTCCTTATAACTCAAACCATCCATTCCTATTAACATTCTGGTAAATAATAAATATTGCTGAAAAAACAGATCAGAAATAGGGAAACCTGTGGTGAGTTAAGCCATCTTCTGATTCTACAAAACTTGGCAATCACAAGGCCAAAGTCAGGATTGTGATGCAATACTCAGTTTCCCTTCTTAAGAGTCAGGACCCTCATCTCAGAATCAACTACCTCACTCTCCATCAAAGTAACTTTGTGGCTGTTCACCCTGCAGATTTTATATACTGCTGCTATGGGTGTCCGTGGTTGTAGGGATAAACATTAAGTGCAGTAGTTGGGTTGTAATCAAGCAAATTGCTCTGTTCTGGATGATGTTGAATGACTTGGCAATTTACTTGCTTTGAAATGGTTGTATGAATCTAAACATCTCTGGTTTTCGGTTTATGATTTACAGGCGGCTTCTTTGGCAATAAATATAATCAGTCAACTTCTCAATGTTAATGAAACAGCGTTCGATCCCACAAACAAAGATATCTTTAACATCACACAAAGGTGAGGCAATCTTCAGGTATATGCATCAAGAATCAATGTAATGAATCTTTGTTAGTGTTGAACACACAATCTGGCAATACCAGCTCGCAAAGGAAAACGGTGGTTCTATGATTTTACCAGTTGAACTGTATGGGAGTTTTGGCTGTCCAGTAACAGCACATTTTATTCAAATGTTCAGTGTATGTACTATTGAAAAAATAATTTGTTTGATGCTGAACTTTTCATAATGTAAATATGTTTACAGTAGAAGAAACGTTTGTAGCTGTTACATTTTTCAGACATCTTAAAACTTTCTTTATGCAGGTTTGAAGTAATCAAGTCTGGATATCCTTCCAGCAAGTCCTATTTGGTGATCAGTTATGTTATATCTTCATAAGGTCCCTCCTCCTGGCTTCAAAATTGAGTGTCATATCAGAACTCAATCATATTGAACAATGAAAATCTAACTTATATATACTTTCCGCACAAAGTTTATCTCCCACTCTCCAAGGAGACAAGAAATAAAAAGCAGACACCCTAGAAATTTAATTGTGCCCCATAAGTGAGAACTGGTAGCATGCTCAGTAATCAATAGTATCATTTATTCATGTCAACATGAAGATTTGATAGAAACTCGTTAACAGGAGTCAGAGGCTGAGTATAATAACTCATTGGCTACTCACCTTTTTAAGAGGAAATTGACATAAAATAGGTGGAAAGGTCCAGCCAAAGCACATAAGTTCTCTTTTGTTACTTAATAGGCTCTGGCCTTGGTGTCAACAGGAGTGGGAAAATCCTATTCTGCTTAAGGGTGGAAAGTTCTGCAGGTAGTACTCTGCTCCAATAAAAAAAACAAGATACCACAGATGTTAGAAATCTGAAATGAAAAGAGAAAAGGCTGGAAATATCCAAAAGTGCAGATAATATTTTGAGAAAGAGACAGAAAAACTTCCCATGACTTACTGTGAGAATTGGACATTGGACAAGACATCATCAGTCTGAAATATGAGCACTGTTTCTTTCTCCATAGCTGTTGCCTGACCTGTTGAACATTTGTAGCATTTTCTGTTTTGACTTTCAGTCACACTGGTGCCATGGAAATTTTGATATTTGTCAACTTGCCTCTGGGAACCAGTGTTGACAGATGTTTTCACTGTGGCCTGGGGCCGGGTTAGAATCTGTGTCTGATTCCTAATAGTTTGTCTGTGTGTAATTGTTCCAGTTTAGCAGCATCTTCAATGTCTCCTAATCAGAAAATATAAGGTCACCATAGTCCTAAAGGGTTGTTCTCTCATTAGAGATACATGGCAGGTGATGAGTTTAACCTGAGAGTCACCACACCTCAGGCCAGGAAAGTGGTTGAGAAGGTAGGATCTATTATAGTTACTTCAGCCAGTGTGGGAATTGAATACCACACTATTGTCAGCACTCTGCATTACAAACCAGCTAACTGAGCTCACTGTCTACAGAGTTAAACAAGAATCAGTGTACTTAACCAGAACAATGAAGATTTGCAGATTCATATATCTTCTAAGAAAACTTGAGGTACTGTTAATTGGGATTGTTATTTGGGCTTTAGTTAGGTCAAGAATGCATAGGTTTACATCCTGCAGGATCAAAGCTTTAGTTAAAGCTGAAACAATAATGCCTAAATGTTGACCCTATGTATATGTATTTTAGAAACCAAAAAGCTTCTTATTAAATCTGTGAGTGAAATGCACTCTTTATATTTATTCCTTGTATAGGGACAATGAAACAAACAAATGTTATGGTTCAAAAATACAAGAAATGCTTTGCTGACAACTGTGGCTTTCATACACTGATGATTGTAGTGTCAGTCAAATTTCACCTCAATCCACCTCAAAAATAAAGACAATTTCATGGCAAATAAACCACTAGTTTAACACTTAAAATGTTGTATTTGCTGGTGGTATTTATTGAAAACAGATGTTACTTTAGTAAGTGTAAGACAGATTGTGAGCTCCAGTTTCACCAGCATTTGCACCAGTGACATGTAATCTGAACACAAACTAATAATGTGACTAAAAGATTACTGCATAACTACAATGGGCTGAACTTTTGCAAAGTCATGGAGACTCTGCAGATCTTTAAAAATGGTCAGTTTATGGGATTTCTTGCCGCAATTCTGGTGTTCGACTTCTCACTGGCTTGGATGAAGGGTGTTTTGGCATATGAACTTGTTTTCCTGACCTGGCTGGTTCTATTGTGGTGTAGGCATCTCCTAGACCTCCACAATTGTTGTGAAGTCAAAACAAGTTCTGAAAGATTCATGGTTCACAACCCCTTGGAATTGTCATGAACCATAGTATCGATTCAGAAACCAAGAACCAAGTGCTGCCACCTACAGCAGCAGACTCTGCTTCTACTTTCTGTATGGTCCTGTTTGTCAGTATTTTCAACCAGCTTGGTGCTGTTCCCTCATAATTAGCATTAGATTTAGAATTAAAATAGAATTAGAATTTGATTTTATTGTCACGTGTACTCAAGTACAGGAATACCGGAGTACAGTGAAAAGTGTACGAAGTCCCCATTCTCTGCACCATCTTGGTTACACATTTGATTACAAAACTGGAATAAAAAGGAACAGCAGAAATAAAGGAAACAAAGCTAAAAGGAACGAGAAACATCCATGTATTAAAGTCTTACTTAAGTCTTATCTCCATGCAGGCACCCAAACAACAGCCTGGAGTCTGCCACAACTCTCTCCCAACATTTCTTTCATGTGACAAGTGGGAAAATGGAGTGGGAAAGGAAAAATTGCAGCTGCCTGGCTACTTAACTTCACCACCTGTAATATCAGAGATTGGCAAAATGATGTTAGATAGCTGCCCTGGTGGCATCATTCCATATTTTATATAAGTATGGGGTCACCCCAGCCAGAATGAGGCCGTGAATCCAGCTCTATATGTATTTGTGTATATGTGTTTCTAATACTTGCAAATAAGGTACTTATTTTGCATTTCATTCTAGTGTTACAGAGATTTTGGGAGATGTTCTCACAGATTTAGAAATTAATTTCAGTCAGGTGGTCCAGCCCAACCTTGCAGCTTCATCCATCATATTAGAGAATGGCACAACACATGGAATTATGCTGTCCGTATTAAAAGGTACAGCTTTACTTGATCTTATTTTTACTACAGGATACACAGTCATAGAGCATCTACAGAAGAGCCATTTTTTTTAGATAACAAGAAACTTTATTGCATGATAGTAATAAGTATAACTACATTTGATCAGGCAAAATTCATATAAATGATCTGGATGTGAATATAAGAGCTATATTTATTAAGTTTGCAGATGACACCAAAATTTGTGGTGTAGTGTACAGCAAAGAAGGTTACCTCAGAGTACAATGGGACTTGATTAGATGGGCCAATGGGCTTAGGAGCAGCAGATGGAGTTTAGTTTAGATAAATGTAAGGTGCTGCATTTTGGAAAGGCAAATCAGGGCAGGACTTATATACTTAATGGGGTGCAGGTTCATGGTTCCTTGAAAATAGAGTTGCAGATAGACAGGATAGTGAAAAAAGGCATTTGGTATGCTTGCCTTTATTGATCAGTGCATTGAGTTTAGGAGTTGGGAGGTTATGTTGCAGCTGCACAGGACATTGGTTATTTTGGAATACTGTGTTCAATTCTGGTCTCCCTTCTATAGGAAAGATGTTGTGAAAGTTGAGAGGGTGCGGAAAAGCTTTACAAGGATGTTGCTAGGGTTGGAGGGTTTGGGCTATAGGGAGAGGCTGGTTAGGCTGGGGTTATTTCCCCTGGAGCATCAAGGTTGAGGGGTGGCCTTATAGAGGTTTATAAAATCATGATGGGCATGGATAGGGTGAATAGTCAAGGTCTTTTCCCCAGGGTAGAGGAGTCCAAAACTAGAGGGCATATGTTTAAGGTGAGTGAGGAAAGTTTTAAAATGGACATAAGAGGCACTTCTTCACGCAGATGGTGGTGCATATATGCAATGAGCTGCCAGAGGAAGTGGAGGAGGCTGATGCAATTACAACATTTAAAAGCCATCAGGATGGGTATATGAATAGGAAGGGTTTAGACAGATGTGGGCCAAATGCTGGCAAATGGGACTAGAATAATTTAGGAAATCGTGGACGAGTTAGACTGAAGGGCCTGTTTCCTTGCTGTACATCCAAGACTCTAATTACCAGGACCTTAGAGAGCTGGTATCAGCTCCCAATGAAAGCTAAAGTTGAACTCCCTGTCTCTACTTGCAGGCTGTGAGTGACACATTGAGTGGAGCCTATGTAAAATGAACATTAACTTTTTCAAAACCATTATCTATTTATAGATCCCTTCCCAAGCATTCTGTTGTATAGTTAACCTACTATGCAATCTTGTATATAACATTAGTACATTTAGTACCAACCCAAGTCTTCCCAAGTCACTGACTTCACAAATACAAGCAGGACATAGAAACCATAGAAATGAAACAGCACCATTTGGCCCATCTTGTCTATGCCAACCTAAAAACACAGAGATAACCTTTCTAATCCCATATTCCTGCATGTGACCCATAGCCCTGCAGCTTACAGCACTTAAAGTGCAGATCCAGGTACTTTTTGAAAGAATTCACAGTCTCTGCCTCCAACACGAACTCAGGCGGCAAATTCCAGACACCCACCACCCTCTGCGTAAAAATGTTTTTCCTCACGTGTCCTCTAATTCTCTGCCACATAGCTTGAACCTATGACCCCTAGTTTTTGAACTTTCTGCCTACTCTATCTCTACCTCTCACTATTTTGGATACCTCAATAATGTTACTCTCAGCCTTCTCTATTCCAACGAAAACAGCTCCAACTTCTCCAATTTCTCCTCATAGCTACAATTCTTCAGCCCTGGTAACATTTTAGCAAATTTTCTTTGCATTCTCTTCAGATCAATTATGTCCTTCCTGTAATATGGTGACCAGAACATTTCACACTTTTCTCAGAATGTACTCTCTTTGGTTTTCGAAGAATGGTGGATCTCTTGCTTGAGGATTGTGGACCCTGATTATGATCTATTGATCATTACTTCTAGGTCTTTTGAAACATTTCTTGATGTCATCATATGTAATCTGAACAATTATTTCTTCTTTTTAAGTTCTGCCATGAGTGAATGAGATCTTATAAAGGTTGGCCCTTGACTAGATGGTTGACTACAGTTTTAATGCTGGTCCAGTCCTTTAACTACCGTTTGCTTCTGGAGCAGTGGTTTGGCAACAGTTTGTTCATGGATCATGTGTTGTGTTGGAACTTGTGAGACTCTTTTTGACTTCTTAAAGAAATTGAAGTCCAAAATGAATGCTGACTCAAAAGTGAGGAGCATTGATTGTGAATTTTGCCAGCAATGTCTGTTTTTATTTCAATGCTCTTAAAGTGATAACCTCATTTCTTTATAAGTATTTTCTTTGCTTTTGGATTTCCTTTTTTTCATGGTGGGGTCCAAATCCTCACCACTCCACCCATGTGATATTTTCCCAGTATGTATTTCAGGCATTTGCCACCTCTCCTATTTCTGGTATTGGGTAAGTGTTGTTTGAGGTAGTTTGCTACCACCAATCCTCCTCTATCTTTGCTTTGTTTTGGACCTATCCAGTGATTAATGGTGGAGAATACACCACTGTATGGTATCTTTAGAAGAGACATTGTTTTACATAACATGAATGTCTATAGCATGATAGCAATAAATACATTTGGTAAGGCATAATTATTAGGACTTTATGAAGCATGTTATGTGTATATCTGCACCTTCCCTCCAAAAGCTAGAGTAGAACTCCTTGTCTATGGTCACAGACTGTGTATGATGCCAGTAGAATGGGTGAAGCCAATACCCCTTTAGATCGTGGACAATACCCCTTCAGAACTGTTACCTTATACAATATCATCCCACTGTAGAAAAGAAGGAAATTGTTTTCCAATCAGGTGAAAAACTGAAGAAAAGCCAGGAAGTAGGAAGTGTGTGCTAACCAACTGGCATTGCATTGTTACTAAAAAAAGAGACAGCACTATCTATGATTTTTTTAGCAAATTCTCACAACTCTTCGGCTATTTCATCATATGGGCCTTTTTAGTGTTATGCTCCCAACTGATGGTAATACTGGAAATGTCAGATGCCAAAGTAAGACCTGGCTTGAAAAACCATATGTTTTATTGTTCTTTTTGTTTGCAGTAAAGGTCAGTTCCTGAACATATTCACAAAAAGCTGCCAAAGTACTTTTGACAAAAGAACAAAGAAGTTTCTTACACAAAAGAAAAACATGAAACATAATACACTGTAAAATAACTATTTGATATGGTTTCACTACAAATGTCAGTAAGAAAGACTGAACTTTTATCCCAAAGCCAATCTTACAGATATCCGAACCACAGTGAAGAATCTGAGATAACAAGGTGTAGAGCTGGATGAACACAGCAGGCCAAGCAGCATCAGAGGAGCAGGAAGGCTGACGTTTCGGGCCTAGACCCTTCTTCAGAAACCTGCTTCCACGCTAAAGCTCCTTGTTCAGCCAGCACAGCTGCAATCTGTTTCTTTTTGACAAATTTATGCATTAACCCAGTGCTATTTTCTTTGGTTAATGTCTCTTTCTAAGACACTTAAACTATCTGCTAACTCGTCTCACTTACTACTGGATATGGGTTCTTTATATCCACATCTTCAACAGCTTTGTAGGATATCTTTCCTTTTTGATGCCTCCACAGCCTTCTGCTTCTGAGTTTTCTTCTAAGCAGCTCAGGATTTTTACCCAGCCCTGATGGCCTGGTCTGCTAGTAACAGCATCTCTGCTGTTAGGAACCTCTTCTGTCTGACTGAACTGATTTATTTTTCTGAATGAAACTGCTTCCAAGCCCTTCTCTCTCTTTCTTTCTGGGTTGTAAACCTCAAGTCAACAAATACTAGACCAGTTACCTTCTGGGGCGGTAGGGGGCAGTAGGGAATAGGGAAATGTGGTTTGCTAGACGTATAGCTAAAGTTATGTGATTTCTTCAACATACCTAGTGACTTTAGCTCTCTGTTCGAAATTACTTCCTGACTTTAAAAAAACAATCAAACCTTCAAAAAGTTGAAAACTAAAATCTATTTTCCTTCACTTTAGAATCTAAGTTTCCAAATAAGAATACTATATTATGAGCCATTATCACATCAGGGATAGGTGATTTTCATTCATAAAGCTCTTTCTCTTCCTTCTCAGTCTGTGTTGAAACCTGGGAAGACAGAAAGATACAGGTGAAGAATAAATAAAGAATGAGAAGTTTTAAGAGGCTCAGAAGTTATTGAGGAGAAATAATTTGAAGAGAGTGAGAGGACCATAAGTAAACTAGGAGGGAGAGAGAAGATAGGCAGATATAACAAAAAAGAGAATGGGCAGAATTTAATGCCCACAATATTCACACAAAATTCCAATATTTTTAACAGAAGAACACAAGTTTATCACCCAAGGAAAATAAACAGTTAAAGTTATACCCAAGACATTTCAGAAAGATCTTTACATAAACAGAAAAACAAAAGTTTTAATCTTTTTCCTCAAAGCATCCTGTGAAGTGTCACTCTTATTTTAGATCTTATATAACTGACTCTACCCAATTTTGCAGACCTAGAGAAAATTTTCCAGTGCTGTTGGTCTTAACCTCTTTTCCGTTCAATTAGCTTGAAAAAATCTACACAAATGCTCACGGATTGGAGATTTCACAAACCAACCTGCACTTCTTTTGATGTGAAATCTGAACTGAAGTTTCTTCTGAAGTGAGCTCAAGTTATTATCGACCCCTGGTCAGTTTTTTCTGTGTGTCACAAAATTTCAATTTTGCAAACCCTTGATCAATTAAATCCACAGGATTATATACTTGTTTGAAAATAATATAGTTAGTTCACTGTTCCAAATATCCTTCTGACATCATAAAACAAAACAGTCATCTTCATAGAATTAAAACACATATCTATTTTACTTTCATGTTCAGATCTAAATTCCAAATGATTGCAATCTATTGTACACTTTTTATCACAAATGCAGTCAACATTAGATCACACTAAATTCCTACTAATCCAAGGTTACTCTTACAGATATGCCCACAAACGACTTAAAGATGAACCATTGTTATCTGATATTTTTTCAGATTTTACTGTGTCCCAGCAAGATGAGAATATTTTAAATTACTGACATTTCTAAAATTATGCATTGTCTCTATTACAGGATGTGATGACACTTTAGTATCGAAACGAATTGAGTTGAACACCAATGCCACAAAGTTCTTACTCAATACAAATGCAGAAGTTCAAATGTTTGTCAATGTTTCCACAAGTAAGTATGTAGCTCCCTGATTTCTTCAGAGAAGCCATTTTAGTAACTCATAAAAAAACTTTTTAGAATTGTTTTTCATTATCCTGGGCTTTCAGATTTCTGAGTTACAAATAACAATGACATAATTGCTTTTACAACAACTAACTTAACATGCCCAAATCAGGTGGTGCAGATGTTTTCCACTACAATTCCATGTCATTATAGACTTTATGTAGGTGTGATTAATGCACATGTTGAGGTTAATGTCTCTGAAAGGTTCAGGTTTTACAGGACAGCATTAGGGTACGGAAACAGAAATTTCCAAAAAGGCTCAGCAGGGCTGGCAGCTGCCACACCTGTTGAACCTTTCCAGCAATTTCTGTTTTTGTTTCTGATTTCCAGCATCCACAGTTCTTTTAGTTTTTTTAACAGGGCATGGAATTGAGTTCAGAGTTTCCTTTGATTATTATTGCCAAGGAAAGGCTGAGGAAAGGAGATGAGGGGTAAAACATTGATGATAGGGGACCACTGGCAAGCAGGTTGTGATTAATCTTCTGCCTCCCAAATCAGTAAAAGGATCTGATTTAACGTTACTTAAAGCTGCTTCCAAATTTCAAAGTAGATTACTTCAACGGCATCTGCTATCTTTCACATAGGTTTGACACATTCTGTGTACTGTAGCCAGTGCCCACAATGCTACAGTGCTTTCTTCCCTAGCAGCAATGAACTTCTATAGAAACAGTACAGCTGAGAATTTGCCATGCATATGTGTAATTGACTTTGAAACAGGATAATGACTTTGTATAAAACAAAGAACTGTGGATGCTAGGGGTCGGAAACAAAAACAGAAATTGCTGGAGAAATTCAGCAGGTCTGGCAGCATCTGTGGGAGGAAAAAAAAGTGAATATTTCAGGTTTGGTGACTCTTCATCAGAACTGATAGCAGCTAGGAAAAAGTGGTATTTATTCTGAAGATAGGGATGGGCAGGCAACACACCATACCAACACTTCTGTCTCAAGCCTGCTGTAGTGCTCTAGGAAGGCTTAGCACAAGCTTAAAGAACAGCATTTCATCTTTCGCTTGGGGACCCTAGGATTCAAAGTCAAGTTCAATAACTTTCAAAAACCGGAAGAACTGCGGATGCTGCAAATCAGGAACAAAAACAGAAGTTGCTGGAAAAGCTCAGCAGGTCTGGCAGCATCTGTGAAGGAAATAATCAGAGTTAATGTTTCAGGTCCAGTGACCCTCTTTCAGACCAAGGGTTACCGGGCCTGAAATGTTAACTCCGATCTCTTCTTCACAGATGCTGCCAGACCTGCTGAGCTTTTCCAGCAACTTCTGTTTTTGTTTCTGATTTACAGCATCCGAAGTTCTTTTGGTTTTTGTTTCGTATTTAACTCACTGCCACATCTCTTCTAGGCATGCACACCTTGAAGAAGTTCTGCTCCTCCCTCCGATGGGATTTCCGTTCCAATCTTTCTTCTGCACCACCGACATTCATTTCACTATTATTCCTGGTATTTGACTAAGTATTTGCTAAATCTCAATTCAACAGCCATATCACATTCCTCAGTGACTGCCTCCGACTCAGACTCACCCCACGTGGATTCCAGCTGGAGTTTCATCCCTCATGTTTTGCAACCTCCCAGGGTCACAGATATCTCCACGATGTTCAACATTCCACAGACAGCTGCTCTCACTGCATCCTGAGATCTACACTCAGTGCCATGCAGAGTCACATGCACACTCTCGATCTCTCTCTCTGTAGCATCGCATCATGCTGGCTCAGGGCTGCGCCACTCCACAGTTCCACGTCATCCTCCGGCTCATTCTTTTCCTTTCAGGCATCAAGGCCCACAAGATGCAACAACTCCAAGATACCCATGGCCCTCTGGAACCTTCCACTTCCGTCTTTCCTTCTGACTCCATCCCCTCTCCTAAACCCACTGCCTGTCAAGTATTCACCATCCCTCCTAACCTTCCGCTCTCCGATGATGAATGTTTTGTACTCAGCAAAGGCCTCAGCTTTATTGCTCTGCGTCCCCACCTTAATGAATTTCAGGCACGACATAACGTCAAACTCTTCTTCCATCGTCTTCGCTTCCGTGCCCATTTCTTTGGACAAGAGCCCTCTCCCTGTCCCACAGACTCCTTTGCCCAGTTCCAACACTGTCTCTCCACCTGGACCCCAACCTCTGGCCTTATACCTGCACTCAGTCTATTCATTGAGAACTGTTGACATGATTTTGGTTGCCTCAATATCTCTGCCCCCCTCACTAAATCCAACCTATCTCCCTCTGAACTTACTGCACTCTGTGTACTTAGATCTATCCCTGACTTTGTTCTTAAGTCTGCCAACAAGGGTGGTGCTGTTGTAGTCTGGCGCACTGACCTCTACGTTGCAGAGGCTGAGTGCCAGCTCTCAGATACCTCCTCCTACCTTCCCCTGGACCATGACGCATCAGACCATTGTATCTTCTTTGGCAACTGATCTCATTTCATCTGGTGACCCACTCCCCACCCCACAACAACTGCTTCCAAGCTGATTGTGCCCCAGCCCCACACAGCTCGCTTCTAGCTCCTTCCAAAGATCCACAAACAAGACTGGCTGGGCAGACCCATTGTTTCAGCCTGCTCCTGCCCCACAGAACTCGTCTCTTCCTACCTTGACTCAGTCTTTTCTCCCATGCTCCGATCCCTGCCTGCGTACATCTTTGATTCCTCTGACACCTTACACCGGTTTCAAAACTTCCAGTTTGCAGGTTCCAGCCACCTCCTCTTTACCATGGACGTGCAATCCCTTTACACGTCCATTCCCCACCAGGAGGGTCTTAGGGGTCTCTGCTTCTTCTTGAAACAAAGACCTGAACAGTTCCCCACCCACCACTACCCTCCTCCGCTTGGCTGAGCTCATCCTCACCCTCAACAACTTCTTTTTTAACTCCTCTCATTTTCTTCAGGTCAAAGGGGTGGCCATGGTTACCCACATAGGCCCTAGTTATGCCTGTTACTTCGTGGGGTACATGGCACATTCCTGTTCCAGTCCTATTCCAGCCTCCACCCACAACTCTTTCTCCGAATGATATCATCAGTACTGCTTCCATCTCTCGTCCGGAATTGGAGAAGTTCATTTCAATTCGCTTCCAATTTCTGCCCTGCCCTCACTTTCACCTGGTCTATCTCTGACTCCTCCCTTCCCTTCCTCAACATTTCTGTTTCTATTTCTGGGGATAGACTGACCGCTAATACCCAATATAAGCCCACTGACTCCCACAGCTACCTGGACTATACATTTTCACACCCTGCTTCCTGTAAAGACTCCATCCCATTCTCTCAGTTCCTCCATTGTCATCGGGTATGTTCAGATGAGGCCAACTTCGACAAGGGAGCCTCGAAAATGTCCACCTTCTTCCTCAATCGAGGATTTCCCAGCACCATTGTTGACAGGGCTCTCAACCGGGTCCGACTCATCTCCCGCACTTCTGCCCTCACCCCTTCTCTTTCTTCCCACAACAGTGATAGGGTTCCCCTTGTCCTTACCTACCATCCCACCAGCATCCACATCCAGAAGATCATCAGATGCAATTTCTGCTACCTCCAGTGAGATGCCACCACCATATTCCCTTCCACTCCCTTGTCTGCCTTTCACAGGGACCGTTCCCTCCGGGACACCCTTGTCCACACTTCCTTCATCCCCCAAACCTCCACAGCCCTACGGCACCTTCCCTTGTAACCGGTGAAGGTACAACACCTGCCCATTTCCTCTTCTCTCCCCAGTATCGAAGGGCCCAAACATACCTTCCAGGTGAAGCAACACTTTACCTGCACTTCCCACAATCTAGTCTACTGCATTCGCTGCTCACAATGTGGTCTCCTCAATATTGGGGAAATGAAGCGTAGACTTGGTGACCGCTTCGCAGAACATCTACGTTCTGCTCGCAAAAAAAACCCCAAGTTACCTGTTATAACAAGGTGTAGAGCTGGATGAACACAGCAGGCCAAGCAGCATCAGAGGAGCAGGAAAGCTGACATTTCAGGCCTAGACCCTTCTTCAGAAAAACATCAGCTTTCCTGCTCCTCTGATGCTTTTT
>NC_063342.1:27039559-27077286 GCF_021869965.1 Rhincodon typus
TCAGAGGAGCAGGAAAGCTGATGTTTTTCTGAAGAAGGGTCTAGGCCTGAAATGTCAGCTTTCCTGCTCCTCTGATGCTGCTTGGCCTGCTGTGTTCATCCAGCTCTACACCTTGTTATCTCAGATTCTCCAGCATTTGCAGTTTCTACTATATCCAACCTACCTGTTGCCTGCCACTTTAACACACCATACTGTTCCCTAACCAACATCTCTGCCTCTGGCTTGCTGCAGTGTTCCAGCAAAGCCCAACACAAGCTGGAAGAACAACACTTCATTTTCTGCTTGGGGACTCTGCACCCTCTGGACTCAATATTGAGTTCAATAATTTTAAGGCCTAAACTCTCCATTGTCTTAGGCCCCTACCCCACACACCAGGCCTTGTTACCACATAACCCGTCACTACACTTGACCTATGAAGTAAAAACTGAAAGAACTGCGGATGCTGTAAATCAGGAACAGAAACAAAGTTGCTGGAAAAGCTCAGCAGGTCTGGCAGCATCTGGGAAGGAAAAAACAGGGTTAACGTTTCGGGTCCGGTGACCCTTCCTCCGAATTACACTTTACCTATTGTTAGCCACTAACAATCCCCATTAACGACTATTCACCCTCCTAGCCAGGTCGTTATCGCCTCCTTTGTCTATCCAACTGTTGTTCTCTCTCTATGGGCTCTATCCTATCATTTACTCCCTACCCCACCCCCCTCCCTATTTTCTGCATATAAACCAACATTTTCCCAGCTACCAAAAAAAAGGGGTTCTAAGGAAGGGTCACCGGACCTGAAATGTTAACTCTGATTTTTTTTCTCCACAGATGCTGCCAGACCTGCTGAGCTTTTCCAGCAACTTCTGTTTTTGTTCAACAACTTTACAGCTTAATTCCATCCTTTCATATTTTTTACCCCTTCCCACACCCTGGTCCTGCATGACATGGGTTACTTTCAGCACAGTGAACCCATTCTCACCACACTTTGTCCTCTTATCACATGACATTGGTTGCTTTCAGCAAAGCCTATCCATTCCCTCCTATTCCTAGCTTTCACTATCACTTATTTAGGTTACTAACAACATTTCCTTTGTCTGCATAACCCTTTCATATCTCTCTCTCAGGGTCCATCCTCACCTATCCTCTCACTTCCCCCACCACCCCCGTTGTCTTTAGCATATCACTTTTCTCTAGCTACTATTCAGTTCTGCTGAAGTGTCACCAGACTCATTTTGTTAATTCAGTGTTCTCCCCACAGATTCTGCCAGACCCGTTGAGTTTCTCTCACAATTGTTTCAAATAGTTTTGTATGGGAAGCAAAGATAAATCAGAATACTCTGCATAAAGTAATACATGGAAACAGATATTTTGGCCCATCTAGCCAAAACCTAGACAGGGTTTACTCTCTATTACAGCAATAGTTCCGACAACATTTAAAATCCATTCTTTTCTCAGATATCTATTCAAACTAATCTGGAATATCCTAACTAAAATTAAACCCACAGTCGCACAGCTCTCTGTGTCAATTGTTCTTCCATGATTAAAGTCATATCTTTCTTTGTCCTTATACTTCTTCATGCTAGGCAGCATCTTAATGACGGTGTATTGTACTCTGCCTAAAACTTTAATTTCCTTCCTATGGTACAAAACTGAACAACACATATAGTATTCTAACTGAAATTCTGCGCCAAGTCAAGCAATACCATCCCAGGCAAAATTCCAAGATGAGATCTAAACAAGCTAAAGTTGTGTTGCAAGTCATCCTTGGAAAGGATGTTTATTTTGTACAGATAGTACTCAAGATGGAAAATTGGGAATTATCCTGTATCAAAATGGCAAGTTCTTTCAGTCCAAGCTCTATCAGAGTACTAGCAACCAGAGTCGACAAGTTATTTCTGGAAATATTGCAGAAGGAGTTCTGAATGGTGTTGAACTACTTTTTAACCCAAAGGTAAGAATACTAGTTTATCTTACATATGCCAACATTCCAACGGGACTTGCTGCAAAACAGAAAGACAGAACTGTCATGGAATTAATTTTAGGATGGGTGGCCATCAGAAGTTTCAGTAAACTAAGGTCTATTTATCATTTGAAGTACAACTGGTTGCATTAATAATTTCTAATACCTAGTCTAAGAGTTGCTTCAAATCAAGGTCAGACACGTTGACATCAACATTTAAAATACAGAGTGCTCCCATAATTCTTAATGAGAGGAGATAACTTATAATACAAAGTGGAAAAGAGCAAAGTTCATTGGCCCATCTACTGATTAATCACCAAGATTGTTTAAAGTTCATAAATTACTGCTATTTTAAACACATGTATTGGAGAAACAAGCAATTACAAAGGAACATGATTAAGGATGTCAGTGAGACCAAACGTAGACTACGTGACTGTTTCGTTGAGCATCTCCGCCTGGCCCAAAATGGCCAGCCTAACCTTCCAGTCACCATCCATTTCAACTCCCTGTCCCACTCCCCCCCTGACATGTCCGTCCTCGGCCTCCTCCAGTGTTACAGTGAATCAGATTGCAAATTTGAGAAACAACACCTTATCTTCCGCCCTACAGCCCAGAGGATATAACATTAAGTTCTTTAATTTCTAATATCCTTCCCACCCTTCTCCTGGCTCCATTTCCAGCCCTGTCTTCTCCCTTTCATTCCACCTACCACGTCCTCCTTTCCCTTCCAGCTACCAATCGGATTCATCCCTCCCATCAACAAACCAGGTTGTACCTGCAACCACTGATCACCTATCACCACCAGTCCGCTACCATCACCCCACTTAATCTGCAGCTCCCCCTATCCCCACATCCAGTCCTGAAGAAGGGTAATATCTGAAGTGTTGACTTCTCTTCCTCCAGATGCTGCCTGGCTTGCTGTGTTTTTCCAGGTTCTTGTTTGTCTACCTTAGAACAGAAGTTTGTTTTTTT
The DNA here is from genome assembly GCF_021869965.1 of Rhincodon typus. Classification (NCBI taxonomy): domain Eukaryota; kingdom Metazoa; phylum Chordata; class Chondrichthyes; order Orectolobiformes; family Rhincodontidae; genus Rhincodon; species Rhincodon typus. Next base: position 27,042,474 of record NC_063342.1, read on the forward strand.
TTGAGGCAAAATGTAACATCAGGCTAAATACAGCAGGCATTTCTGCTCAGGAGTAGATCAGGTTTTCTTACACGATTGCATTCTTCTCAACTAATTACATATGCAAATGTGAGTAAAGCTTAAAATGTTATGGGCAGGAAGTATTGAATCCCAATGGGCTGTTCTGGACTCCAATTTCCAGACACTCAACTGTATTTAAAAGGTACTGTTCTGCACTTCACTGTATGCAATCCAGGACTGTTTGTGTTTTGAATTCCATATTCCTATCAACCTCTGATAATTCAATGCCTAACAAGAATCTATCTCCCTCTATCTTAAAAGTATTCAATGACCCTACCTTCACCACTTTCTGAGGCAGAGAATTTCAACGTCACACAGACCTTCTCATTGACTGTTAATTTCCCATTGTCACTCTCTAAAGGACCAACATATAATTTTTATTAATCTTTTCGTTTTTAATTACTTGTAGAAGCTCTTGTTATCCATGTTTACATTTCTAACGAGCTTCCTATCATGCTTTAATTTCTTTCTCCTGTTCAATTTTGTAGTTGGTCTCTGTCATTCTTTATTTTCTTAAATACAATACACTAACATATGATCATATAAATATGTCGTTCCAAATACTTATCTTAGACCACTCTTCTTCCTTATAAATTAAATATAAAATTCATTCTTATTGTGACCATGACTACCAATGATCTGAGATTATTACATAATACAAGATATCTAGTATAACCTGCTCTCTGGTTGGTCCTCTAATTTCTATCTCAAAAGCATTCTATGACACTTCATTCAGGCTACCATTACCAATCTGACTTTTCTAGTTTATATGCAAAGTAAAATCACCATAATTAATGATGTGCCTTTATCATGTGCTCCCAATATTTATTTTTATATATTTCATCCTACATTGTGGTTATCATTAGACAGCCTTTATACCATCCCTACTAATGACCTTTTTTTTCCCCTACTGCCCGTTGGCTCCACCCATCCAATTCTATTTCCCAGTTTCCTGAAACAAGATCATTTCTAAAATTTCTACCGATTGCACCCTTGATTAACAGAGCTAACCTACCACCAATTTCTAGCTTCTTATTCTTCCTAAATTTCATTTATACCTCAATATTCAGGACCAAATCCATGTCTTCGTGTAACCCATACCTCGATAGGGTTCAGCTCTTTTCATTATTCCTCAGATGATGAAGCAATTCATGTTTGCATGCATAATGACCTGGATAACAATATATGGGTTGATGAATGGACAGTAAACATTTTGTTGTGCACAAAAGTTCCTTTACAAAGGGTATCTTAAATGCACATTTGTTAAATAAAAACAGTCCATCTAAAGATGGTGCAGACTGGACTCCCATTTAACCGTCACTTAGTCAGCTAGTTTACTTCATTATGCATTCCTCCAACAAACTTACATCAGACCAGGCCAGAGGTTCATCTCAGCAAATATGATTGTGCACTTTTTCCACTATGACAGAAGGTCAGGTAGGGGTCAAGAAAAGATCTTGCCTTCTCCTCTCTGCTTCCCTGCGCTCCCCCATTCTCATAAGGCTTAGATTTTCAGTTCTGTCAGGTCTTGGCCAAGGGTGCAGCTGTTGTGGTGTATTTTCGTTGAAGTTTCAATGGGAATATTTTTGAATGACTACAGATATCTCCTCTTTTATCATTCTTGCATTCTTGTTCTTTTAATATCCCTTCACTGCCTAATTGCAATAATTAACATGTACCCTCCACCAGTTTTTATCTAATTCCAGCTTTTTAATCAAATCTGTTCAGACATTTCAGCTGTTAAGTCTATTTTTGTCACATAATTTTGTTTCTTTCCAGTTCTATTAAATTATTCAATTATTTTCAACATTCAGTTTTAAAGAATGGTCTACGCCAAAATATTAACCTGTCTTTTACAAATGTTGATGGACTGGCTATGCAAGCCCAGCATTTTCTGTTTTTCTTAAAATTTTTTGGGAAACAATACTGTCCTCTATTAATATTTTTGTGGCTTTAGTTTTCTGCTTAAATATAGTAATGTACCGAGAATAATCCTGGTAGTAATGCAAATATCAGTATTACCCATTGAATAAAACACATGAGTTTTATTATGAGTGTAATATATTGGAAGTGCCAAGATTTGCAGCAGCTCGCGAAGAAGGCCATCACAACATTCTCAGAACAACTAGAGGTTGTAATAAGTATGACTTTCGAATGTCATCTGAACAAACAGAAATTAAAGCTCAGATGTAATAAGGTCAAACTGATATTTTCATATATTTGGATTATCATATACAGAAATAACAAAAGCCTGATGCTTAATTTCACACAATTTTTCTTAATAAATCAATTCATTTATGTTTTTATCCAGTACAATTCTGCAGAGTATTTCATTCATGATCATGCCTGTGTGTTTTGGGACTATGATATGGATGATTGGAATACAGCAGGCTGTTCAAAGAGCACAGATGAGTTTGGTTACTTGAGATGTCAGTGCAATCATGCCACTAATTTTGCTGTGTTGATGGTAAGTCATGAATTATATCTTAATTAGGTATTATATCTTGCAGCTGCACCCAGTCTTCTGTCTTTGGAGACACTCGTTACAAGCTTGTCTGAAAGGCATCACTGACACTCATCCATCATACTCCCCTCTTGTACTCATGCCTTAATCACCTTAAACAGATGTTGTCCTCCTGTTACCAAGCTGATACAATACTCATAACACTCAATATTATTTCTTTGCAGTAGAGAAAACACAACTGCAAAGAAAAACAGAGCAGAAATGCAGCAGAAAACACGCAAGGGTGAAGAGAAGCAGGAGCCTGGAGATGGAGGGTTAGTGTGCTCTGCACTGGTACCTTGATAATCAAAAGCAATATGTGCCCCCTTCCCCATTAGGCGGGAAAATCACAGGAGGTTGCAGACGTGAGAAATGATGTGCCATGCGATCTTGAGCTCCATAAGACAGTAGTACTTGGTTGTGGGAGCTCATTCTCTGCTTGTAGATGCTGGATTGCAGTTCTCCATTCCTTGCAGCTCATTGTCTGTGTCTAACCCTTCTTCCCCGTGGAACAGTATGTTGCTGAGGAGAAGGTAGATGGTGTTGGTTTGTGGGTTGTTTTTCCATTTGCTTTATGTCAGAAATGCAAAGTAGGTCTTCAAAAGTTGCTCCAGCAGCACAGTGAAGAATGGAGAGTGCAACTGGAAGTAAGTCAAATGCAGCACAGATGAAACGACATACAAATTGGCATCGAACTGTTGAAAATACACTCTCAGAAGAAGTGTTTAAGCAGCAATGTTATATGTCTTCTATTCCGATAAGTTATAAATATTTGTGTGTATGTCTTCATGTGGTAGGTGGACTGTTACACTGATACGTTGTTTGTTGGCATATTTCTGTAGTTCGTCAGTAAAATATGGCATCTTGGAAGCTATATGCTGTTGTTCAGGTTTCCTAACCTGTCAGTATCACTGAAGAAGCACTTTCCACTATGTATTCACCTGGTCGGCCCTGTTGCTGGCTGCTGAGAAAATATATCATTTGTTTTTGCAGACAAAATCTCTGGTTAAAACACAGCTAAATGACCTTTAATATTTGAACATTTAAATTACTTACCAATAGCTCCAGTTGGCCTACAAACCTGCCTGATTAAAACCTGGAAGAAGACAGACTGATGTCAGGATCTAGAACAAAGCTTACATCGAGGGGATTCAACTTCCCACATGTTCTCCTCCAGCCACCCCTACCCTCTCTCTGTAAATATTCTGCTCATTGTCTTAAAAGCAAGTGTTACACTAAAATCTTCTCCACTAGTGAACTGCTGTACCCTAGTGCTGCAAATTATCACCAGTTACAGAAATTCTTGGTCTTAGGCTCATTTGTTGCTCTGGATTGATATTGAAAGTTTGTTCAGATGGGGCAATTCATTGATTGTGATTGAAATTATTAAGAATTTGGAAATTCTCAAGAAAGAGTCACCCTTTTTCTCTCCTTGCACATCTCTTACAAATTTCTTTCCTAATTCTTTCAGTTGCAAAGCGCACCCTCCACCACTCCCAAATACCAGCAAGACTTTGCTGAAACTGACTGCGAGCAATATCATGGATTAGCTAGTCTTTTACTAAAGTGATATAAAACATACCTTTTAAAGTTTCAGATGAACAACCACTTGTTTGAAAATAATATAATTTGCAAAACCCAACTATTATCAATCCTTTGTTTTTATTATGGTAGAGCTTCAGACGGAATTACACCTACGCTGATCCATTAAATGTTGTGTCATATGTTGGATGTGGGTTTTCAATTCTTGGGTTAACCATCACTATTACATTTCAAATTGTCACCAGGTAAGAACTTGAAATAATGCTGAAATATCAAATTATTAGTATAGTAATTATTTCAGCTGCTTTGTTACACATTGGGTGCAGATTAAACAATGTGTTATTTTCTGTCTGCTGGTTAAAAACAGATTCACATCATAGTTGTGATCTCTGGGATTGTCTGGGTGGATCTAAGTAGTTTTTGTCAGTTCTGGATAGGGGAGCATTGCAGTGGCTCAGATGACATGCATTTCCAGCCATGTACCTGGATTCTACTTCAATTCAGATAAGCACATTTCACACACTGACCTAACTATGGGATTTAGATGAGTGGCTGAGCAAGCCTCAGTGAATATTGTAGAATCTAACTTCCCTATAGGCAATGGACCCAGAGCATTGGAACCACTGGAAAGGGCTGCTTGTTGCCAGGGTTAGGATTATCCTCTTTTAACAGGTTTCTTGGATTAGTGCTCAAATATAAGATCTTCTAAGCAGTTTCTATAATGTGGACTACAAGCTGTAGCTTTTGTGGACTCATTTCACTTGAGACTTGAAACTGTCAGAAAGGAGAGGTAGACATTCTCTGTATCCCTGCTGAGACAGATACTAAGTCATGTGGTGGAAGTATAGTTTTTTTTAATACACTATTCAGCTCTTACACAAGTAAACCATGGCCACATTTTATTTAGCTTTATGAGATCTTTTTTGCATAATAATTTTACAATTATGGGATTGTGTTCAATAGCGACCAAGATCAGTGAGTGGTGAAAATAGCCTTGTTGTTGAGCATCTCTAGTGGCACAGTTCAAGGCAGCAATGGAATCCAAAGTATAGTTTTACAGGAGCCTCTTTACACACAGTTTTTACATACATTAAAATCTTAGCGTCATATAGTTGTATCGATTGTACACAACTTTGCATAATATCTGTCCTGTGGAAGCAGGAGATGGTTTAGGCACTTCCTAAATGTCTGTCTGGTCTGAGCTTGCATAATTAAGAGGTTTTAGTCCTTTTGTCCTTAAAGTTAGTAATGTTAGTAGAAATACTAGACCTGTATGATCTAAATAAGTGAGAAATTATACGTGTACTAAATAAAAGTATAGAGTATATTAAACTGTACATTCCGCAGCAGGGTTGTGAAATTTCATCTACTATTGCCAGTTTTTGACAGTTCCTACACATTCATTCATGCGGTTTCACAGATGCGCTGTTTTGAAAGTAAGTTTCTTAAAGGGAGTAGCAGCCCTATTTAATATTTATTTAAAAAGTATAAATCTATACGTTAGTACAAGATAATAGTCCTAAATAAAAGTTAGAAATAAGTAGTACAGTGTTATAGAAATAGGTAGTGTATAAGGAAATTTCAAAGAGATAAAAAAACAGCAGACTGTAGGGACGTACTGGAGAAGGAAACTGTTTGACGTCCTTTAACCTATTCAGGTCCCGAGAGACAGTTACTAAGGGCTAATTGATATTATAATTATTCCATAGTTATGAGTCAGTTATGGAGACACAATGGCGGGCATGGTCTTGCTCTGAGTTGGTTACAGTATTAACATTATTCAGGGGTAGACTTTGATACAGAAGCAAGTCTAAACATTGCTTGCAGCATAGAGCCAAAAAGAATTGAAAGCTGTAAAGAAACAGTAATAGGTTGGCAGCCTAGAAAGGGATGTTTAATTTAGTTTATCTTTAGGAGTAAAATGTACTACAAAAACACAGTTTTATGAATGAATGAATGGAAACGCAGTATAATAAACATAGAGCGTTTGTTGTGGTTCCATATATGAGTGAATGAAAACATGATAAATTAAACACAAAGGGCTTGTGAGTGAGTTAGTAAAGAGAGTAAAATGTACTTGAAAAGCACAGTTTTATGAATGAATAAATGGAAACGTGGTATAGTAAACATAGAGCACTTGTGAGTGAGTTTGTAAAGAGAATCATAATACAATATCTCACAGTTCCCCCTTTTAATCCTACTGAGACCCTCCAAAGAGAGTCACGCAATTCTTATCATAATTCAAATGTGCCACTTGGGTCTTTTAGATGTTGGAGAAGCTTGCAGAGACATGGCTTGTAATTGGGGATGGTTCATACTTTTAAAAGCTTGTTGGCAACTGCACTTTCTAAAGGAGAAAACAATGTACACAGCTAGAATAACAATAATAAACATCATGAGTACCTGTACACTAGAGGTCCCTAAGGATCCCAGCCATCCTGTAGCCCAACTCCACAGGGCAGAGAGCCATAACAGGAGGTGAAACAGGTGATAACATCAGGATACAATTGTGTGGGGAAGGCATCTCCAGTTGTACCCTTAAGAAAGTCGGTCAATAGGATCAGTCAATCAGTCAATCAGACGCTGTAACATTGAAATACCAAGAGCAATTGCTCTGTCCCATCTCTTGCCCCGCTTTGGAGGTGTTGAAAAAATACATGGACCCTTGTGTTCTTCCCTGATTTGAGGTATTAGTGATGGACAAGAATGGAGGATTATGGGTACGATCATAGCTGGACTGGTACCACCCAGCGAAGAGGGTCAGGGGATGGCTCGCAGACCTCCAGGCTTCAATACTCCCTGTCATGTTTATGAGAGAACTGAGTTTCCCTCCCTTTGGGTGCTGTACATTGGTGAACCTCCCAAGGCCCAATGAAGGGTGGGATGTGAAATTTTGATAAACATACCACTCTGCCATTTCAGATTCAGTAAAGGGAATAGGGTAGAGGAGTGGGATTCCCCCTTTTGAGGGAGTGGGAAAGTGGGAACATATCCAATACTTCAACAGATTAAAGGTTTTGGCATAAGTATAAGCCATATAGAGATAAGTATTTACATGTAACTCTGAATATCCCAATAGTACAAAAACTGCATAGCCATAATTGAGAAAATGACCATAGACACCATGGTGTCAGTCAGTCTCTGGTTCCGCTGTACTGTAGGATGTCCGTTTGATGTGGAAGGCATGAATCCAGGCCTTGTTTCCTCAGACCTTGATAGCCGACTGGGTGATCAGCAGCACCTGGTATGGTCCTTCCCAGTTCGCGCCTAAGGGTTCTTCATAGATCTTTTTCACAAGAAAATATCCACAAGGAAGGTCATGACATCGCCTGGTACAATGTTGTGATCCCTCTCTGGCAGGTCCTTCCAGGTAGCCAATACCTGTGAGGAGGCAGAACTTACAGCATCTGTTAGCGCTTGGCAGTGAGACAATAGGACATCACTCATAAGATGACAGTCGGCTCTCCGTAGGCCTATTGCCCCGAGTAGGGACACTGGCCTGCTTGTCACTATTTCAAATGGATTCAGACCTGTCATTTTGTTGGAGGTAGTCCTGACGATGCACAGAATTATTGATAAAGCTTGGAGCCACAGCATTCCTTCCTGGTGGCATTTAGCCAGTCACTGTTTCAGGGACTGATTCATTCTTTCCACCTGCCCCGATGATCGTGGATGATGGTGACAGTGAAGGTTCCAGTCAATCCTCAATAACTGGCAAACTTCTTGACACACTGTTCCCGTGAAATGGGTTCCCTGGTCCGAGTCAATGCTGGTGGATAGCCCCCACTGGGGTCTGTAATCCTTACACAGTGCCTTGGCTGTGTGATTGGCTGTGGCCTTTCTCGTGGGAGCAGCTTCTACCCATCTGGAGAACTAGTCTCTCTTTAGGTCCTGGAATGTTTCTTCCTGTTCCTTTGTCAGTGCAATTTGTTCTTTCGAGTCCCATTTTCCCTTCAGGATGTCTGCCAGGGACTGGGCTAGTAGGGTTTACGAACCAGCCCAGCACCATTTAAAGTTACACAGACCAGGAAAGCCTTCAGTTCTCGAATTGTCATTGGCTGTTGGCAGCCTGTATGGCTGCAGTCCAGCTTTAGGTGGTCTCCCTTTTCCCGTGGGAAATTTCCCGTCCTAGATATACTATCTCTTTCCGGGCGATCTGAGCCTTTTCAATACTGGCCTTATAAGCTTCCATTGCAGGTGGTTTAGGAGGGTCTTAAGGTCTATCTCATGTTGCTTCTCCATTTCTGAAGGTATCAGTATATCATCCACGTATTGAATGATAACTGACTCAGTTGGAGGTGGTTTTGTAAGGCCATATGGTATACAGTTGGGCTGTTGTGGAATCCCTGTGGGAGTCGGGTCCATGTGTTCTGTTGTTGCCGCACAGTAAAGGCAAACCACGACAGTACTTCAGGTGCTAGGGGCACTGACCAGAAGCCATTAGCCATATCTATAACTGAGAATCACGTGTGGTCTGGTGTTAAGGCATTGATTAAAGTAAAGGTGTCGACTACTGATGGGACCTTCTGATCGATGCTTTGGTTGGCCTTCCTGTAATCTGTTGTTAATCTCCATTCCCCACTTGCCTTTCGCGTGGGCCACACTGGGCTGTTCAAGGTGCTGTGATTTTTTACCAAAATCCATCTTTCCGCTAATGTCTGAATTATCGGGAGGATTCCTGCAATAGACATCAGGCTGATGGGGTACTGTTTAGTGCAAGGTCGAGGTATCCCTGTAAAAGTTCAGGTTCCATTTACAGTAACCCACAGTCGTCCTTGTCTTTACCCCAGATGAAGTAGTCTTTTGATTCTTCCCTTTGTCGGGTTCTGATGGACCATGTTATCTGTCCATCATCAAAATGTAAAGACGAATTTAGTTGGGTGAGGATATCCATTCCAAGGAGCAGCTGGACGACAGGTCTTACCTGTGCAAAGGTTACTAACTCATGGGGGCCGAATGCAATGTACGTGGGCTTGGTCCTTTTAATTTCAATCCTGTCAGCTCCTGCTCTGTAAGCTGTTCTCACGTCCCATCTATTGGGAGTTTGCTCTCCTACTTCTAGAATAGACACATCAACTCTGCTGTTGTGTCCAAAAGGCACTCAATGTCCAGGTCGCCCACCCTCATGGTCATATACAGAGTTTCTCCCCTCTGCTGGCACAAAGCCAGTAGGAACATAAAGGGGCACGGGGCAGGCTTTGTCAGATTTTTGTCATCTTCAGCAGCTCCTGCTGCTGCTGGATGGTTAGCTGTTTAAACTGCTGTAGGAGATCGGTCTTACTCCCAGTTTTCGGGGTCTCTACTTACTTATTGCTTATTGGGCGCCTTTGCCCTTTTCCCCTTTGCCAGCATCCTCTGGCCCAGTGGCCTTCCTTATCACAGATGTAACACTTGTCTGGGTTTTTGTCCTGGGTCTTTCTGAGATTGCTGGGTGTCTGTCCCATATGTCCTGTCTGTAGGGCTTGCAATTTAGCACCCATATCTCGTTTGAGCCGGTGGGCTCAGTCCACCCGTTCATAATGATTAGTCCCCCTTTGGTCCCAGTCTGGTTTGGTGAGCTTTAGCATCTTAGCGAGCTCAGGTTTAAGTCTGGCCACAAAAGCAGACTCCAGCAGGCCATAATCACAATCTTCAAAATCCCTATCGTCCTGCATGTTTGGAACTCCTGCATACTCTTTCCAGGTCACCTTACACCTTTCCTCGTATTCTGGGACTTCCTCTGTAGCTTTTTGACACCAAACCGTAACTTTCGTCCGATCAGTCCTGGCCTGATTTTACCCCTGTCCAGCCAGCTTGCAGTTCCTGCTCGTACGCTCCAAGGGCAGCTTTGATTGCCACGTAGAGAAGGCATCCTTCTCCTCTAGTGATGATGACATTCAGAATCTGTATCCTGTCCCACAGATGGACCATATATATTCCCCATAAGTGGTATAGGTTTTCCCATGTCTTCATTGGCCCCTTCTTTGGGTGCGGCATTTCTTTAGACAATCTGTCTATGTTTTCAGGGGTCGCAGGTCCATGCACAGTGTGTTTTTCAGTCTGTTTTAATGGAACATCCACCTCAGTGCCATCCTCTAACCTTTGCCTTACCACTTTGTCTATTTTTACCTTCTTGGCTTTAAGTGGTCATAAAAACAGTGCCGGGGATATACAATCTTCATCGCTTTCACTGCTAGAGGACCCATCACTTTCATCCCTCTGTTTCCCAAGGGCGATAGCTTGGTTTTGCTGAACCACTTCCTGGATGTCACAGTTGGATACAAATTCTGTGTGGGCTTGAGAACCAGGGAAGAAACTGACAGGACTGTTATCTCGTCTTTCAGTTCCTTGTTTTCTTTCTCAAGCTCCTGACTTTTAAGTTCAGCTTTTTCCCGCTTTGATCTTTCCTTTTGCAGCCGTTCATGCATTACTTTTAATTGCTCTTTAAGATGGTTTAATTCACGATCATGGGCTGATCGAGACATGATATCGTTCCTTTGGTAAATTTGCCCCATTAACGCAAGGGACTATTTAATTCTGTGCTTATCTTTCTGTTGGGTGATTTTCCCCAGGCCCGTTTCATTCATCTAGGGTCCACTGTCCTTTGGGAATGTTGTGTTTATGCCCAATTTTGGTTCGGGCTTTCCCTAACGAGAACTGTACATCAACATAGTTTTGTAACTGCCACAGCATTTCTTTCTTGGTAATGTCAGGAAGGGCCAGTCCCCCTTTGGAGGTCATGGGCAGCCAACTGGGATCACCCAAGTACTCACGCTGTGGGCAATTTCAGCCAACTTGGAGCGCTCGAGGTCTGGATGCTTGGGGATTTGAAAATGGCCAACTCACAAGAGGTTCGGGATCACGTTCAGGGACTAGGGTCATGACTTTAAGAAGGCAGTCTCTTACCTTCGGAGTAGTGACAATGACCAGTAAGTTTCGACAGTGATCCAACAATCCTGCTGCCAATGCCAAGTTGTGGGATCGTTCAATAATGACCAAGATCAGTGAGTGGTGAAAATAGCCTCTTTATTGAGCATCTGCAGTGGCACAGTTCAAAGCAGCAATGGAATCCAAAGCACAATTTTATACTAATTAACTAAAAAACCTCTTTGCACATAGTTTTTACATACATTAAAATCTTAGCACTATGGTGTCACATAGTTCTACCTATTGTACACAAGTTTGTGTGACATCTGTCCTGGGGAAGCAGGAAATGGTTTAAGAACTTCCTAAATGCTGGCTGTTAATCCTGATGGGATTAGAATGTCTGTCTGGTCTGAGCTTGTATAATTAAGAGGTGTTAGTCCTTTTTTTATCTTTAAAGTTAGCAATGTTGGTAGAAATACCAGATCTATATGATCTATATAAGTGAGAAATGGAGGTTGTTGTCTTGCTCGCCAAGCTGGCTTGTTTTTGTTCAGACGTTTCATCACCAGGCTAGGTGTTACCTAGCATGGTGACGAAACTTCTGACCAAAAACAAGCCAGCTCGACGAACAAGTCAACAATCTCGCCCACAACCTGAGCTACAGTTCTTTGCTAAAGCCTTAAGTGAGAAATTATACGTGTACTAAATAAAAGTATAGAGGATTTTCAACTGATCTCCTGCAGCTGGGTTGTGAGAGTTCATCTACTATTGACAGTTCCTACACATTCATTCATGCAGTTTCACAGATGCACTGTTTTGATAGTACATTTCTGAAAGGGAGTAGCAGCCCTATTTAATATGTATTTAAAAAATACAAATCTATATGTTAGTATAAGATGGTAGTCCTAAATACAAGTTAGAAATAGCTAGTACAGTGTTATAGAAATAGGTAGTGTATGAGGAAATTTCAAAGAGTTAAAAAGCAGCAGACTGTAGGGACATGCTGTTGGCGGAAACTGTTTGATGTCCTTTAGTCTATTCAGGTCCCGAGAGACAGTTACTCAGGGCTAATTAATATTATAATCTTTCTGTGGTTTCAAATGAATTACGGAGACACATTGGAGGGGATTGTATTGTTCTGAGTAGGTTACAGTATTAACACTTATTCAGGGATAATCTTTGATACAGAAACAAGTCTAAACTTTGCTTGCAGCATGGGGCCGATAAGAATTTAAAGGTGTAAAGAAATAGTCATGAATTGGCAGCCTGGAAGGGACGTTTAATTTAGTTGATCTTGTAAGAGTAAAATGTACTACAAAACCGCAGCTTTTTGAATGAATGGAAGCACAGTATCGTAAACATAGAGTGCTTGTGTGTGAGTTTTAAAGAGAATCATAATACAGTATCTCACACAATTAAATTTAACTTGATTAAAATTAAAATTGAATGTGTATTAATTACCCATTGAAGAGCCTCAATTTTAGAAAGGCAGAAAGGCCTTCATGTAGTTTCCTGCCTTGGACTTGCTCAGGACACAGGCAGAAAAAAGGGAGTTCCTCATCCGGCATCCTCCCCTTCCTTACTAATTACCCACATCCAAACTCAACTTGGGAGAGGGTACTAAGTTCTACCCTGTCATTGATGCTAATGTGCATCCTATAATTCAATCTGTAGCAAGAAGCCAGTCCACTGGAGTGCCATCTCCAGTACCTATTTACTGTTCTTTTTTGGGATGAAACTTTTACTCAATAAATTATCAGTTGGGAAATGGAACACCTTTCCAATTTTGGCACCCAGTATCAGCATCATGCACTCATAGCTCAGACATGTACTTTTTAAACATTTAGATTTGTCAGCAGGATATCATATTTTATAATAACATATTAATATATTAATTGCTTTAAGAATGAAAGCAATTCAAAGTTCATCACACACGAGTATGAAGATTTCAATGCTTTACTAGCTGGCCCCTGATTTTCCGCTCATCATAAAATTGTGCTCATCCAAAGCTCTGCTGTCATATCCTAAAGCACAGTAAGCCTGCGCACACCTCACCTGATCTACATTGACTTCTTACCTCAGTTGTAAATTATAATCTTTCTGTTGAAGTCCCCAGATAGGGTCATAGAGTTGTACACATTGGAAACAGACCCTTCGACCAACTTGACTGTGCCGACCAGGTTTCCTAAACTCAACTAGTCCCATTTGCTTGTATTTGATCCATATCCCTCCAAACCTTTCCTATCCATGTACGTGTCCAAATTCTTTTACACGTTGTATTTGCACCTGCACATACCACTTCCTCTGGCAGCTTGTTCCATGTATGCACCACCCTCTGTGTGGAAAAAGTTGCCACTCAGGTCCCAATTAAATCTTTTCCTTCTCACCTTAAACCTATGTTATTTTTGGACTCTTTTACGCTGGAGAAAGGACTTTGGCTATTCACCTTATCTATGCCCCTCATGACTATATAAACTTCTACAAGGTCACTTCTCAGCCTCCTGCATTCCAGGGAGAAAAGTCCCAATCTATCCAGTCTCTCCTTGTAACTCAAACCTTCCAGTCCCGGTAACGTTCTTGTAAATCCTTTCTGTACCCCTTCCAGTTTAATAGGTCTCTCTCTTCAACACCATTCCCCAGGGCCCTACCGTTAACTGTGTAAGTCCTGCCTCGGTTTGTCTTACCAAAATTCAACACCACACATTTATCTGAATTAAATTCTATCTGCCATTCCTCAGCTCACTGACCCAGTTGATCAAGGTCCCACTGTACTCTTAGATAACCTTCTCCACTGTCCATTATACCACTAATTTTGGTGTCATCCACAAACTTACCAACTATGTGCCCTATATTGTCATCCAATTTGTTTATATAAATGACAAACAACAGTGGACACAGGATCTTCATCAATTCCTATCTCTGTCAAATTCTGAAACCCTACAGCTTGTCAAGTTGTCTGAGCTCTTCAAATTCTGATCTTTTATCCATCTCTGATTTCTTCCATTCTATCACTGTCGGTTGTGCCTTCAGTTGTCTAGGTCCCAAAGTTTGGAATTTCGTCCGTTGATGTCCCTGCCTCTACTCCTTTCCCTCCTCCTTTCAGAAGCTTCAGCTTTTAGTCATCTGTGATAATAAATCATAATGTGTTGTAGTGTGATATTTTTCATGACAAGGCTCCTGTAAAGCAGGTTGGAACATTTTTAAAACCTTAAAGGCATTATACAAATTCAAGTTGTGGTTTATGCATGTGCCTGATTAGCAAGACAGAAGAGAGCACCATAAGAGGACTAGGCTGCCTTAGATGAGTTTGGAAACTTTGTTGATAGAAGAATTTTAATAATGCAAGTAAATAAAGAAAATCTGTCAATATACCCCTAGATATTTTCATATTAGCCTGTTCGTGGATGCTATTACACACCTTTGGAGCATGTGAGACTTGAACCCAGGCCTCGTTGCTCAGAGGGAGGGGTACAACCAGTGCTCTAAAAACCCCACATTCAATACACTCTTATTGAAATCGATTTGTTCCTGAATGGGATACATTGGATTGCCTGTTTTCTATGAATGGGATACATTGGATTGCCTGTTTTCTATGCATGTCCTAATCTGTCATTTTAAAATGAATCAAAACTCTAACTAATGAAAAATTTCTCTTCAGGCAAGCACGCAAGACATCGTTTACCTGGGTAACTGTGAGTCTTTGCACATCGATGCTTATGGTTAATTTGATCTTTGTCTTTGGGATAAACAACCCCAATGCTCTAAATGAGAAAAGTGCTGCGAACAATACAGTAAACATTATTCTACCTTCTGACCGTTCCAATCCACCAGAGGTTTATTTATGTACTGCTGTTGCTGCCATCCTTCATTACTTTTTAATGGCTACATTCACTTGGTCAGCACTGTACGGTGCACAGATGTATGTTCTTCTGGTTCACGTGTTCAAACCTCTACCAAGGCATTTGTTAATATGGATTTCAGTGGTTGGATGGGGTAAGGGATCAGTTAACTTTAAACAATTATTCTTTTATAATAGCTCCAATACTTAGTGAATCTCTTACATAATATTCATGGTATGGTTGAGTTTTTGATCATCATTGTTCAATAAGTACAAGAATGGGAGAACAGCATCTTTGGTTTTGGCCAATCAATGTTATTACTTTTCCATGTTTAATAATAACTCATACACTCTGTTGCGCCTATCGGAGTAAAGCATGATATACCAAAGTAAGAATAATACGAAAATTAATGGAGCATAATTTAACTAATTTCCATAAAGTGAGTTTTGAAACACACGTCTAATCTACATGAACATGTTAGAAATTGTTACATATCTAATGTATTAACGTAGCATAAAAAAATTACATGTAAAATTCAAAGATCTTGATAAACAACTCAAACAGCGTAAAACTTAATACAAAAGCAAATTTTCATATGAGCATTAGAATTAGTAGAAAGAGGGGGCCATTCAGTCCCTCAAGCCTGCTCCTTCATTCAATAAAATCATGACTGGCTGATTATGACTTCAATCCATGCACCCAACAACCTTTGACTCCCTTGCTAGTTGAGTATCTGTCTACCTCTCCATTATAAATATTGATTTACTTTGCCACCACACCTTTCTGAGAAAGAGAGTTTCATAGACTGACAACTCTCTGAAAGAAAAGAAAATCTAATTTCTGTCTTGAATAAATGCCTCCACATTTTTAAATTGAATCACCTCGTTCTGGTCCCCCACAAAAGAGGAAATATCCTTTCAGCATCTCTCCTGTCAAGTCCTATCAGAATATTACAAGGTTCATTAAAATGACATAGAACATTGAACATAGAACATAGAACATTACAGCGCAGTACAGGCCCTTCGGCCCTCGATGTTGCGCCGACCTGTGAAACCAATCTGAAGCCCATCTAACCTAAACTATTCCATTATCATCCATATGTTTATCCAATGACCATTTAAATGCCCTTAAAGTTGGCGAGTCTACTATTTTTGCAGGCAGGGCATTCCACGCCCTTACTACTCTCTGAGTAAAGAACCTACCTCTGACATTTGTCCTATATCTATCACCCCTCAATTTAAAGCTATGTCCCCTCATGCTAGCCATCACCATCCGAGGAAAAAGGCTCCCACTGTCCACGCTATCTAATCCTCTGATCATCTTGTATGTCTCTATCAAGTCACCTCTTAACCTTCTTCTCTCTAACGAAAACAGCCTCAAGACCCTCAGCCTTTCCTCATAAGACCTTCCCTCCATACCAGGCAACATCCTGGTAAATCTCCTCTGCACCCTTTCCAATGCTTCCACATCCTTCCTATAATGCGGTGACCAGAACTGTACGCAATACTCCAAGTGCGGCCGCACCAGAGTTTTGTACAGCTGCAACATGACCTCATGGCTCCGAAACGCAATCCCTCTACCAATAAAACCTAACATACTGTACGCCTTCTTAACAACGCTATCAACCTGGGTGGCAACTTTCAGTGATCTATGCACATGGACACCGAGATCTTTCTGCTCATCCACACCACCAAGAATCTTACCATTAGCCCAGTACTCTGTATTCCTGTTACTCCTTCCAAAGTGAATCACCTCACACTTTTCCGCATTAAACTCCATTTGCCACCTCTCAGCCCAGCTCTGCAGCTTATCTATGTCCCTCTGTAACCTACAACATCCTTCCGCACTATCCACAAATCCACCAACTTTGGTGTCATCCGCAAATTTACTAACCCATCCTTCTACGCCCTCATCCAGGTCATTTATAAAAATGACAAACAGCAGTGGCCCCAAAACAGATCCTTGAGGTACACCACTAGTAACTGAACTCCAGGATGAACATTTCCCATCAACCACCACCATGTGTCTTCTTACAGCTAGCCAATTTCTGATCCAAACCGCTAAATCACCCTCAATCCCATGCCTCCGTATTTTCTGCAATAGACTACCATGGGGAACCTTATCAAACGCTTTACTGAAATCCATATACACCACATCAACCGCTTTACCCTCATCCACCTGTTTGGTCACCTTCTCAAAGAACTCAATAAGGTTTGTGAGGCACGACCTACCCTTCACAAAACCGTGTTGACTATCCCTAATCAAATTATTCCTTTCTAGATGATTATAAATCCTATCTCTTATAATCCTTTTCAACACTTTACCCACAACCGAAGTAAGGCTCACTGGTCTATATTACCAGGGTTGTCTCTCCTCCCCTTCTTGAACAAGGGGACAACATTTGCTAGTCTCCAGTCTTCTGGCACTATTCCTGAAGACAATGACGACATAAAGATCAAAGCCCAAGGCTCTGCAATCTCCTCTCTAGCTTCCCAGAGAATCCTAGGATAAACCCCATCCGGCCCAGGGGACTTATCTATTTTCACACCTTCCAGAATTGCTAACACCTCCTCCTTATGAACCTTAATCCCGTCTAGTCTAATAGACTGTATCTCAGTATTCTCCTCGACTACATTGTCTTTTTCCTGTGTGAATACTGATGAAAAATATTCATTTAGCACCTGTCCTATCTCTTCGGACTCCACGCACAACTTCCCACTACTGTCCTTGACCGGCCCCAATCTTACTCTAGTCATTCTTTTATGCCTGACATACCTATAGAAAGCTTTAGGGTTTTCCTTGATCCTACCTGCTAAAGACTTCTCATGTCCCCTCCTGGCTCTTCTTAGCTCTCTCTTTAGGTCCTTCCTGGCTAACTTGTAACTCTCAAGCGCCCTAACTGAGCCTTCACGCCTCATCTCTACATAAGCCTCCTTCTTCCTCTTGACAAGAGATTCAACTTCTTTAGTAAACCACGGTTCCCTCGCTCGACCACTTCCTCCCTGCCTGACAGGTACATACTTCTCAAAGACACGCAGTAGCTGTTCCTTGAACAAGCTCCACATTTCAATTGTGCCCAGCCCCTGCAGTTTCCTTCTCCATCCTATGCATCCTAAATCTTGCCTCATCGCCTCATAATTGCCTTTCCCCCAGCTATAACTCTTGCCCTGCTGTATATACCGATCCCTTTCCATCGCTAAAGTAAACGTAACCGAATTGTGGTCACTATCACCAAAGTGCTCACCTACCTCCAAATCTAACACCTGGCCTGGTTCATTACCCAGTACCAAATCCAATGTGGCCTCGCCTCTTGTTGGCCTATCTACATACTGTGTCAGGAAACCCTCCTGCACACATTGGACAAAAACTGACCCATCTGAAGTACTTGAACTATAGTGTTTCCAGTCAATATTTGGAAAGTTAAAGTCCCCCATAACAACTACCCTGTTATTTTCGCTCCTATCCAGAATCATCTTTGCAATCTTTTCCTCTACATCTCTGGAACTTTTCGGAGGCCTGTTCTTCTAAACAACAATGGGCAGAGGCCCAGCCTGTCCAGCCTTACTTCTCAACATAAACCAACTCCATCCCAGGTATCAATCGAATGAATATTTTCTGAACTGCTTCCAATGCATTCATATCATTTCTTAAATGAGGAGGCCAAAACTAGGCATAGTATTGGTTGTATCAATGTCCTGTGCAACTGAAGCATAACATCTCTATTTTTACGTTTCATTACCCTTGTAATAAGCAATAACATTCCATCTGCCTTCTTAATTACTTGCTGTACTTGTATACCAACTTTTTGAGGTTCATATGCTGGGATACCTTTGTACCTCAGAGTTCTGCAATCTCTCTCTATTTAAATAATGTCTTTTTTTTGTAATTTATTGTAATTTTTAAAGCTGTTTTCAGAAAGGTGGAGGATAGGATTTTATGTACTTTTGAACGGTCACAGAGGGTTCCAAATGTGATTGGTAACGGGGAGATAAAATAAAGAAAGACATGCATATACGTAGTGATTTTCACAACTTCAGAATGCCCCAAGGTGCTTTAACCTAAGAGAAGTATTTGTGAAGTGTAGTCACTACTCTGTAGGAAACATGAAAGCAACTTCTATGCATGTGGCCAAAATATTCCAAGCACAGTGATCTGTTATTAAGACCTCTGAAGTTTGGTAAAGATTTTCCTTGTGATTTTCTCTAAATTTTCTTACTGAGACTTGCACTAAATCATAGAGATGTCTATTTCAACACATTCCTTTTATTTTCCAGATTCCCATCTGCTTCTACCCCGACAATCCCACAGCCCTCCCCAAACCCATGCATACATCTGTCACACCTCATCCAATACACTCAAAATATCTGAACATACAATCACAGAATTGTAACAGAGCAGAGCAAGGCCATTCAACCTATCATGTCTGCCCTTGCTCATTAAATCAGCATTGTAAGTGAATCCTTTTCCCTATGAACCTGCATGTTATTTCTTTCCAAATAATCATCCAATGACCTCTTGATACCTCATTTAAACGGGTCTCTACTGCACTTTGAGGCAGTGCATTCCAGACTCAAATCACTCATATGAAAAAGGTTTTACTCACATTGCATTTGCTTCTTTTGCAATTATGTTTTAGCCATCTCCTCCGTTTTTGATCCTTTTTTTGAGTGGGAACAGTTTCTCCCAGCTATTTGGTTCAGACCCCTCATGGTTTTGATAATTTTTATCAAATCTTCTCAGCCTTCTTTCCCCCAACAAAACCAGTCTCAACTTATCCAATATATCTTCATAACTGAAGTTTCTTATCCCTGGAATCACCCTCAGGAACATCATCAGCATTGCCTCCAGTGCACCCGTATCCTTCCTGAATTGTGGCATCAGAATTGTGCAGAGTACTCCAGCTGAGGTCTAACCAGTGTCTTACACACATTTAGCATAACCTGTTTGCTATTGTTTAACATAAGTTCTTTGCTTTGAGCTCTATGCAAATATTAGTGAAGCCTAGGATACATTAGTTGCTCTCTCCACCAGCCCCACCACCTTTAATTACTTATCTAAATATACGCCCAGGCCTCTCTTCTGCACACCTTTAAATATTTATAGTAGCCTCATCAAAAATATTTCCAAAGCACATATATAGGGGAAGAATATGACATGATATTTGATAACTCTTCAGCAACAAGGGAATGGGTTACACATGCTAGATGACAGACATCAAGTGTCATGAATAGAAGACTGTTACATTTGTATATAAACCAAGCCAACCGTAAAAGGGCACTACACTGTATTAAAGGGATTTGGATCACAAAAGTTTTGTATTTTTCTTTGCTGTTAATTTAGTTCTAATGATAAAAGCTTATAAAAATCTATTATTTTGTAAATAATTGATATTGCAGCATTAAGTAGAAATGTAAAACTTTCCTTTTTTGTGGGCTTTGGTAGATTTTTTTCCCCCAATAAAAAAAAACTCTGAATTTTATTTGGTCAAATTATATTTCTGAGAAAAAATATTAAATCTTATAAGTAGAAACATAATTTTGTTTTAATAATGTATTCTTCAGGTCTTCCAGCAGTTATTGTTATTATAACATTAGCAGCTACTTACAAAACAGAAGATGCACTGAATTATCGGCAAGAAGAATTGTAAGTATATAATCAATGTATATTTCCAATGCGTTTTAACTCTTATAACTTATAATATATTAATAAATCTTCCTTGGATTAATGATGATTAGTCTGGGGCACAGATTGTGATTCAGTGCATGAGTACATTGTACCATTATATAGTCTTGAAAACATTGTGTTCAAAAAACATAATATGATGGAGCTGCTTTGAAAACTATTTTGCCAAATGCCAAAATTATAAATTAATGTAAATCAAAAATATTAATTGTAGCTAATAAACAAATTCTGTGTGAAGATGATTTCCTAACCACAGCTGTTAACCTTTACACTTCTGTTTAACTGTAATCTTACTAAAGCAATTCATGTGATTTTACTTTATGTCAGGTAGCATTCTGTTTCAGTGCAATCAACTCCTCATCATTCCACACCACTGTGCTACACAAATATCCAATTAACTGTCAAAAGTAAACTTTAAATGGTTAAATGTCACATTGTTTAAACTAACACACTAGTTATACAATTAAAAAGCATTGCCAAAGCATGCACATATGCCACTTATTATTGAATTCTACAGGCTACACAACAAAACAAATGTATTACTCATCATGTATTACACATGTATTCCTCATAGAAACAAAAGAAATTAAAATATAATTTCAAGTTTCTCACATGCAAATATGTCTTCTTGGGAAATTATATACATTATTTTACAATGTACAAAATAAAATTAAGTTTGAACATGAAATTGCAAGATATGTAATTGTCAATGTGTTTATGTTGTTAGGAAACTTTATTTTTAGTGCTATTGTGATGAAGGTTAATAAAATATTATAACTTGTGAACACGGGTTCTAAATTGGAGAAATTATGTATAGCTTTTAAGTTTGATGTGCATTTTTATATTGAGCATGTTAAGAAAGGACATAGTTTTAGTTTCATTTTTGAGTTCTTAGAGTGCCACAGTGTTGTCTGAAGGTTTGTTTACGCATACTTAAATGAGCTTTTTAAAAACCTTGAGGTGAATGGTCAGTCCATTTGAAACTAAGTGATGAAACAAAGGTATGTTGCCTCACAACGAGTGTTGTATATTACAGAGAAAGAAACAAATTTAATTAGAAAGTTGGCAACACATTTCATTTAGACAGAAGCAGGTCATTTAGAGAGAAAAAAACCTGTAAGAGCAGCAGTGCAATTTAGCAGCTTCCAAAACAGTCAGGGCAAAATAGATGTCCTGAATGGCTTAGACACTAATAAGAGAAAAGATCCAGAAACAGAAGGCTTTAAGGTGTCAAAGAGAAAGATCTAGTACAAGGCTGATGAATAAATAGACATAAGGAATACTTGTAAAGAAGGGGGCTGTGCTTGCAGTTTGTGTAATGGTTTCAGGAAGGGCCATTAACTGAGGAAAATTGCTTCAGGTGAATGCAGAACTTTGCTGGAAAGAAACTGATTACAGTCATGCCAACTGAACAAGAAGGTGTAAAGTGGAGACAGAGTGATCTTGCATTAAGGTTGAGTATCTGTAAGGTTATTGTTGAGGGTATAAGGATTGAATTTCTATTTCTGATATTTGTAGTAAGACTGTTTCAAATTGTTCTTGTGTATTTCAATAAAGCTATCAATTTGTTTTTCCTTTCGTATGTAATAAACTTCCATAGCCTTTTGTAAAAAGTGCTTTGGTAACTTTTGCGAAAATGTCCAGTGATTGATCACTATGGTAACAAATAATCCACCAAAAGTCCTAGAAGGACAAGGCAACGGATACACGTGAACACCATCACCTGCAAGTTCCCTTCCAAGCCACTCACCATCCTGACATGGAAATATATTACCATTCCTTCACGGTTACAGAGTCAACATCCTGGAATTTCCTCCCAAAGGGCATAGTGAGTCAACCTACAGCAAATGGACCGCAACAGTTCAAGAAGGCAGCTCACCACCACCTTCTCAAGGGCAACTAGGTTGGCTATTGCGTGCTGATTAGCCATCAATACCTACATTCCACGAATGAATAATAAAAAAAGGGCTATCAAGCCAGATTTCATTCTGAGATCTCCTTTGTCTAGTTTTACCATCAGCTGAGAACATAACATTATGGGCAGAATTCTCCCAGCCTCTGAACATGGGCATTGGATGAGTCAGTTGGGAAAACATGGCAAGATTGGAAAACTGAGATTCTCAATGTCATGAAAAACGTCAGATTTTAAATCCAAGGTTTGAATGACAAGACAAAAATTTCGCCAGTGAGCATCGAGATTACTATCAGTCAGGGATTTCACCACGGTCAGTCCAGGGCAGCATCCAAACTCAATCTAGGGGTTTGGAAGCAGTTAGTTGGCCACTTGGAGTGGTTAGGATCAGGGGTTCCATAGCATTAGAGTCCAGGGAGTGATGCTGAGTCCTGCTGGTGCAATGCAACCAATTAGGGATTACTAGTAAGAGATTCAGAGAGCTATGTAGAAATTGATTAGGGGCCTGGACATTCACCAATTGGGGTTCATGTTGCAAATTGGTGAGGGGGTGAGCCATGGTCATCGCTAGGCATATGTTCACTGGAAGTCAAAATGGATGTAAATAGCCATTGCTGTGGTAAGGATATTAGGGGAGTCAATTTTGTGGACTGGAGGCAACATGCTGGGCCTCAGAGGGGACAATAATTGTGCCAACATAGAAGAGTGAGAGACAATAGTGTTTTGGAGGATATGGGTTACTGTATTTTGGAGCATGGTCATCAACAGTGACAACCAACTGGCTCTGATACGGAGGACAGTGCATTACAATTGTTGTCATGGCTAAGCTGTAGGGTAGAGGCTCAGGGGCTAATGAGGGAAGGTGAAGTTTGACATAAAAGTGTTGAATGGGAATGTGGGTGAGCTCAGAACTGCTGCAGTTGGCAGGGAGTGCAAGGAAGAAAGGAACATGCTGGTTTAGCTGGGGGTTAGGGAATGTGTTAGGTTACCAGGATAAGCCTACTTCTGACTCTGCAAAGTATTGCCTTCCATTCTTATCCAAATCATAAATACACAACGGAAATGAAGAAAGAATACCACCACATTGAGAATAGGTGGAGTAAGTAGTTTTTAACTGTCTAAGCATGCAAGTTTTATTTGAGAGCAATTTGTGGCTCTTTAAGGGTACATGCCAATAAAAAAAAAGGGTCTAGGCCCAAAACGTCAGCCTTCCTGCTCCTCTTGATGCTGCTTGGCCTGCTGTGTTCATCCAGCTCTACACCTTGTTATCTCAGATTCTCCAGCATCTGCAGTTCCTACTATCTCTGACACAAGCAAACTTGATCAGGTCTGTGGTCGTTACAGATCGATCATAATGATTTCTGTAATTAGAAGTAATCACAGATGATCTTAAACGTGTCACCTGCAGGCCACATTTTGCAAAGACAGACCAAGATCTCATATGTTGTACAAAAGTGTGGAGCACATTTCCTCTTGCCTTGAAGAGTAACTATTTGACAACATACTCTTCTATGCAATATTGCTTTTCTTATGTGATGTAGGGGATGGTGGCGGTAGGGGCGGGAGCAAAGTCTCAGTAATCCTATGACAAATATGTTATTTACCCTACATGCTTTTGCTGAATACATCTATGTCAAGGGTCTGTGTAGAGGCAATCCATCATCCTCGTCATCCTCTTTGGCTCCCTGTATAGAGGATTATGCTAAACTATCATTAGTTGTGATGTGAATGCTGACTCCTCACATTACAAAGGACCTGTAGTTTCTGATATTCCCCAACAAACAAAAGCAGAAATTGCTGGAGAAATGCAGCATGTGGCAGCATCTGTGAAGAGAAAATAGAGTTAAAATTTCACTTCAGAACTTCACATCTGCAGTTCTTTGTTTTATTTCTGATATTCTCCGCACAGGTTCATTGGAATCAAGACCAATGGATTCAGCCAGAGGTGAGGTTATTGTCACTGTGGCCTCTGTGCAACAAAGATGCAAAGAAAGTGATGTGGACCAAAAGTGTCAGCAAGCTCAGGACTAGAAGTAACCTCCAGCTACTGAACTGACTCCATATGAAGAAGTTGCAGCTGAAGGTTCTCTCAGGACGCACAGGAGGTACAGGAGGTCAAGACTCTATTATTCTTGATGCCACCTCCTGTAGTTAAGTGAGGCAGATAGCCACCATGGAAAGGGAATGTCCTGGATGACCACCACAGAACTGTGTCGTTTGTTAAAGCAGGACTTGTGACCTGTATGGATCGGTAACCATTCTCTCCCAAGTGGCTGCCAAGGGGACAGCTGTGCTAAATTATTTGCAACTTGCTGCTTTCAAGGATTTTTAAAAACTTATTCACTTGTTGGATGTGGGTGTCGCTGGCTGGCCAACATTCATTGCCTGTTCCTAGATGCCATTGAGAAGGTGGTAGTGAGTTGCCTTCTTGAACTGCTGCAGTGCCTTTGTTGTAACTTGATCCGCAATGCCCTTAGGGAGGAAATTTCAGGATTTTGACTCAGTGACAGTGAAGGAACAGCATAGTGGCTGGGGCAGCATGGTGGCTCAGTGGTTAGCACTACTGCTTCATAGTGCCTGGGACCTGAGTTTGATTCCAGCCTTGGGCAACTGTCTGTGTGGAGTTTGCTCATTCTGCGTGGGTTTCCTCAGGGTACTCCGGTTTCCTCCCGTAGTCAAAAGATGTGCAGGTAGATGGATTGGCTATGCTAAATTGCCTATAGTGTTCAGGGTGGAAAATGCAGGGGGTGGGTATGTGTAATTTGCTCTTTAGAGGATCAGTGTGGACTCGATGGGCCAAATGGCCTGCTTCCACACCTGTAGGGATTCTATGATGATGGTAACTATCAAGTCAGGATAGTGAGTGGCTTGGAGGGGAACTTGCTATTGGTAGTTTTCTAACGTACCTGCTACTTTTGTCCTTCTGGATGGAAGTGGTCGTGGATTTGGAAGGTGCTATCTAAGGATCATTGGTGAATTTCTGGAGTGTATCTTGTAGATAGTATACACTGCTGCTACTGAGTGTGGAAGAGGTGCCAATCAAATGGACTACTTTGTCCTGGATGGTTTCAAGCTTCCTAAGTGTTGTTGGAAGCACCCATCCAGGCAAGTGAGGATTAGAGATAACAAGGTGTAGAGCTGGATGAACACAGCAGGCCAAGCAGCATCAGAGGAGCAGGAAGGCTGACGTTTCGGGCCTAGACCCTTCTTCAGAAAGTGAGGAGCATTCCATTCCACTTCTGATCAGCCTTGTTGATAATATACAGGCTTTGGGGCATCATGAGGTGAGTTAGTCACTGCAGTATTCCTAGCCACTGACCTGCTCTTGTAGCCACTAATTTATGTGGTGAGTCCAGTTGAATTTCTGGTCAATGGTAACTCCCAGGATGTTGTGAGTGGTGGAATTCATTGTTGGTAACACTATTGAATGTCTGAGGTCGGTGGTTAGATTGTCTCTTATTAGACATGGTCATTGACTTGCTACACCACAGTGTAAAGAGGGAATGTGATGGAGGCTGAAGAACTGGGAGAGTGGCAGCAGTCTTCCGAGGAGGAGGATGAAGACATTGAGCAGGAGGAGCATCGTCTTTACCATGATAGAGTGGTGCCACATTGGGTGCTACAAGCTAGGACTTAACTGACACCCAGTGTAGTTGGGTGAATTGGTCTTTCATTGACTGTAAAACTGTTGTTGCTTGAAAGGCAAAAGGTTCTTGTTTATTCCAAATGCAGCTACTTTTGCTTGTGTTTTATTTTGCTTTTCCTTTTGTTCAATAAATGTGAATGTTTTCAACCATTTGAAGGCTCTCCAGCCTGTGATACTTGTGCATTGAACAATGGGAAGCCATGATTTTTCACTGGATGTTACAGAAATAGTAGCAGTCCCTTGGACAGGTTTTTAAACACGGTATGGTTCTAACCATGAGTAATCTGTGTAGCTTGATTATTGTAGCTAGTTGCAATGACAGTGAATCAGAGGTGATGGTGTAATGTAATAATACACTGATGAATATGAGCTTCTATTAGCAATGGAGAGTCACTGGTGTCAACTATATGCACTCAGAAGCTGTTCTTTTTCACTTCACTCCAACCACATGAACTGTAAAGGGCTAGTCATGGATAGTAACAATTGACCTGGTACAGAGTTGACCTTTAAATATGGCACTAGTGCCAAGTTCCTGGGAGTTCCTAACAGTGACAAGTACTTCTGATATGCACATGACAGAATGAGTGCAGCACTGTAGAGCTGGTGGTGCATACATAACGAGGTGAGCAATGGAGGATTACATGAGAAAACTCATTAAGGTCTCTCCATGAAACTCCTCAAAACTGACAATTTGCTGATTTTGGTAAAATCCAGCCAATTGTTTTTGTTGCTATATTTTCTTCATTTAGCTATAAGTGGATAGAAATAATGATTCTGGTATCATAGAGACATCAAAATGACATATTTCACATCTTATAATTAATTGCATCTGTAAAATTATTTTCTGTCTTTTTAATTACCTTAAATAATGTTTTACTTGGAATCCTCTATTTTTCTCAAAGTTGAGTTTATATTCATCCTGGATATGTTACTCTGTCAGATGAAGGCAAATAACAACCACACCTATACTTTCAACTCCCAACATGCAAATGACTCTACATGTCAAGTCCTGAAATTATCCTTCTATGCATTGGTATAATTTTGTCAACTGACTGAAGAACAAATTGAAGCATGAACATTTCTAGGTTACAACAGTAACCCTGTTTTTTAAAAAAAAAATTTGAAAACTAGCTGAAGCACGAACAGGAAACTTATTTTCAAGAGCTTATTTTACTTCAGAACTAGAAGTTAGTAATTTGCAACATGAGAGATAAATGCAGAGAGTTAAATCTTTATCCATTTTAATAGATTTTAAATGTTTAGAGCATCTGTTTTCTTTTTATAAAGATGATTCAGTATTCATGTAAACATAATTTTTATTTTGTAGCTGTGATATATGTTTAATTATTCAGCAAGAAAGGCCAAGAAAATGATGAACAATTTATTTCCTCAAAGTTAAATTTTAAAATAAAAATTCTTGTTTTACAGTCTCTGGAAAGGGCATTTGGAAATTTTCACTCCGGCTGTGTAACCCTGTGGTGGTTCTATAGCCCAGCACCTCATCTTTCATTTTCATCAATCAAACTTCATGAATTCCACTGTACAGAACTAATTTAATAAGAAAAAGAAAGCTAATTATTTGTAATTTTCGGAAAGTCATTATTATGCTTGTAATCTCTAAACTGTCTTCAGAATCACTTATTTAAAAACTAAAATTTTTTTAAAAAGCTAGCCTGATTGATTTGAGAGTTTGCACATCAACAGGGTCATTTTAGCAGGATCATTTTAACTAGGGATGGGCAAGAAATTTTGGCCAGTCAGCGACGCCCACATCCCACAAATGAATTTTAAAAAGTAGACTAATTGAGTGGCTAGAATGTACGGTTGAGGCAAGTGACATTATACATTTAGGGAAAGCTAGATAAATACCTGAACAGAATGGGAAACTACTTTGACATAGTTAGAAGGTTGGGAAAGGTGTTGGGAGGAACATAAACACTGACATAGGCTGATGAGTCCAAATGACATTTTTCTGTGCTGTTTTCATACCACGTAAATAAAATATTTTAGACAAGGGGTGTTTCACACTCAAAGCATCATTTACCATGTATTTGGATTTTAGAAACAAGTGAATGAATCTCCCTTTGTTGCATATTCAGTGTGCTTTATTCATCAAATTTTGCTGTAATTTCTGTTTTTCAGCTGCTGGCTGTCTGGTTTTGATCTACATGGGAAGTTGGAACTGTCAAAGCCAATGCTGTGGGGATTTCTTCTTCCAGTTGCAATATTACTACTATTTAATTTTGTCATGTTTGCCTTAGTGACAATGTTGGTACTGTTCAACAAAGACCATAGTACTTGCAGGTAATACAAAATATTATATATTAACTTCCTTTGAAGTGATGAGAAATTCAATTTTTCTGAACCCAACAATGCAATCCACATTCAGATAATCCTCCCTGATCAAAAAGTTTGAACGTATTGGCTCACTTCTGTCAGTATTAAAAGCATCATTTATTGACTTGGAGATTTTGTGTTGATATTGCTGTATTTCTGCAACTGAGTTTACTTTTTATCATCCTTCCTTTTGCTCAAGCACTTTAAAATTCAGCTGATCACCAATTCATCATAGATCTTTCAGTCAATGGCACAGAATGTAGAAGTATTCCACCACAATCTTTCTATTACTTTTGGTAACCAGCAATGTTTGTTTAGTTATGATAAACAGTTAATTGCTTCCAGGTCAAATGCACCCTTCAAATGCAACTCATTTGATTCCAAATTTATTTTAAATTTTTATAAATTAATAATTTTTGTTGAGAATTCTCACACTTTAAAATTGATATTTGTCTCCTAACTGCCATTAAGAAACTCCCATTTATAAATAATGTTTCAAAGCTCAGGTCAGCTTCTTTCTCTGGAAAGGAAATGAAAATCATGATAAGTCACTCCATGCCATTGCCAGAAACAGTATGTAACTAGTTCTACCAGAGTTATAAGGTCTGAAGCCATTTGATGAGTGTGAAACAATTACTCATTTGATATGTGAACCAGGCTATAAAGATCACTTTAACATTTTACTGAAAGATACTGAAACATCTCCTGAAAATAATTGATCAAAATTAGTAAAATACTTTCGTATTGGCAAACACATGATTAATTAATGTGTTCTTTTATAGTGCAAAACAGGCTACGTCAGCAAAGAAGATGATGGGATCCTTATCAGTAGCCGTTGTGCTTTGTTTAACGTGGAGTCTAGGTTATTTGATGCTCATAGAGCGTGATGAAACACAAGCTATGTTTAGCTATATCTTCTGCGCCCTTAATGCCACTCAGGTTTGTAAATTTTCTTCCAGAAGTATGAAATACAGCTTGTTGTTGCTGATAATGATATTGGACAAAGGTAAAATCTTTCTGCTTTTGACAAAATAATGAATAAAGTGTAGCTGATGGCAAATCTTAAGATTGTAAGTTTGGGCAAATGCTTAAAGAAAATTTAGTTTCAATGAGGAAGAAGAAATTGAGTTACTGTATTGGAAAAGCATATAGATGTAATCTTTTGATTCCCTGTGAAAATCAACATATTAAAAAACATACTAAACAACCCAAATGGAGGAAATTGATGCGCAACATTTTACTTTTTTCATTTACTTAATAATCAAACCAAAATTAACATAAATAAAGCACGGATTTACAGCAAAACTGTATTTAATAGAAATTAACCGAATGACGTTATAACTAGTTGTTACAACAAAGGTAGATCACATGGATTTACTGGCAGTTCTACATATTGCCAAGGCACTACTGGGCTGGTGTGTGTGTGTGTGTGTTTTGTGGGTGGGGTGGGGTGTGGGGATAGGTCTTAACGTTGGCAACAGACACTGGCAGTTCCCCTAAAAGATGTTGCACCACATTCAGCTACAAACTCCTTCAAAACACTATTTTCCTCCATATAAGGTGTACAGTTCCTTTATTTTGAGACAGTAGTCATCTTCCAACAATAGCTTTACTCCACTTGATATCCACAGGTCTGCATTCCTCCCAAAGGTGCATTTTCCAGATACTTGCCCAGTTATGCCCATATTTATAACCATTTTGCCATGACTGACTCCTCCTCATAGCCTGCCCTGCCCTGCACACCACTGGGAAAATCAGTTCAAGGCTCTGTCTTCCATCTACAATCTCCCCAGCAACATGAAATTACAGGCAGTCCCAGTAGGTCTTATGATGGAAGATGATGGCAGGAAAGGCAGATAATCAGGGAGGTTGGCACCGACATTACCAGCCACCTCAAAAATTAAGATCTAGGTGGCAAGGCCCGTAGTCGACCTTCTTGACTTGCTTCCAATTTAATGGGTCTAAAATGGTCAATGAACAAACACTTCAGGGTCTCTTCACACCACATCCCTGGTTAACTCTGTTCCCAGCATGCTAGAACAGTGGTAGCCAGTTCAATGAATATGACAGATTGGCCTGCCTGCCAGGTTGGGAGGGGGTTAGTCCTGAAAGACAATCCCATGCCTTTGCCTCTGAACTCCCTCAATGCTGTCTCCTCATACCCCCACCCCACAATACCCACGAAAAGCCACTTAGCTTGTCCATTCCTCCAGGACATGAGTGTATCTGTGCAGCCTGTTACCTCAGCCTCTACAGCAGCACATCTACTCACAGTGGCTGCTAAAAGCAGCGAGAGGCAGAGATCTTAACTGGCATCATCATCCCAGGAAATGTTGACCCAAAAACCTTGCTGGGCAACCACCTAGTTGGAGGGCTTTTTTGTTGGCGGTGCTAGGGTATATCCCACACGTTTTGGTACCCATTCCCACACTGTAAAGACAATTTGGAAAATCTTGGTTTAATTTCTCTTTCAGTTGGGCTCTTTCTTAAACAACAATCAGGCTTTGAGATGAGAGGGATGCGGTGGGTAGCCATCAAACATTAGGCAAGCCAGCTATCATTCCAGAAAATAGCTCTCATAATAATCCCACTGCACCATCAAACCATGGATTTCAACACAATAAGCAGAATATTTACTGTCACTGCAGAATCAGAGGACAATTTAAAACATTAAAATGTTTAACTCAAACTTAAAACTCAAAGTCAAAGAATCAAACTTTCATAAATGATGATTAATGTTTATAAAGTAGGGATTGCTTGGCTATCTAGTTATGACGAGAATTGCAAATTATTAGGGTAAACATTGCCCAAAATGATCAAATGTAGTAATCCACGTGTTGTTGGACAATGGTACGCTGACTGTACTAACTTTGCAGTATCAGTATCCTAAGGTAAACTGTGCAAGGCTCTCAAAGCAAGTGTTTCTTGGTGTCCAATAGGGGAAATAATGCGTGCGTGGTAAGTCATCAAATTTCGAATTAAACAAGATATTGAACATCTCATGGACTGCACAGGAACTGTTGGTGGAAACAGACAAGTTGAAAATGACAGTTTAGAAATTTGAACTAGAAGCTTGCCTGAATTATAGCTCTAACTAGTTGGGTGATGTTCATGATTTCCAAATATCTTGAAAGATAGGACACTACAGGGAAGCCAGGAGTTCCAC
Organism: Rhincodon typus; assembly: GCF_021869965.1. NCBI lineage: Eukaryota > Metazoa > Chordata > Chondrichthyes > Orectolobiformes > Rhincodontidae > Rhincodon > Rhincodon typus. Next base: position 27,074,007 of record NC_063342.1, read on the forward strand.
TTAAGAGGAGAATGTGATTTATATAGACCTGTAAGTGGCAGTGAGGGAAAATCATCATTCAAACCACCCTGTCTTCTAAGGAGAGGTTGAGTAAATTGGGCCTGTACTCATTGGAATTTAGAAGAATGAGGGGCAAAGTTATTGAAACATACAAGACTCTTAGGGGATTTGACAAGGTAGCTGCAGAAAGGTTGTTTCCTCTTGTGGGAGTCTAGGATCACAGGGCACAATTTCAGAATAAGGGTTTGCCATTTTAAGACAGAGATAAGGAGGAATTTCTTCTGTCAGAGGGTTGTGAATCCATGGAATTCTTTCCACAGAGGAGTGTTCAGGCCGAGGTAAGTATATTCAAGGCTGAGGCAGACATATTTTAATAAGTAAGGGATTCTAGGGTTACAGGGAAAAGGCAGGATTATCAGATCAGCCGTGATTTCATTGAATGGTGTAGCAGACTTGATGGGCTGGAAGGTTCTGCTTCTGCTTCTGCTTCTACATCTTATGGACTTACGGTCTTTCCTCGCAATAATAATATCTGATGGGAAATATACTCATCAAGGGTTAAATGGGGCAGAAGAATCACTTCAGAGTTATATTACAATGAAATGTATTAACTAAGTCTATTGGCAACAAGTGCATGAGTCATTATTTATTCCCCAAATAGGTGCAGCTCTAATAAGGCTACATTTATTGCTTATCTCAAGTTAACTTTCACTTGAACCATTGCAGTCTTTATGATAATCATAACAGTGAATGCTGGAAATATTTAACAGGTCAGGCAGCGGTTTAAATATATCACCCAAATTACTCAGAGGTTCATGCAGGCACAACAAATATTAGAGTGAACATTGATTCTGACTCAGAGATGATGAAGGATCAAAAAGAAATAACCAAGTAGGGATACTTAAGAGGGAAATGTGTGTAGGAGATGTCATGCCCACAAGAATGCTACTCTTTCAGTGTAACAGAAATTGCATGGCTTGCATGTGCTTCTGAATAAAGTCTGGTGCATTGTTACAGTGAATTGTACTGGCTGAATTTTTGATATATGGATCAGGATTGTCTAATTGATGCCCAGCTTATTGAGTGTCAATACAATTGTGTCCATATAAGTGAGTGCTGATCATTTTATCTTAATGTTGAATTGAATTGCGCAGATGATGACTAGGCATTTGGGGATCTGGAAGCGAGCCACTTAATACAAAGGGCAGAATCTTATAGTTGTCTGAGCACTGTGGGCTATGCCGAGATGTGTGGCACAGTTGGGTGAGATGTTTGGTGAAGACCATCTTGACATATCCAGATCATCTTGCTGCAACTTTAATATTTTTCTCAAGTGGCTTTGACGTGTTTTTTTTGCTAGACAGAAGCAAATTGATGCTTATGTTTGTTAAACACCTTGCTAACAGCCCAATTCACCACATTAATATTCTGGTTGTGATCTTATCAAACTTGCCAAACACATTAGTCATCAGGATATGGAAACCAAAGCAGGTCCTTGGTGTGTTCAATTTGTCACTTACTCCAAATGTCCTCCCTGTTGGATACTGAGCACCAGCATCTCAGGGCACACTCCATGGGCACTGGCCACATGCAGCCCATGTCCATCGGCATCTAATATCTTCCAGCTTCCAAGAACTCTCATGATACATGACAGGACACTTCTACACTTCAGTGCTGTACCTCAGGCTATCGTTGTAACGCTGCAGCAAAGATATTGTGCGCTCAGGGTCACATACCTGAGAGAAAATATTGAAACTTGTACTGGTGGAGTGGAGAAGTTCATTGATATTCTTCCTCTAGTTAGATAATTCTCAAGATGGCTGAGACGGCTTCTCCTGGATGGTCCAGGATGGCACGGTCTGTTAGCATAGCCTCCATTGCTTTTGGGGAAAAGGAAGTCCCATGTCTGCACCACCCAGACCAGCTGGAGCTCCTTGATCAAATCCATAAAGCAGGGCATTGATTTCCCCCTGTTTGCCATGTCTAGAGCAAATATCAGGAATAGTACAGGGCAGCTGCAGACTGACAGTGCTAGTCTGAGTGCACAGTGGGGATGCTGATCAATTCTGGAATATCTGGTGAGTGGCAGGTTGTTCTGAAAACAATGAGTGGTAAGACTGGACGGAAATCGAATGCAATACTTGACATATGGGTAGGAGCAGCAATTAAAGTGTCAAGTTTGGTAAGATTTAAGGAGAAAACTTGCTTGGCGTCGTGGTAAGAATCCTTCCACCAAAGTCAATGCAATTTTCATGTAGCCAAAAAATGTAAGACTTAGCCCATTGAATTCAACCTCTGTACATATGCTCATCACCAAGATGTATGTATGTCAGAGATGTTTTAAGCTGTCTTCCATTGGATTACCCTGCTTCCCCCTGCCTCCGGCAGTGTCTTGTTTGCATGAAAGATGAGGTGTACCCTAGAATCTGTGGGAAGCTAAGGAAGAGATTTCTGGGCCCCTTGCTGAGATATTTATATCATCGATAGCCACAGGTAAGATGCCAGAAGACTGGAGGTTGGCTAACGTGGTGCCACTATTTAAGAAATGTGACTGGATTAATTTAGGATATCTGGTTGGCATGGACGAGTTGGACTGAAGGGTCTGTTTCCATGCTGTACAGCTCTATGACTATATTTGACCTCCGTGTAGCTGACCTATTTCTGCTTTAAAACACCTTTCATTAACATCTATTTTTTGTCCACATTCCTTCTCTACTTCCATTAGTACTCCCTTTGCCTTTTGCTCAGATGCACCTTCACCATCTGTTCCAGTTCTTTCACCCGGCCCCTTTTTCTACAGCATTAAACCCATCAATTTACCAAATAAAAACTGAAAGATCTGCGGACACTGAAAATCAGAAACAAAAACAGAAATTGCTGGAAATGCTCCGCAAGTCTGGCAGCATCTGTGAAGAGAAATCAGAGTTAATGTTTCAGGACCGGTGACCCTTCCTTGTTCTGAGGAAGGATCACCAGACCCGAAACGTTAACCCTGATTTCTCTTCACAAATGCTGCCAGACCTGCTGAGCTTTTCCATCACTTTTCCAGCTCTGTTTAGTCCTAAAGAAAGGCCATAATGGACTCAAAATATTAACTTTGTTTTTTTCTCTCTACAGATGCTTCCAGATTTGTTGAGTTTCTCTGGCACTATCAGTTTTCGTAGTTCATATGTCTGGGCCATTTGAAATGCTAGTTGATGTTGTTTAGAAGGGGTTCAGCAATGATAGTGCTGTTGACGATCATAGAGAGCCAGTCAGGACTTCTGACACAAAAATAGAA
>NC_063342.1:27077686-27093744 GCF_021869965.1 Rhincodon typus
GACCTGAAACGTTAACTCTGATTTCTCTCCACAGATGCTGCCAGACCTGCTGAGCTTTTCCAGCAATTTGTAGTTTTATCTCTGATTTGCAGCATCCTCAGTTCTTATTTAGGATTTTTCTTTTCATTGCATGTTACTTAAGTGAATGTTATGTACCATTTATGAACCTAGGCCTGGATGTTATCTAGGTTCTGTCATTGGCTGACATGGGTGATGCATTATTAGAGAAATACCTGATGAAACTCAGCAGGGCTGGCAGCCTCTGTGTGGAGGAAGCAGTGTTAATGTTTCGAGTCCGGTGACCCTCAATCAGAACTGCTGATGAAGACTGGCCAGACTAGAAAAATTAACTCAGCTTTCTCCCCACAGTTGCCGTCAGACCTGTTGAGTTTTGCCAGAAATTCCTGTTTCTGTTTCAGATCTCCAGCATCCACAGTTTTTTGTTTTATTTTGTTATCAGAGAGGTTGTGAATGGAACTAAACATCAGTGAACGGCCCACCCTTAAACACACATTGGAGCAAAATTGTGATGAAGCAAATGAAGATAGTTGGGCTGAGGCCAGTGGCCTGAGACAGTCCAGCAGCAAAATCCTTGAGAATACCATGATTTTGCTAAGTAGAAGAATAATGTCTCATTTGGAATTCCTCGTTTTTTTTAACTAGTCAAATTTAACACAACAGCAAATACAGATCATGATTTTGACTACCAGCAGCCACCATCAGTTCTGAGGAAGGGTCACCGGACCCGAAACGTTAACTCTGATTTTTCCTCACAGATGCTGCCAGACCTGCTGAGCTTTTCCAGCAACTTCTGTTTTTGTTCCTGATTTACAGTATCCACAGTTCTTTTGATTTTTATTTTGGCCACCAAATTGTTTTCATGTTGTTAAAATATTTTACAGCATTGTGTTCTGACAATATTAACTTGCTAAAATATTGCTTTCTCTGATTAATAGGGTCTACAGATTTTCATTCTGTTTACTGCTCGCCGTAAAGCATTTCAAAAGATCTATGCAGCCTGGGATTCCAGATTTGATATGAACATCAGTATTGTCCATTCAAAAAGATTCTCGTTTCAAAGTTTAAACATTCCAGGAAATAGAGAACAGTACACACAATATGACACAGTAAACTTCTCCGAAACCTCAAGTTCTATACCTTCCATTTTGTATTAGAATGCATTTTTGAGACAGGATACATTCTTTTTGTTGTTCTTCCTTAAAGTGCTCTTAGTTTCTTGATGGCTACAATAATGGGATAATATGTTGTGTTCCTGGCAAAATTCAACAGTAATATATCATCAACACTAGGTGGACTTGTCATGAAAGGAAATGATTTACATTAGCTTCTGATTCATTTCCAGCCTGAACACTGCATTACTGTAAGACAGTATTCTTCGCGCAATAACTGCGTGTGTGATTGTTAAATTTGAAGCACATATAAAGCTGAAACTAGAATAAGTTACCGTTCCACATGGTGTGTGGTTGTATTGGTCACTTTTTTTGCATTGTCAACTATTTGATTGATTTCCTAGATCATGTGCATTGAGGGTGTTGATGGTGATAAATTAGGTGGGTAAATGGAGTTTGATATCTCACCAGCCATATGTAAATTGAATGGGTGAGTAGGCTGAAGGAGTCATATGATCCAAACCAATTAGTATGGCTAAAATTTGGCACCCTCCGGGAGCAAATTCACAGTGTAAAGTGTGTAAAATCAGTGGTGATGGCAGGAATTGCCTTCTTAACCCTGATGGTATTTTACCAGTGATGGTGTACACTTTAGGCAGACTAATAAGACCCCAGGTCAGTTCCTGCTGCCACTGATATTTTACCAATGGTGGGGAGTACCCACACCATATGGAGAACTGGGCGAACCCACCTTTTCAGGTACTTGTGCCCAACAGAATGTCTCCAGAAGGGAAATGGTTATAGACTGACGGCAGTCCCGATATTAAGCATTGTTCCTAGATTCAGATGCTGGCCAGTAGCTCTTGGAGGTGGCTTGTCCTCCCACATGATGGTGAAGGTCATGACCTTTGGCAGTGAACTTGCTGCCAACCATCCAGGGTAGGCAGGCACAGTGGTGAGGCAACTATCACCATGTTCCTGTTCATGAAACCTGACCATCAACTAATTGAAAGTCTGGCTACAATTCTATAGATAATATTAAAATAACACATCATTTTCTTCCTTTCTTTCAGTTAGACCGTTTTAAAAGGATTATGTTTTCTGCTGACCCTATTAACAATAAATGAGAATTAACGGGGGGTGGCAAAACGTACCATTAGGTTACAGCAGATGGCTCTGATGTATTATTAATTTGGAAAAAGGCGAACATTCTATGAATTCAAATCAATACAAGAATAACCTTACATTTTGTTTTTAGCACTAATCAAAATTAAACAATTCTGAAATATCGATCAGTTATCAAGTACTATCAAGTCAGACATATTGGAGTAGAATCTGTCTCTGCTATTAGATTCATTTTGTTGATGTTCCTTGGCCTGAACTGGAGGAGATAGCAAGTGAGGGAAATCTGTTTCTTCAATGAGTTTTCTTCTTCCTCTCCCTCCAACTATGTCTAGGTGCAGACATGACTTCCACTGGTAGGGTGGAAGGGGCCTGCGCTGTGGTTGGCTCTATCACACCAACAACCAGCTGGTGTGGCTGCTGTATGGATACTGCAAGCTCTGCTAGGTCATGGAATGGACTGGGCTGCATCTCAGGCTACTCGCTTGGTCTTTTAGAGTTTGCTCGCATAGTGCTTACCTGTGTGCACACAGCATCCATGCCTTGCGTTACCATTCAGCAGCCTGCCTTACCGGTCAGCCATCCTCATTCAAGGGGATATACATCTTGCTGTACGCCAGTATACTAAATCAATCTCACATCTGCACCTTGTGCCAGCAAGCAGGTAGTCATGTCTCAAAGCCTTAGGGTATTAGCCCTCATCAAAGTCCATGGAGGACCCATCAGTCAGGAGTCCCAGCACAGTAAGTCAAGGCTGATACCTGTCGAGGGGACTGGGTGCAGTCAGGCCTCTGCTTAGGACGTTCTTGATCAGGGGCTCTATGCTCTTGTAGTCCAGGAGTGGGTCATGGTCAGTTCTGTAGCTCCATAGTGCTGTGGCAGAAGAGTCGGGGAGGGGAGGAGGAGCTGGTAAATTGTTGGGTGGAGTTAAACTAGGGCTTTCACAGTTGGGTGGATGTACAGCTGCCTGTCAGTGATTTGGGGACGTCTTTGGACGTCATCCAATTAGGATGTTCCAGGGGATGGGCCATGGTCAGTCTGTCTTGTCCACCCATAGAAACTCAGGGAAAAGAGGAAGGGGGAAACAAGGGGGCCACTAGTATAGGAAAGAGACTCGGCAATTTATTCTTTGGGGCTAGGGGTCTGCTGTTCTGAAGAAGGGTCAGTGGACCTGAAATATTAACTCTGCTTTGTTTCCACTCAGACTTGCTGAGTTTTTCCAGCAGTTTCTGTTTTTGTTTTGCTCTTCTGTTGGTATTGCCCCAGACATCACTGAATAATTCGTTCACACCAACACTTTTGGACACAGAGATCGGAAAAGAATAGGAATGTTGTAGAACTGGGGACAATGGTATCAGCAGGTCCCACTGTCCTAGAAACCTCTTGTTCCTCTTGCTCCCAGATGCTGCAGCAAGCTCTCACCACAAACATCAATCCATAGTACATCATGTATGGCCAACAAGTTATTCCTCATGCTGGAACAGTTATATTTGGGGCTACACAGAGAGACAAACAGCGAGATGTAAATTGAATGCAGTATCATTTACAAAATAAGTGCAAAATAGCATTCAGTGCAGTATCACCCATGTCACAAAAGTTCCGTTAGTAAGTGTGTTTCTTCTTCTCCTTCCAACAATGCCTTAGTGTAGTCTCTGGTCCTGCAGGTGGGCCTATGGAGCCCATTGGCCCTGGAGGTTAGGTCAGGTGGCCCTGATTGCCCCACCACAGGGTCCTCTCATGCCTGGGCTCAGTAGATGCCTAGTCTCTGGCAGTTGCCTGAATGCCAGCGCCCTGGAGTGCTTCTTCCTCAGCCAACTGCAGAGCTGCCATAATAAGGTGCTCACCAGATTGTGGTCTCACTTCCTAAGCCTAACGTTCTTACCGAGGTGTCAGTATCCAGCTGGGGGTGCAGGAGGCAGTGTTGCCAATGATTCCTCTGAGGCCTCGGGCCTACCCTCCTGGGACTTCTGGGGGAGGCAGCCATTTTATTGTGGAGGTGCTGGACATGCTGATGGTACTTTCAAGACAAAAGAGAGAGAAGTTATTGCAGCCAATGGTTAGAAGTGGTATGTAATAAATGACACTGACACTGAGTGTGAGGAGTGACACTTGCTTGGTTGGCAGGTCACTCATGGATGTTTTGACATCCTTGAGGAGCAAAGAGCAAGATGGCGACGACAGAGTAGGCAGTGTCTGGGCTCCTGTGCACTGGCTTATCCTCTTTGCCCGCTTTTTTTTTCTTTTTCTTTTTCCTTTTCCTCCTCCCCCTTCTTTTCTCTCAAACATACCTGATAAAGACAGCTCTTCGCCGGTCAGGCAGCTTCGATGGGCTCTGGAGCGGTGGCCTCTTCAGAGACAGCATGGCTACAGAGTCAGTCGGCCTGTGAAGCCCGGAGCAGGACTCTTGCTTCTGTGTGGAGTGGGCCCCTGGTGGCAATGTGGCTTGGGGCTGGGACTCTGGCTGCGGCATAGCGTGGGCTGTTGAAGCCCAGAGTGGACCCTGGCAGGGGCAAGGCAGATTCTGGCAGTGGCATGACATGGGTGGTGTAGTCCAGATCAGTACTATAGCAGCGGAGAAGGAAAAGTTGGACTCTCTTTAAGTTATCTTTTTTAAAAATTTATTCTAAGTTAATGTGCATGGCACCAATGTACAGCGATGGCACACACTTTTTGCTGTATTTTATATTGAATACACGTGACAATAGATGATTCAATTCAATTCTCAATTCATTTTCAATCTTGTCCTGCAAGGGCAAGGATTGTCTCCTTGTATGGGGTGAGGAAGCTAATGTCGGACATCTTCCACTTGTATGGGCTCTCCCTGCCCTGTTATTGGCTGTCTTCCTTGTAATGAGAAAAAACGGGATGAATTGCATGAGATGAAAGTGGGTGTGGCAGATGTTAGTGCTGGTGCAGGTGCAGGAAATAAGGTGAAATGTTCAGAGGGCGTGAGTAGTCAGCCCATAAAGCAAGTGGTGTTAGTAATATGGGAGTTTGGGGAGGCAGGGGAGCAGAGGAGATGTTGAAAGCAATGGTGGGAGTGGCAGATCATGACACTTGGAACGAGTCAGTGCAGTTTCAGAGACAAAGTGAGTGTGAGATCTCAGAAAGAAGACTGGCACTTATCAAGGTGGAACAGGACAGTTCATTGACCTTATGTCACTGCCGGCCATTCCTCCACATCTTGGAGACAGCATTGAACTGGCTGGCGGCATTGGAGCAGGCTGCCATGATCAGGTGGCACCGCCTCTTCTGCCAATCCTGTAGGAAGAGGGCTCTCTTTGCCCCATACCTTGGCCAGGACCTCCAGGTTGGAGAATCTTAGTGGCCCTCCCCCCTACCCTATCCTTGTAACCCTGCATTTTCCATGGCCATTCCACCTAACCTGCACACTTTTGGACTGTGGGAGGAAACCGGAGCACCCAGAGGAAACCCACGCAAACAAGTGGAGAATGTGCAAACTCCCCACAAACAGTCACCTGAAGGTGGAATTGAACCCAGGTCCCTGGTGCTTTGAGACAACAGAGCTAACAACTGAGCCACCATGCCAACCAAATACAGTGAGAAGTGAGTGATTGCATGTGACAACTCCCCATGTGCCAAGGCAAATGATGACATGAAATTTGCTCACTGCCATTTTTTTTATCTTCAACTGGGAAAATCATGGCCTATATTCTTTTCTTAGCTTTGTGGCAAGAAATTCTGAATATCTACTTCAACACAGGGGTGGGTAAAGAAGTACTTGGGTCAACAATTCATCTTAAAGGTTATTCATGACTTCTGTGGAAATGAAGCCAGTTGAGTATATTGACCACATAGAGTCATAGAACTGTGCAGCATGGAAACAGTCCCTTTGATCCAACTCAGCTATGCCAAACAGATATCCTAAATTAATCTAGTCCCATTTGCCAGCATTTTGCCCATATCCCTCTAAACATTTCCTATTCAGGTACGCATGCAGATGCTTTTTAAATGTTGTTATTGTACCAGCCTCCACCATTTCTTATGGCAACTCATTCCCGACATGCACCACCCTCTGCTTGAATAAACTGCCCCTTAGGTCCCTTTTATATCTTTCCCCTCTCACCTTAAACCTATGCCCTGTAGTTTTGGACTCCCCTACCCTGGGAAAAAGACCTTGGCTATTCACCTTATCAATGCCCCTCATTATTCAATAAAGTCACCTCCTCAGCCTCCAATGCTCCAGAAAAAATAGCCCCAGCATATTCAGCCTCTCCCTGCAGTTCAAAACCTCCAACTCCGGCAAAATTCCTGTAAATCTCTTCTGCACTATTTCAAATTTCACAACATTTTTCCAATAGCAGGGAGACCAGAATTGAACGCAATATTCCAAAAGTGGCCTAACTAACATCCAGTACAGCTGAAACATGACATCCCACTCCTATATTCAATGCACTAACCAATAAAGGCCAGTGTACAAAATGCCTTCTTCACTACACTGTCTATCTGTGAGTCCACCTTCAAGGAACAATGAACCTGCACCCCAAGGTCTCTTTGTTTGGCAACACTCCACAGGACCTTACAATTAAGTGTATAAGTCCTGCCCTTGTTTGCCTTTCCAAAATGCAACACTTCATATTTAACCAAATTAAACTCCATCTGCCATTCCTTGGCCCATCGGCCCATCTGTTAAGGTCCTGTTATACTCTGAGATAACCTTCTTCACTGTCATGTGTGAAACCCTTTGTTTCTGACAAAAAACAGAAATGTTTTCATCTTGAAATAATTAAAAAGAACTGCTGTCATCTCATTAAGTTCCAAATATAGAATTGTTTTAAAGAACATATTTCTGTTTAATTATTGATAATTTGAGCTGAATGATGGAATTGTGATTTAAAATATGGTTGGTTCCAGATATGTTTTCATTTGTAAAGCCTACAGAAACTCCCAAAATGCTTTCTCTCAATTTTTTTTATGACGATATGTGCCCCAAAGATGGATTTGTTCTGTACTGTTTCTCTTGAACAGGAGTGTTGTAAACCAGGTGTCTGCTCCATGAAAAACAGATTAAATAGCTTTTCTTTGAACTAGACAAAAGAAGCATGAGTAGGTGGAGTAAGGCTCACACAGACTCAGGATTTTAGTGTTTGCTTTGAGTTGTTGAAGTTGGGGGTTTATGGGGTTGAACCTGCTAGATACAGCTCCCTCACTCTGCTGCCACAAAAATCTTGAGTTCTGTCTCTGCTGTTAGATTCATTCTGTTGATGTTCCTAGGCCTGAACTGGAAGAGATAGCAAGTGAGGGAAATCTGTTTTGTTGAATTTGCCTTTGCCAAGTGGGTAATTATGGGATGCTGCTATATTGGAACAGCTGATAAGCAGTAGTTAAATAATATATTATTTTGTTAAGTATTTCCATAGATTTAAAGTTATGCCTTTTTTGCTTGTATTGTAAATGTAGTGTAAGTATAAAGAGTGTTTTGTTAAACTAGTAGTTTCACCAATGGAAACACATCTGGAATGCAGCGCCTTACATTTTCTATTATATAAACGTTATGGTCTAGGCTGTCTCCTTGATATCTTTGAGGGGGTTTGGTCTGGTCTATAACGCTTTTCTCACTGTTACTATGAATAGCGACTTATGTAGATTTCTATATTCACTACGGTCAACAATGTAACTGTAAATATTTGCTATATTGGATGTTGCATACTGCTTGGTTAATCCTTTTATTATTTGTAAATACACTTTAGATTCCACTATATCCAAAAAAACTGGTCATATCTGAGATATGTTTTGTAATAGGCTAAACTACTAAATAGACTTTCTCAGGAACTGTTTCTCAAGATCATTCAATGCCCCTCAAAAACTCATGATCTCTGCCACCTAGGAAGTAAGGGCAACATGCACAATGAAGCACCACCATTTTCAAGCTTCCCTCCAAGTCACACAATATCCTGAATCAGAAAAAGATAATTTTTTGCTACATCACTGCTTGTACAAAGGCCTGGAACTTCCTGTCCAGCAGTGCTCTGGGTGTACCTTCACCACACAGACCACAGTTATTCAAGAAGACAGCTCACTGTTACATTTGACAGAAAATTAGAGATGGGCAATAACGTGAAGTTGGATAGAGTACTTTTGGGTTGGATGGCAGGATGTCAAAATCTGGTGTTTTTAAAATATTGATGTTTGTAAAATGATATGGGGGTGAAGACAGTGCATGACCCCTTTAAAAGATTATGTGCTTTTTCTAGGCTTGGAGGAAAAAAGAATGTCTGTGGGCAGCTTGTGGATTTGCAGGCATGCAAACATCTGAATTGTAACATTTGCATCAAAGGCTGTATCGTTAGCAGTCCAAGCCACAATTTTGTTTTGTTGTCAAGACAACAAGTTTGAATTTAGCCAATTAATTTAAACCAGGCAATTAGATACCAAAAAAAGACAATTAAATTTAAATCTGATGGTTTTGACAACATAGGACCTATCCTATTGTAAGAAATCGATGTCATCAAGGATATAGAAGATAGGGACAGTTGCAAAATCAGCAGAGAACAAACTGCCATCTGCTAAGAGATCAGCTCTTAGAGAAAGCATCATATAAATAAAGGTACTGCGACACTCTTATTTAATATTCCTGACAAAAGAATTCAACAGAGAAGGTGTTCCTGACAGAACATCAACGGAGAAGACACAGAACATTCCAGAAGACATAACGTGGCTATAATTTCAAGAGTCTAATTTCAATTTTTTTAATATTTTATGTTATATAAGTGGTACTTGTATTTGTTGGAACAGCATACCATTAAAATTTTGTTTTATTTGGGAGTAGTTAGTAGTTAGAGGGGAATTGATCAGTATGATAATAATTCAGTTAATTTGTTCACTGTTAGAGTTAGATAAATAAATCGTTGCTTGTTGATTATTGAGTGAGTGCCAGGAGTTTATTTCATTTAACCACTCCTTTATAACAGACTGTTGGTGAGAGGCAGGTTATATCACTTCTCACATTTCTTTTAACAGATTATAGGTCAAGGCAAGGTGACCCTCTCTGGGTGTTTTGATTTTAGTTATCAGCAGGGGATCGACCTCCACTTTACAACAGGCAATGCTGGCCTGTACCATGAATGAATTAAAAAATAGTATGACAAATGCAGTTAGGTCAATAGGATGAACAATTCAAAACAGAGTTTTTAGTATGGAAATAGTCCACAAGGGGTTCAATAAACTAGCCAGGCAAGTTTGTTCAATTTGCAAATCAAATACAAGCTTTGTATAACCTTATGGGCCTTTCTAATGCGATGTAGTATGGAATAATAAATTAAATTGCCAAAACACAAGATGTCCTCTTCTAATATTCATTATTTCTTTTAGAGGTAGGCACTTGCTTTGAAGATAGTCAGATGAAGAAGACCATTCGAATAATATCAGGATCTTTAATTAAACCTATAATTGCAAAGGCATGAGACTGATCACCTAGGAGGGTTAAGGAGAACTAAAAATATAAATTAGAACATAGAACATAGAACAGTACAGCACAGTACAGGCCCTTCAGCCCACAATGTCGTGCCAACCTATTATCCTACTCTAAGATCAAACTATGCTGCACACCCTACATTTTACTATCATCCATGTGTGTTGACACTTTGTATCTTTAATCTATATTCAACTGTCATCTGATCTGAATGCCTTTAATTGGCTTCTAATCAACAGCAGACAGGGTTATGTCTTTCCCAATCAGTACATTATTATTTTAACCAGTTGGCCCTCTTCAAAGAGATGCTGTGGCAGTACTCGAGAAATCCCAGTTATAGTGTTCCCTCCATTTTAATATGTTATTTAGAACTAAGCAAAAAAATCAGACAAAAATTCCATTTTTTCTTATCCCAGAAATCCGTGCAGGGGTCAAATGAGCTCATAATTAATTTCTGATTCTTATAGCTAACAGAAATAAGTTAAGGAAGCTTCCTAACTTAGTCTACTTAACATTTGATGAACTTGTTTGTTTTCAGATCAAGAACATTACGGAGCTGTATCTCCATTGTGTTCTCTACAGAGTCACATTTGAAAATAACTGTGCCTTTAAGAATGTCAGAACACAGTAACAATAAGAGCTTTGGGTGACTGGACATCCTGGCTTTATTGGCTTTTCATTAAATGTCCCAGTGCCCTGACAACATCCTAAAATAAGTTCAAATGACCGATCTTCCTTCTTTGTCAATTATAAACTGGACTTGGAAATAGAAAATGTGTCAAATTTGTCCTCCTGTCTATAGACACTCACCACATCACGTTGTTTTGTATGCAGCGTACCTGTATTCCCCACCCTAAAACATCTCCAAGCAAGAGGGTAATGATAGTTGCATAAAATAATGATGGCTCCAATCCTGATGATCTCTTTGAAATGTTTTATAGAATTGGGTTGCTAACTCTGGCTGGACAGATTCTGGAGATGTCAATCATGACCTCCCTACTTCTACAGCCATTGGCAGACGAATGCGTCAATCATCATAGTGCGAAAATGTATCATAGCTTTTCAATTTATCCTAGTTTCAGCTTTTGAAAAATTGAGTCACCTAGGAGCTCGTGCAGGCCATATGATCCCTCAAGCCGACTCTACCGATCAGTAAGATTATGGCTGATCTTCAACTTCATCCAATTCCTATGTCCCCTGATTCCCTTAAAGTTCAAAAATCTGCCTAGCTCACCTTTCAATATGCTCAAAATGCTGGTGGAAATCCTGGCCAACCTCTTAAGTTTCATCAATTTCACATCATCTCAGCCCCAGATGATTGACTCCCTATCCCAAGACCATCCACCTAGTTTCTAATTCTAGATTTCCCTGCTAGAGAAAACAGCTTTTCAACATTTACCTTGTCAAACTCTCTTACATGTTTCAATGATATCAGCTCTCATTCTTCTAAATTCTAGATGTATAGGTCCATTCTACTAAATCTTTCTGATTAGGACAAAATTCCCATTCCAGGAACTAATTTTCTTAAATAAAGGATTAAAAATGTTCACAGCTCTCTGACTTATCACAAATAACCTGATATATCTGCAGCAAAAATTTCCTTATATTTGTACTCCAAACCCTTTGCAAGAAATGCCTTTGGTAACAATTGACTTCCTAGTTTATTGTTATACTGCACATTAATTTTCTCTGTTTCATGTATAGGAACATTTAAAACCATCTGCACATTGACTTTTAATAAATTCTTATCATTTAAAAATATTCTGTCTTACTATTCTTTGTAATAAAATGAATAAACTCATGTTTTCTTACATTATTCTCCATCTGCCATCTTCTGCCAATCATCTAACTTCCCAATGTTCATTTGCAGATTAGAGTCTTCCTCCTAGCATTGTTTTCCACTAATTTTTGTATCATCAGCAAACTTCAGTTACACTCAGTCCCTTCAATTAAATCATTAATATAGATTTTAAGTAGCAATTGTGGCAACCCACGAGTAGACGCCAGCCAACCTGAAAATGAACCATTATTCTAAGTTCAATATCTGTTTCCTGCATATCAACCAATTATCCAGCCATGTAAGTACATTACCCAAACCTCATGAGCCTTTATCTTATAAAACTACCATTCAAATGATTTTTGAAATCCACCTACTTGCTGCATCCCCAAATAATTCTCATAAATTTGTCTAACGCAATTTCCTTCTCATAAACCATGATTACTTTGTCAAAACAATATTCTCCTGTGTCCACATAGTCATGTCCAGTAAACTGTAAGGCTGTATACCTCTGGACATCTTATATTTAATCATCCAGTTATTATCCTTAGCACTCAATATAATCTTAAGTCCTATTTCAGGCTCTTATCTCAGACAGTCTTATACCACCTATGGAGCATTTCTGACCTCTCTCCCATTTCACTTGTACTGTTTTTGAAACCTTCATCCATGACTTCTCATTTCAACAAGTACCAGCCTCCTACCTCAATAAACTAGGTTTTCAGTCCAAATTCTCTCCTAAGTATGATTCCACATAGCTATAAGCCATTACTTCATTAGCTCTTTGTAAATAAGTTTTCATTTCAGTCAAATCTATCTGAGAAGTCATTTCCAACCCTACATCTCTATCCATCAGCTCTGTTTTTCTGATTCCAGGTTACAGTACTGTTTATTCTTTCCTGCCTCTGTTTTAGCGACTTAAACCAAGTCTTGAATTCTTTTCCAAAAACACTTTCCCTTGCCAACTCTCAAAAACCATCTCCCAGTATGTATCTCCCTCTCCCTGTAAAGTGCTCAAACTTATGTTTACATATGATGTGGAGGTGCTGGTGTTGGACTGGGGTGGACAAAATCAGAAGTCACACTACACCAGGTTATAGTCCAACAGGCTTATTTGAAAACACAAGCTTTCAGAGCTTCAGTCCTTCTTCAGGTGTTAATGGAAGAGATAGTATCATACCATTGATGAATCCACCCCGCCCCCCACCCCCATACACACACGTGAATCTATGGGGTGAATTTATATTTGCAGATACATTTTATTTTGTTCAAAAAGCACACAATTTATTGCCAGTCAGTCAATATAGTGTTTTATTAATTCCTACTTTAGATATAAATCCAGTCCGGCTCCAAACTAAAACACAGATTCTGAACAAGGCCTCACACCTAACATGCATTGTCTGACCTAAAATGTTACCTCTTCTTTACACTGATAAAACCTTCACTTCTCTCAGGACCATGACTTGAAAGGAATTTGGGGATTTATATATACAGATTAATCAATTAAAATCTTTTAACTAATTAAAGATTTAACAGCATCTTAGGTTTGTTTAGTACATCATCATCAATGGTGTGAACCTTTGACCTTTTACTTATAAATTCTGTGTCTGATAATACCTCCCTCACTAACACCTGAAGAAGGACTGTGGCTCTGAAAGAGATAACAAGGTGTAGAGCTGGATGAACACAGCAGGCCAGGCAGCATCAGAGGAGCAGGAAAGCTGATGTTTCGGGTCTGGACCCTTCTTCAGAAGACCCTTCCTGTGGCTCTGAAAGCTTGTGTTTTCAAATAAACCTGTTGGACTATAACCTGGTGTTGTGCGATTTCTGACTATGTTTATATAGAACATGCTGAAGGAGGTTACATGATTGATCTGATTATCGTTTTAACTCCACTTTCCTGCCTGCCACTCAGAACCTGTGGCTCTCTTGTTGAAGAAAAGTCTAACTGAGTCTTGAATATATTCAATGATTCAACCTCAACTGCTCTCTGTGGAACAGAATTTGGAAGAATAATGGCATTCAAAGGAAAAATTCTCTTCATTTTAGTTTTTTATGGAGTCTTAATAATATTATGCCCCTAAGTTCCATAATCCCCAATGAGGGTAACATTCTCTCAGTGTTTTTAAAGCTGCATTAAAACATTATATGTTTCAATAAGGTCACCTCTCACTCCTCTAAATTCTAAAGAGCACAGGCCCAACCTGCTTAGGCTTTCCAAATAAGAAAACCCCAATATCCTAAGAATTAGCCTAGTGAATATTCTCTGAATTGTTACCGATGCAAGGATATCCCTTCCTAAGTCAGGAGTTTGAAATTGTACATAATATTTAGGTATGGTCTCACTAATGTATGGTAAAGTTGTAATAAGACTTCCTTACTTTTATACTGCAATTCCCACATTAAAAAGCCAACATTAAATTTGTCTTCCTAATTACTTGCTTTGCCTACATTCTAATTTTTTGATTCTAGAAGCATATGCATGATCAATGAGTAGGATAGTGAGATAGGACATGAGCAGCAATGTTTTGGTCAAGACAGCATTTATAGAAGCTGAAGGATAGCTCCATTCAGAACTGATGTAGAGATGTCCGTGTTGGACTGGGGTGGACATAGGCAGAAGTCACACGACACTTTTGGAGCTTGTGATTTTAAATAAACCTTTTGGACTATAACCTGGTGACATATAACCTCTGACTTTGTCTATTTAGGAAAACATTGAGTCTGAGATGACCTGCATATTTGCAGCGTTTGGCAGCAGATTTTGACAGTTTGTTGCTCTGAAAGCAGAATTGGATGATATTTGATGGATGGCATTTGACAGAATCTTACAATTCCCTCAATAGGTAAGATTTGATGAAATGAACCAATCTCCCTTTGCACAATACTCACAATTCTCACTCACTAAACTTGTAAGAGGACAGGCACTTTCCCGTCCCTTCCGAACAGGACTGCGGATGTACCTACAACATGTGGACTGCAGTGGCTTGGGAAGGCAGCTCATCTCCACCTTCTCATGGCTAAGTAAGGATGGTAATAAATGCTGGCATGGCCAATGACACTCACTCCCTGTGAAACGATTTTTAAAATATGACAAATTATAATTTTGCTTGTACAGGCCTTGGTGAGACGACACCTGGAATATTTTGTGCAATTTTGGACTCCTTATCTGAGGAAGGACATTGTGGCTATGGAAGGAGTGCACCAAAGGTTTACCAGACCAATCCCTGGGATAGCAAAACCAATGTATGGAGAGAGACAGGATTGGTCAGGACTATATCCACTGAAGGTTAAAAGAAGAGGATTTCATAGAAATGTATAAAATTCTAAAAGGATTAGATATGGTAAATGCAGGATGTAAAATAACCAAAAGAACTGTGGATGCTGGAAATCAGAAATAAAACAGAAATTGCTGGAAAATCTCAGCAGATTTGGCAGCATCTGTGGAGAGAAGAAAAACCAAAAGAACTGCGGATACTGTAAATCAGGAACAAAAACAGAAGTTGCTGCAAGCTCAGCAGGTCTGGGGGCATTTGTGAAGAATAAATCAGAGTTAACGTTTCAGGTCCAGTGACCCTTCTTCAGAACTCAGGAAGTTCCAAGGAAGGGTCACCAGACCCGAAATATTAACTCTGTGGAGACAAATCAGAAATAACATTTTGGGTCAGTGACCCTTCTTCATAAAAGCAGGATGTTCTTGATGATCAGGGAGTCCAGGAGCAGAGGTCACAGTCAAAGGGTATAGGGTAGACCCTTTGGGACTAAGGTGAGATAAAATAGTGAGGTTGTGGAATTCTTGCTACAGAAAGCAATTCAGACCAAAATATTGGATGTTTTCCAAGATGGAGTGAGATATAGTTCTTATGGCTAAAGAGATCAAAGGGTATGTCAAGAAAGTGGGGACAAGGTCCCTAGTTGGAATTATCAGCCAGATTGGTAGAACCAGTTCCAAGAGCTGAATGGCCTACTTTTTTTTTCTGTAAACTATATTAACAGAAAGAAAAATTTATCTTTTTATGGAATACAAATTCTTCAGATGGACTGACTTCCTGAAAAATGTTAAAAAGTTAAAATGATGAATGCTGGGAGGGAAATGCTAATCTTTATGTGTGAGTGCGCATGCTCGCTGCGCTTTGCCACGTCCAGACGGCAGGCCCGGGAGGAGAGGAGAGGGATTTGGCGTTTGTAGGAACCGGAGAGAAGGACAGGCACCGAGCTCGCTTCAAAAAATAACCCTCACAAACTCCCAGCCACAGGTTTGTACTTTTCTCTCTCTCTCTCTCTCTCTCTCTCATACACACACCTCCAGCACTGATGGAGCAGTGAACGGGGAGGCCGGTCCAAGTGAGCAGCGGGCCCCAGGCCTACTCCCGGCCCGGCTCCCATCAACCAGCCGGTTGGCCCCTGGTGTCATCAGTTCGCACTCGGAGCCGCTCATTCCTTCATTCCGTACAGAGCCCGGGTTCAGACAGAGCCAGGGTTGAGGGGAATGGGGTGATTTCCTGAGGTGGGGGAGATGTGAGCGACCCGGCAGGAAGTAAATCTGTCCCGGTTCAGAACGCAGGCGTTTTCAGGGTTTGGCGGGGGAGTGGGGGAC